>NC_044358.1:20895961-21251382 GCF_007364275.1 Archocentrus centrarchus | reverse complement strand
GCTTATTTATACAAGCAACAGTTAAGGGGCATTATTAGTGTTTAATTGGAGTCATATTTTGTCCACCAGCAAATTGAAATTCAGTGCTGGCAGGTCTTTCAACTCCAGCTGGGTCTCCACCACCAACCTTCAGTCCAAAGCTCTGTGCCAGAAGACAAAATATGCTAAAACATTACGAGGAACTGCAGAAATCATGTCATACTTGTGAATGACTGGTAGCAACCCTTACAAGTGTAGTCATTTCCATTATTACTAATGTAAATATGCAAAAATCATTTTCATATATGCTAAGAGTTTACAAGTATTGACTGTTTAAAGTCTGCCAACAGTCCTGACTGTTCCTTCAGTGCCTTTCACTTCTATAAATGACTTTCCTTGTCTTTAATGGTTTGGCATGCAGGTTGAATCACTTTGTATTCCTCAAATCTAAAATAGCATTACAGCAATGGTCTGAAAAGGAGCAAAAGCAGCAAGTGAGGATGGGTACTGATGCTACCAAGTGCATAAAAACATCATTATAATGAAAAACTAGTCCCTCTATGAATTACTCAAAAAGCATTTCTGAACACATTTAGAAGCTTAAATGTACCTTTAAAATACCCAAGTAGCTGGAATTGAAGCTTAAAATCACAGGAGAAAATGAATGATTTGGCCACCTGTAGACAAAAAACATTACCGGAGACATTATTTGCTGCATAGCTACCTATAAAGCTCACTCAGTTTTTTATTACACTTTCTATAGTCTATATGAAGCTGTTTGTCTTGTCATCATGTGTGAGGTCTTTATGCTGCCTGTAGCTGGTTAATCCTATATTGTGGAACTGTCTTGGATGTCAGCGCAAATTCACCGAGACAAATTCCTCATGAAACCACTGTGCTTAGTGAAAGAATATGATCTCTAAATGCATGCAGACTGATGGAAAGATGCTACAGATTGAAAAAAAAAACCATGCATTTTTAAAAAGTACAGAAGTGAGTTTCTTGGAGTACTGAATAAGCTCTGAAAAGTTCCTTCTGTCTGATATGACAATCACATAACAGGTCTTCTAAAAGGAAATTGCACACACTTTGCTATTTGCTTTATCCTGACATTTAGATGAAGACACACGCACTAATATTCATATCAAGATTTCAGAAGGCAAAAGCCCTTAATCAAGAAGTGACATTCAGAAAAAAACCCTCTAATTTCATGCAATTTTAGGGAGGCCAAAAAAAGTAAATGAAGCAGAATATTACTGTTTCATATATAATAATATACTAATGACTAATCCATATATATATATATATATATATATATATATATATATATATATATATATATATATATCTATATATATATAATATATATATATATTATATATATATATATATATATATATATGTATAGAGAGAGAGAGGAGAGCTCTAGCTAGATAGATAGATAGATAGATAGACTAGATAGATAGATAGATAGATAGATAGATAGATAGTAGATAGATAGATAGATAGATAGATAGATAGATAGATAGATAGATAGATCGATAGATGATAGATAGATATAAATACATACACATACACACCGTTTCGAGACAACGTGGCTAAAACATGTGAGGGAGAAATCAATTACAGCAAGGGCTGAGAGAAACAATAGAGTTCAGATGTACTACAGGTAGAAATGTTCACATTTTGTGTCTGCTTGCTTTCTGTGGTGGATGCAGCTGCTGGTGTGTGATATATTTGACCCAGTCTGGCAGGTCTGACTGCTGTGTTGCGTCTGTTTCCCAAATTACCTGGCTGTGAATGCATAAATGTTTATTCATTGGCAACATGAAAGGCAGAGAAATTATTCATGAAGATGTAGGCTGGTCTGCTACAACTCAGGCATCTGTCAGCTGTCAGTATTGTTTATTTCTCACCTGAGCCTGAAACTATTTGTTGGTTTGTCAGTTAATGGTGGCTCGTTGCCGGTGGAATCGGCGGTACTTAAATGCCGCCTGCTGCAGGCTGATGCTTTGAAAAACACTCCGAATAAACACAATTGGCATACTCTTGTTATCCCTCTCTAATGTGGTGCTGATATTTTGGGAATACATCTTCCGCCACTTCCTCGTAATGACATGCAACACCCAAATGTTCCCATGAAATTAACTATTAAACAAAAAGATAAGTAATGTTAAGGCAATTTAAAACTTTAATTCATTGCCATGCAGGGATTTCAAAGTTGTTTGAACAGTCTGTTGTGCACTATCATTTGCTGCTGACTTTTTACTGTTTTTTTTTAGCAGTACAGTGGTGAAGCAGGTTGACATTCTGTTCAGCAGTTAATCTTTAAAGCACAAGGGGTAGATACCAGCTGAAGAAAGATACCATCTCTTGATATATTGGAGTGAAAAGGGCATGTCAAGAATATCAAACAGATGACAAAGTAATCAAATATAAAGGATGAACATTTTTTCTTCCTGCAACAACAGAATCAGCTGGTGCCATTTGTATGGTCTGAGAGAAGGACTGCGGAGATTTCACAGAAATTTGTGCAATGTAGAAGAAAAACAGAGCTCCTGCTTTTGGAGACTGAGGCCTGTGTGCTTTGTTTCTGAGCTTTACATACATTAAAATAATCCTGCTCCCATTCGGCTGTTTCAAAAAGTGTCACCACACGAGGTTTAGAGAGTTTGGGAAGTTTAATGTTCACTTGTGACAGAAATTGCTGTCTTTGCTGATTGCTGTCACTGTATATATTTGTTTGCAAGTTTATCTAACACACTTCTGGCAAATGCACATTAGAACAGTATGTGCAGCCTAAGCAAGCTCCCCGTTGGTATTTCATTCAAATACAAACAACAAATAGAAGAACACTTATAAAGTGAAAGCCTGAGATAAAACTATGAAAACACTTGATCATCCAGCCTTAATGAATAGAGAAAAACATTTCACATAATGGCAACTTACATGTCCCCATAAATGTGACAGAAACCTGAGAGGTTTACCCATCCTAGTGAGCGTCTGAGGAGCCTATTCACCTTTATAGGCTATAAAAAACTGGAATGATGACATGAATCTCACTGAGTCCTTATTCAATTTTAATACACATTTAAGCTCAAGAAGCTTTAAGCATAAACAGGGTACAACATTCATGTGTGTAAACCATCTCTAGGGCTTACAGAGAATGGTCAGAAAAAGAGAAAATTTCCAGTGAGCGGCAGATCTCTGGGTGAAAATGCTATGCTGATGTCAGAGATCAGAGGACTGTTTAGAGACTGCTTTGAGGTGACAGGAATGCAACAGCTACTTAAATAATCACTCATTATAACCAAAGTATGCAGAAGAGCCTCTCCATCAAACCTTGAAGTCGATGGGAAGCAAAAGACCACAGTGAGTGCCACACTTGCCAACTAAGAACAGGAACTACAATATGCACGGGCTCATCAGAATTGGACAGTAGAAGATTAGAAAATCGTTGCTTGGTCTCGATTTATGCTGACATTCGGATGATAGAGTCAGAATTTTGCATGAAAAACATGGAAGCATGGTTCCATTCTGCCTTGGATCAGCAGTTCAGTTCAGTTCAGTTCGGCAGTAGTGGAGGATATTTTCTTGGCGCACTTTGGGCTCCTCAGTACCAACTGAGCATTGTTTAAATGCCACAGTCTACCTGAGTATTGTCCCTTTATGACCACAGCATACCCATCTTCTCATAGCTGTTTCTAGCAGGATAGCGCACCATGTTACAAAACTCAAAAAATCTCAAACTGCTTTTTTTTTTGAAAATGACAGGGAGTTCACTGTACTCAAATGACCTCCACAGTCAACCAGATCTTAATCCAATAGCGCAGCTTTGGGGATGTGATGGAATGAGGGATTCACGTCGTTGGATGTGCTGCCAAGAAATCTGCAGTAACTGTGTGACGTGTTAACTGACTCGTGTTAATCTGCACCAAAATCTCTGAGGAGAGTTTCCAGCACCTTTTTGAATTTATTCCATGAAGAATTTAGGCAGCGCTGAAGGCAAAATAAACATTAATTCTACCTCTAATTTGCAATCCTTGTTACAATACATACAAAACAGACATTACAAATATCCATTAAAACCACAGAAAAACATTAAACAACCATTCTGTGGTCCTCTGTGTTTGTTTGTTAAATTTATGTCATAGGCTCTGGCCTATGAATGGATGGATGGATGGATATTCTCGCCAGCTAGGCAAATAACACTGAACTTCTCTGAGAAGTCAGAAAAACCAAAACTATATTTCTGTTCAGTAATGCAAGAAAAGAATTGTAATTTGGCATCTTAATCAAAAAATAATAATTTGCTTTGCTATTTTTTCTGCTTTCTTGTAAATTTCCAATCCAAATGTAAATTTGAATAACAACATTTGCATAACAACAATAATTAGATTTTAGCATTAAAAATATTTTGATTAAAAAGCTTGTGAATACTGGTGGATTAACCATTACAGAAACAAATGGAAAAAAGTGAAAAAAAATATTAATACTGTTAATTCAGGGCAGCTGTGACATAAACCTTGCATTGGATGGTGTCCTAATAAATTTGTTAAGCACTGTATTTGAGAAAATATTTGAAAATAAATACTGAAATTACTAAAAACAAACAAAAAACATGAGTAATGAGAAGCTGGGTAAAGTGGTTTAAATTAGAATCAGCCAACTCTCACCTAAAACTGAATAATTATTCAGTATGAGGGTGACTATCTCTAAATTCCCTGTTACCAATACCCCTTTTCAGGGGTATTGGTAACAGGGTTGCAAAAGCATAGTACACAATAACCAAAATATCTCATAAAAAGTGTACATCTGATGCCTGAGCTGTAAAAATTTATTTTTGTATTATTTTTATTTCTTACACATATAACTATATATATATATATATATATATATATATATATATATATATATATATATATATATATATATATATATATATATAAAATTTAAAATTAAAATTAAAATTAAAAGGGTTAATTTTAAAAAAATAAAAAATAAGTTCTGGAATGACAACCTAATAAAGTGTGTGGTGAGTGTACCTTTTTTTTTCTTTTTAAGAAACACTTGTTTCTCCAAGCATCCAAAGGAGAATGGGCATTATTATTTGGAATCATTGCTTTTACTTTTCAGTTTCCTTTTAGCTCTATTTTGTTCTCCACCATCTACTGTAAGCTATATCTGGATTTTAGCATTAAACGCACCACTCTGCTAATTGGTAACAACTTCTATCTGCTGTTTGGGGCTGAGTAGGTACTTTTTAATAAAACAGCTGCCTGCTGAAAACAATTTTATGATATAGGCGAGCATGAACCAGAATGAGTTTTTGAGCTGAAAAGCACTGCAAAGCTGAGATGAACTGTAGTGATGGGAAATAAATTTCAGTGGGTTTTTCACAGCAAGACATTTTTCTCATTAGTCATTTAAGCCCATCTTAATGTGAAAATATTGATTACAGCCACTTTAACTCTAAAAGTAATAACACCACATAAAACTGTTGGTAGCCTAACACAGCAAGACGTCACTAATGACTGTGAATGTCTCTTGCTTTACTTTTTGAACCCCTGCCAATTCTGCACATTTATATGTGAATACAACCAGAACACCTAATAGATTAAAATGAAAAATAAGCACTGCTCTAGTCACATATATTACATGCATGAGCTGTAGCTATGGTCTAATGGATGGTTATTTTTAAATGGAGCAATCACAAACTTCTGTCTTCACACGTTTTCTTGTTAACAAGTTGTTAAATATCTACCTCAAATCGGAAAGTTGATGCTTTCATCTTCTCAAGACCTGTGGTGACAGATCCGCCTCTCAATTATTTTCTTTTTGGCATGAAATAAATATAAATAAGCATCCAAAATAACATGCATTCATCTCCAGTGAAGCTAGTTTTCCAGTACAGGAAATAAACATCTGTAAGCTGTGAAACTTCTTTGAGTTTATGCCCATCTCTAACAGAGTAGGCCTTGTTTTTATTCTGAGGGGGTGTCATATTTCTGAATGCACTACTGCTCACAGACCTTGCTCTGGTCCCAATTGGTGACAGTCACTCACAAACACCAACACACAGCATGCATTGGCAGTCATCTTGCATTTATTTGCTGAATTTATCGATTGCCTCAAGTTGCTCAGTGGCAGAGCAGCTGTACCACGTGTTGTTTTTCTTCTTAAGTTGCGGTCATCACATTTTGAAAACATATCTGCTGTCAGATGCTGCTTGAGCTCTCTGTAGACTTTTATGATTGCTTGATGTTTGTTAGATGTTTTAATTAAATTCCTTGCAAAACAATTATAGATAGAATATCTTTCATATCTTGCAGTGATCAAATCAGTCAGTTCTAAACACTAGGGACAGAAACCATGCAACCAGGCTCGTTTTGCAGACAGAACTGAATTACAGATTTTCACATTACTTGAAAGAATTTAACAAGTGAAAGACCATGAGAGACTATGGGTGTATTGGGCTAAATTATTTCTAATTAAGGTGTAAACGGGGCCTAAAAGACTGTTTTGCTGTAACTGCTTTTTACCGGGATGACCTCTTACCATTGTTTGGTCAGAATTTTTCCACATTGTCTTTCCTGCTGTCCTGTGTCTCTGGAGAACAGTGCTGTCTTGAAAATAGCACCTAAAGTTTCTCTCACTAACTGACTTGGTAATACCTTGTTTGCTCAGTGTGAAGGAAGCACCTTACAGGTGTCACCTGACACCACTGCCATAAAGCTCCTCATTGTTAAAGCTAACAATGCAGATCAAGCCCTGCCCTCAACAGTCCAACACACAGATCTGATTAAGACTGTTTAAACACAGTCGGCTGCACTGGAGAAGAGGGACCACTAAAGATTCCTGACTCTGGAATGTGGATGGATTGGTGCATCTTTGCCCTCAAGGTTTAATACTAGTCTGGGACATGACCAGCCTTCCGTTTGTTGGCTCAAGTCGTGCTGACATTATCTCTTCAGCACCCTGGGGCTGCTCTGAATAACAAGCTGTAGAGTTTATGCTCACTGGTGGTGACCTACGAGAACCCAGTGCAATTAGCCACACCTACATTTACACCACATCTCCAAACAAGCAGGAGTTACCATAACAATGAGCTCTGTTTCTGACCAGTTCTGCTTTTACCTCATGCCGTGTGTGTGTGTGTGTGTGGTGTGTGTGTGTGTGTGTGTGTGTGTGTGTGTGTGTGTGTGTGTGTGTGTGTGTGTGTGTGTGTGTGTGTGTGTGTGTGTGTGTGTGTGTGTGTGTGAGACAATACAGCTTCAGCTGCAGAGAGGCATAGCTGGGTGGTGCAGAGCTGGCTGCTGTTGCAGCCTGCAGTAGTGAGCAAGGCATGGTGTCTGCTTTTGTTGGGCTCCAGGACTATTTGAAAGAATGCAAATGACTCCGAAACCAGCCTGAGGCCATGTCACGGACGGCAGTCCCTACATACCTTCCCCTTGCTTGGTGTTTTTATCTTTTGCTCTCTTGTTCACTTTACATTTAAAAACTATGATGTGCCTTAGGTAGCACCAACCTAATTTGTTGTTGATTTGTGCTGGCTTTGGGGTGTGCTTTTATTGAAATGGTGCTTTTTTTAAAAAAAATTTTTTGTTATTGTCTGCAGACTTGTTTACTGGTATTTGATGGAAATATTACAATCAATTGATTCCCATGACTGCAGACTGTTTTTATGCCATTAAATAGTAAAGCATTTTATAGACTTTCCACAGCCTTTTGATTGACATATTCCAGTTTCTAGATTAACATTTGGCTACAACTCCTTAATCTTACCCTATTTTAAAAGTCAACACAGAATTAATTCTGCTGTGTGCAAACTGTAATTTTTTTTATTATTATTATTATCACTTTGGGCTAAAATAGCTTCCCTGTGTGAACTCATGGGACACTTACAGAGTACTTCATTATTAAAGCTGACATGTCCCTGCTCTGCTGCCTTCACTCTCTTGTGCTTAGTTTCCCTGTACTTTATTCTAAACAATTACTCTTTCCAGCTAATTTTCCCCTTTGTTGTGTGCATTTCATATGGAGATTAGCTAGCTGCTCCATTCAACCCAAACCTGCTCTGGTGAGAGTGCTCTGAATTTCATGACTTCTTTTTATGAAGGTGACTTGTACAAAAGCAACTGGCTGAAGAATCGGACAGTTTTAAAAACTGGCGGTGTTTATTAGGAATTCTCTAGAAGGCTGTGATACATACCTGTAATTTCTTGGCTTTGTAGCTAAACTTTCAAAATAAAAAATTTCTGTTTAGTGAACAACATTTGAGCAACCACAGAAATTTGCATTAGTACCATCAAATTAACATTTCAAAGTGAAAAATGTTCTGTCACCACCTGAAACTGACCTCTTAACCGCATCTTCATTTGAAATAGATGGTGTTCTCTATAAAAGGTTAGGCATCTGTCTTTCTTTCCTGTGAAGGATAAATCAAAAAGTACACTGCAAATTTTACAGTATTGTAAAGCTACGATGACAACCATGTTAGCAAGCTGCTGAATATTTTAAAAATCCAGCAGATACAGAGCAGAATCTGTCTTTATTTGGAGTAAGTTTTATGTCTGATTTATATAAATCAATGATTTATGTGACTCCCAACCAGACCAGTCTCATGGCAAAAATATGAAGTAGTAACAAAATGTTATAAAGTAACTGAAAACTCATCTTAAGGGTAAAAATAAATGAATAAAATAAATAAATGAGTCAGTTATGTCACATCCTCCTGTCAGTTTTCTAAATAAACAGTTTATCGTCATTTTCACTGTAAATACCAAATCCTTATTTATCCTATATATATATATATATATATATATATATATTTTTTTTTTTTTTTTTTTTTTTTCTAATTTCTATTTTGTATTTGTATTTATTATGTCGGCACCTGGAGGAATGCTCCAACAAAATTTCATTGTTTTGTGCAGTGACAATAAAGATATCTTATCTTATCTAAAGGGGCCTTTGTTGCTTCATCAAATTGAAAGCAGTACAGTTTGTGTCCATGAACACAAATGAATGAATGCAATGTCTCCATTATTTTACAAACAGATTATATAAAGTTTTTAAATTATGTTATAAACTGCCCACAGACTACTTGTTGTGCATGAAAAAAATTAATTAATAGATTATATTTCATTATTATCATATGAGAAGTCATAAAATTAGGTTGGTTCAACAGCTAGATGTTAACTTCACCTGGACAGATAGTGCACAGTTAAGTTTAGAGTTTTAACTAAAATCCACTTCCTGCCATGTGTGGAAATGTAGTTAATGCTACAGTCACACTAGGAAAAACAGTGGCTGAGACTGCGGCATGACCAAAATTATTGCAACTGTGTGCAATGAACTTGCAATCTCATTGCCTTTGAAATAGTTGCTTTGAAGAAGGGACCCAAGTGTGTGACCACTAGCAGTAGTTGCTATCTTCAAAGCAACTTTGGTGCATCAAGACAGCAATAAATCCCTGCAATATAATAACAGATAATAAGAGTCAGTCTTCTATCATTTTGTGATTGAATGGGGTCAATTTGGCAATTGCATGCAATCTACAAAAATCAAGCATAACATTATGACCACTGATAGGTGAAGTGAATAACACTGATTATCTCTTCATCATGGCACCTGTTAGTGGGTGGGATATATGGGAGGGAGCAAGTGAACAATTTGTACTCAAAGCTGATGTGTTAGAAGCAGAAAAAATGGGCAAGTGCAAGGGCGTAGGAAGGAGTTTACTATTGGGGGGGACTCATATCGGAAACCTGACAGATCTGTAAGTACTCGGAGCAAAGCATAAAAAATGCTATTTGATCTTTTACTTTCTCCTTTTTCAAATGTTTCTTGGAAAAATAGTGTTGTGTACACCTATATTATTGCATGTATAATTTACATATATATATATGTTTTATAATCATAAGATGTGGACAAACCACCAAACAAAATGGCTTGAGTCTTTTATGAAGCGTAATGACCATGTCATTCAAGGCTGTAGGGCTTACTTCATCAGCTAGCCGCAGTGGTGCTAGTACAAAGGAGTATTAGGGCCACATTGAGGAAAAATAAAATTGTGCATTTTGAGAATAAATTCAAAATTTTGAGATAAAAGTCAAAATGTGCAGATTAAAGTTTTTTCAAGTCAAACAACTGCCATGACACATCTGTAATACCCTCCAGAATGTCTTGTATTATGAGTTAGTGAACTATACTTTAGAATCGGTTTTAGTAACAAGGAAATTTCTCTTTTAGGACATAAACACGATGTAGTGATAAGTATGAGGACGTTAACGAGAGAGTGCAGAAAGCTGCATCTGCTCAGAAGGAAAAACCACACAAACTGGCAGTGGTTAGATGCAAGGATGGCTGCACCTTCGTACAGTAGAGAGGGGACATGTAGAACCACAAGACACAACAAGACAGCTGATCAAGTTGTTTCTACCCAAGGCATTTTGTAGAGAGTATAGCAGCTGTGGCTGTTATTTGACTTGAAATGACAACTTCAACGATTTTGACTTTATTCTCAAAATGCTCAAAATTATGTATTTTTTTTCCTCAATGTGGCCCTCACACTCCTTCATATACTAGCAAGCTAAATATTTCAGTAGCACAAAAATAATTTAGTAACGCACAGAAGTGCAAAGTTTGATATGTTTTATTGGTTGAAAGCATTTAATAATGGTCAAAAATGCATTTATGTAGGCTGATTGACAACAGAACTGGTTCTTTAATTAAACAACATTCTGACATGAAAGAATCCTCACAGATAATGTAATGAACAAATTATTCACTTTTTGATATCAGCCTTAAGTTAAAAAAACAGCTATTAAAATATGCTCATTCAGTTTGCAACTCTAATCGAATAAATCAAAAACAAATATAAAAAATAATAATAACCAAAAGAAATAAATAAAAGTGATACCTCTCACATTTAATAGACAAGCTGTGCGCCTCTTTACAGCCCTGCATTTAGCCAAACAGGTACACAAAAGGTTAAAAACATTGGCCTAAGCAGAAGAGCCAAAATGATTTTTCCGCCTCTCATTTGAAATTCATTGCAAATTGACTTCTTGTCCAGTAAGTAAACTTTATCCTATGTATGAAAGTAAACTGACAAACAAGCCATATTCATGGTAACATTCCCGACAGACCGTTTTACCTCATTCAAAGAGTTTCTGACTCCTGCCGCTGTCTCTGGCTCCCAAACACTCTGAGCTGTTCAGAGGGGGTTGGGGGGAGCCTTCAAAATAAAAGCACACGAGTTAAAATTTTTTCTCCTCCGCGGTGTAATTTTTGGGTGTCTGTTGGGGGGGGACACCCCCTTCCCTTTCCCCCCCCGGTTCCTACGCCTATGGGCAAGTGTAATGATTTGAGTGAGTTTGACCAATTGTGATGGCTAGACTGGATCAGAGAATCTCCAAAACCACAGCTCTAGTGGGGTCTTCCTGGTCTGCAATGGTCAGTATCTATCAAAAATGGTCGAAGGAAAGAACAACAGAGAACCAGCGACAGGGTCATGGGCAGCCAAGGCTCACTTATACTGGCCCACCAACTTCTTTTACATCACATGGATGGCTGGGAAAGTGTGTGGAGAGAAGGCGGGCCACAGGAGGCTGTGTCATGCTTTGGGCAATGTTCTGCTGAGAAACTTTGGGTCCCACCATCCACGTGGATGTTACTTTGACATGTACCATCTACCTAAGCATTGTTACAGACCATGTACACCCAAACGGTATTCCCTGATGGCTGTGGCCTCTTTCAGCAGGATAATGCATCCTGGCACAAAGCAAAAATGATGCAGGAATGGTTTGAGGAGCACAGCGAGTTTGAGATGTTGACTGGACTGTTTTGGCAGCAAACGGGGGTGGGGCAAGACAATATTAGGCAGCTGGTCATAATGTTATTCATGATCAGTGTATTTGTGATAAATTAGATGGCAATTATGTTTTTTATATTATTTCCAAAGACATGCACTTACTGGGGTTAGGTTAACTGGCTACACTAAATTGCCCATAGGTGTGAATGTGAGTGTGAAAGGTTGTTTGTCTTTCTGTGTTGGCCCTGTGACAGGCTGGCGACCTGTTCAGGGTGTACCCTGCCTCTCGCCCCATGACAGCTGGGATAGGCTCCAGCCCCCCCGCGACCCCGAACAGGATAAGCGGAACCAAATGGATGGATGGATGGATAGATGGCAAATATTTGCAAACCCTTACCAATCTGTCTGAGAGAAATTGCAGTCACTGAGTCAGACCGTGACTGTTTGGAGACAGGTTGCCTCCCACGAGGTGGCCTGTATAATTGCTTGTGAGTGAAAGTGGTTGCTGCAACTACTTGCAAAATTTAATGTAATCACCGGGCAACCACCAGTTTTTCCTATTCACAATTAAGTTTGCTGTCCCATTTTTACTCTAGTGTGACTGAGTTTAGTCTATAAATAGACTAAACCAAAATAATACAATAGTGGGCCTGAAATCCATGGGTCATGAGGTATAAACTGCTGCAGAGTTAATGGAAATCACCTGATCATAAGCTTATTATGAGCCACGTCTTTCAGAGCAAAAGTATTTTTCAGATCCTTTCTTATTGCAAAATTATTAATGAGTTGAGCTTGAAGTGCAAGTTAAAGAATCTTCTTATGTTGTGTTGTGACATCCATGGTGAAGAAAAATCTAACATTTAAGTCAAACTGATGTTCTTTTTTTTCAAAAACAAGCCTTATATCCTGGAAATGGCAAACATTTAGGGAGCCCTAAGTGCCTCTGTGAAGCATTATTAGCTTGTCGGGCTGCTGTCAGGCTGAATCTGTAGGTGCAGCTTATCATGCACTGCAGACAAAGTTTCTGCAGTGTCTGAGTCAACCATGCAGATATCAGAGTCATTCAACCCTAAAAAAAGACTCAGTCCTATTTTTAAAAGTCCTTGGTGTGGAGGATAATATTTTAAGATATCAATCAAAAGCTATGCCTTCACACCACCCATCGCAACCTTGTTTTGCCTACTTACGTCAGTGGTATTTCCAAAACCAAATCTTTGTAATTTGATTAGATTAACCCTAGCATTCATCACATGCAATAACTGATTTATTTTTTTTTTAGTTTTTGCTCCTCTGAAATGCTGCTTGCTGCTGCAATTAAGTGGAAGCAAATGCATTTGCAAAATAAAACAAGATTAGCTGCCTCAAGCAAGGCTGGGCTGCTCTTAATGGGCTGCTTACACCTCCTGTGAACCTGCCACGCCTCCAAGGGCTGCACACTGCAAAATATTCAACATCAGAGCTAATGTTACTGGGGCTGAATGATTTTCTTTGACTCACACCATATCATCAGAGAGGCCTTTAAAGAATCATAATGGCTCTTCTATATCCTCCAACCCATTAGTTACAAAACATGTATAGTCCTAATTTGCATTACTGGCTATTTTCCAGAGCAAACCACAGGGTTGCAGATTGATATCCTATCTTGTTGCCAGACATTATTTTCCATTCATTCCCGTGTGCTATAATAAGTTCATAGAGGTTTGAAACTTGTTCCAGACAGCTAATCCATCACCATGAACAACTTGCTGACTTTGTCAGTGATACATAATGCATCATATACAAGTAAAGGCTATTTGAAAACTAGGCATTGATGTGTTCAAAGGCACTGATATATAAATGTTAATGTTATTTGCTAAACTAGAGCATGTATTAATGGATTTAAAATCATTCAGTCATTATTTTGATATTTGATCAGTTTTATGTCTCATTTTTCAAGCAGTGAAGCTAAACATTTGCCGGTTCCGCCAATGATTTGATGCCTGTTGGCCACACTTCACAGCTTTAGGCTTGCGTAGTGGACCCAGACTGAAATATCTTAACAAGCAACTGGATGTATTGTTGCTGACAGTGGAGGCATCTCAGTGATCTCTGATTTTTCCTCTAGTGTAACCATGAATTTGATGTTTGTGGTTTTGAGTGGTTTGGCTTGACTGTCTCCCCTTCGGATGAATTTTGAGCCTGAATGAAATATGATTTTTTTGGCTGTTTCCTTTATGGCCATATCCCTGCAAAATATAAACTGTGTGATCAGTGCTGCTTAGCAACTATTAGCAGGCCAACATCATACTAAATCGCCTGATAAACATCAGCATGTAAGCAGAGCCAGCATGAGAATGGTTGCATTGAAGTGTAACATCAAAGGATGTTAGGATGGCTGTAGGCTTGCAGTCCTATCTTATGGGAGCATGGCTGGTTTTCAAAACTGTTGGTCAGACAAAAAATAAGCAAATAAAGATCATTACCTTTGAGCCCAACCGATTTATATGGGCAAATATTGGCCATTATCATTGACCAATATTAGGGTTAAATGGTTTGTGCTGAGGGTCACCAGTGGGCAGAGACAAACACCATCAAATGGCAGGAATAAAAAATGCTGAAACTTCATCCAAGAAAATGTCTGAGATGGTCCATCCGTAACACAATGTTAGTCACTAATATGCTGCTGAATAGTTTGGATTTCTCGCTATTGAAAAGGTCCCAATCCTGTAAACTGACTTGGCCCAAGAGTGATTATTCTCTGAAAGATTCAAATATTTGGTGTTTTGGGAGCCTGTAGGTGAGTTCTTAAAAACTGAGTTTTAAAGACGTGCTACACATGAGATCTGAGAATGACCATTGATTATTTATTTATTTGTTTTTGGGGCTGGGGTGTCTTATTTTTATTAAATAAAACGAGACACAAAGCATTGCAATACCATAAAAAGATGATCACCTTAATCAACAGATTTGACACAAAGCTGGCCCAGAAACAGAGCCGATACGTCATCACCCAACAAGCGGATAGGCAGGTGGAGCCCCACAAATGCAACAAGCAGCTGATCCAAGCAGTCAAAGTGTAAACAAGTAAATAAATAACTACCCAGGACAAATTTAGGGAAATTTGGGGCAGCACAATGGCGTGGTGGTTAACACTGTTGCCTCACAGCCAGAAGGTCTGGGTTTTAATCAATCTTGGCCCAGGCCTTTATGTTTTGAGTTTATGTTTTGTGTGTCTGAAATAAAACAAAATATCAGCCAATATATCAGAATATTGGATTCTTATATCACAATACATCAGTATTAGTCTTAAAAATCCTATATGGGTCAAGCTCTACCTTTGACTTCAGTAGATTAACCAACAATGAAAAATAACATTTGGTGCTGCCTCGTGCTGCAACAAAATTAAAACAACAACAACAAAGAAACAAAAAAGTAAAGTTTTTCATTTTTTAATCAGATTGCAATATTGCAATAATCTATTTATATACATATTATATTTACAAGACATCATTTTTGTGTCTGGGACAATCAGTTCCCATTTACCAATAAATGGAAAACCAATGATTGCCTTAAAAAAATAATCAAACTTTCAAAACTGTTTGGGAAAATATTCATGCTAAAACTGTTTGTCTTTCTTCCTGCTCAGTGGGTGAATCAGCACTCTCATTGCATACTGTTAAAGTGCAGAGGGGAGATAGAGGTGAGGGGTAATGCAATTACTCTCCCGTGTCAACCTCGTTCTCATGTCGGGTGTCTGTATGGATTGATAATGAAAAGGACGACATATCTCTATCTCTAATTAGACAACCCTTTTAAATCACCCTCTTTGTGTATCCTTGTGACTACAGAATCAAGTCACATTTCATTCATCTTCCGCAGCCTTGGTAACTGCATGAGGACAACAAAACATTAATCTGGTCTAATGCGTAGACAGCATAATGGCCTGTTTACATTCCTGAAAACACCTGCGAATGACTCTGCTTCCCATCATTTCTAATGTGTGACACTAACCAGAAAAACCTTGATGTGTATTTGCCCTTTCACTCATAAAATTCAGTGACAGTAACGTACAGTTCTCAGTATGTACATGTACCTGCTCAGTATGCAGAACTTGTTACAGGTTTTAAAAAAAATCTTTGGAGTGAATCTGACGACAGAAAATCGGCTTTGAACTCACCCAGAAATCTTCCATGAGTATATTAAATATTTATCACTTTTAAATGGATAGTTTGACATTTTGGAAACTGCTCTACTTGCTATCACGGAGAGATTTAGATGAGAAGATCTTACGTCATTTCTGCAAAGGACAATACAAGAACTTCACCTCTTAAATGCTGGAGAAGAAAAAAAAACATATTCCCCTCACATTTTACTCTTGGTTCCATTCTTGATTCTTGAGCTGAGGGCCTGTGATGCCAAATGACCCAATAAGCCAGGCCCTAGTTTGTAATGGCCTAAGAACTGGTATTTCAGTGATATGCATATAAGATTTGACTGGCTTGTGAGATGTAGCAATGGGTAATGATTCAAAACAGCTCAGTCGTGGGGTGGAAATGTCAAAAAATGCAAATAACTCAGAAAGAAAGGAAGACAGTTTAGCTGTTTTACAGCACAGGGGGACCCAATCATTACCTGAATTCATCCCAGTTTCCTCAATTCCAGCAGTTTAGCCTGTAAATTTTAGCGAGCAGTGAAAACAGTGGCACGTCTTTTGTGATTTTAGAGAGAAAAAGTTTTCTAATGAGTTTTATGGAAAGTGAATTTTTTTTGGAAGTGTTGTTTCAGCAATTTGATCCCACAACTTTATGCCAGATTAAGTTCTGGAGTTCAATTCCCTTCCCCACAAAAGAGAAGAGGTTTGACCACCTTATTTACCTGCGGACTTGAGAAACCTCTTTCTACAGGGTAATGGCTTTTCTAAAAGGAAGGCCCTCTTTTAGCCTCAATAATGAGTCACATGACATGAGACAGCTTTTGAAGAGTGGCTATCTTAAACCAACATATGTGCTGGAAATAATATTTGTCATAGGATTAACTGGCAGGCATGTTTGATGTCTACTCAGGTTTAACTATATATTATATGTTCTTTCCTTTTTTCTCATCATTATTGTTCAAGCATATTTCTGTTATTACTGAATGTGCTGTACAGCTGTCTGGGAGGGGTGGGAGGTTCAGGTCACTGATTTTGTGCTGCAGATTTTTTTTTTTGGTTTAAACCTAATAAAATAAAGTAAAAAACAAGAGTTCCCTATGAACAACCCGGTTTCCGGGAAAGCAAAGCACACAATTACATCAAATTATATCAATTTTCCAATAATATTATTAGGAACCATTTTAGTAGACACGTGTACCATGTTCCAAAATGTTCATGCACAGCAATCTGGAAATCTTTCCAGCAGTATTTGCTCGAGCCAACTGAAGTATGAGTTGAACTGTATGCTTAGGCAACTCAGAGCAGGTGGTTAAAGTCTGAAAACATTTAAACCTGCTGGTTTAAATACAAAGATGTCGACATGATGTGAACTTTGAGCTCCAACAGCACTTTTGAACACTCCCTCGTCCATCCTAATGGTCGCTCTGTGCCTTACAAAGATGTTGCATTTCTTTGACAAATAAGGGCATGCAAACATAATACAGAAGCATACAAATGTATATATATATATATTTTTTTTTTGTTGTTGTTGTTTTGGGGGGGATACAGTTGTTAGCAAATAAAAAGAAAACTGTAATGTCCCCCAGCGTGCACTCAAAAACACTTTGCTTATTGTTGCTTCACTTGGATGCTTGACCTTCTCTGTGCAGTGGGATGCATTTTGATGCATTTGAAACTAAAAGGGTGTTTTCACATTTATCCACTGAATAGGGGTAATGCTTTTTCTGTGCTTTTGAGTTTAAGGGTGATGTTACACCAGGCATGCAAACAGAATTTTGCGGTGTTACCCCAGGCGTGGAGGCCAATTCTGGTCCAATAGACAACTTACATACTTGTTATGCAGAAATGTGAAACCTTAGCTCTAGGTGTAGTAACATCACTGGTTTCATCAGTCTGTTACACATGCCTGTCATTTGGACATATGGTGCTAAATATTCCCCACGGCTTCATTCAGACATACAACACGTCACGGTCCAAGTACACCTCTGGTGTCTGTCGGCTCGCTGCTTTCTCTATGTCACTCCTTTGGCCAGACTCTTTCCTCCTCTCTCTCTGTCTGAGTCTGCATGCATTTCTCATTTTTCTAATTTGTGGCTTCTCGTCTCCTTTGTCCTCCATGCAGCTGCCTCTGACCCGGAAATTAATCTCAGTATGCCATGTTGAAGGATATCTTAATTCCTAAAATGCACCTGGAGAAGAGGAGAGAGGAGGCAGAGGAGCTTTAATCAAGCATGTGCAGGTGTATCCTTTGCTAAAGTCTTTTGAGCTTTTTAGCACAATGGAACACCACTAGACCACTAGACTTTATTCATGAGTTTTTTCAGTTATTTAAGATAATCAACTGCACGATCAAATTTATGCCGTTCATGGTTTGTGTGTGTGATTAAAAAAAAAAAAAATAGGGCAGGATAGTTTGTCACGTTGTGCCATGCTGTAAATTTAATTAAAGGTAGTCCTAAATATAAAAACATGCCATGAATACTGTTGCATCTCATAAAATATTGCAGCATTTGGATTTGTTAGGCTAAGAATTTGTGATGCAGAGGTGCCACACCTCATATTTAACTGACACTGCTTTAAAATAAGGCAAGGATGTCTCATTTAGACATTTAATTTCCTCTCTCATGTCTCTTTCTTGCCTCCTCCACTTGCTCCCATCTTAGCTGGAAGGGACTAAAATGAGACTAGAGGGGTGTGCGTGTGTGTGCCTTTGGTTGTGGTTTCCTTTGTTTGTGAGGTCCTTTTGGAGGTGTTGCTTCTCACCAGCTGGATTTCTGGTATGGCACACCTGTGCTTCATCATCTAATCACCAACCTGCATCCACCCACTCTCCCCCAGATTGTTACAGCTGTCAAGGTGGTAGCATGTAAAGATGCCTCTTAGTTCCCAGTTGCTTTAGTGATTCCCTTCTCATTTGTGCGCTAGATCTTCATTATGTTAGCTGGCAATCAATCAGCTATGTGTTACGTTCCCATAAAAAGTCCAGGGAATGTGGGAAAGTAACAAAAAGTGTCTAGGTTGAAAAAAACAGGCAGGGAGGAAAACTTGTTCAAGTAAAAGCTTTTTATTAATAATTAAACTGAAAGAGATGGAAAAGCTGCTATGACCTTGAAAACATAACAAAACCCAGAAGCTAGTCACCAAATCAAAAGAGTACATTAAGAAGACTCAATCAATATAAAACACCCTCCTCTCCACAGAGCAGGAGTAAGCAGCTACAACACACAGCTTAAAAGCTGCATTACAAAGGCGCTGTAGCACTGGAACTTGCATCTCTGGCCTTAGGTATTCTGGCTTATTTGCTGAGTAGCTGTGCAAAAGGGGTGGCACCTAAGGCTGGAGAAAGAACAAGACACACTCACTGGGTTAAAAATCACAGCAGGCCCTGCTAGGGCTGTAACACATCTCTGGGTCCTCATCTGTCAAAAAAATCTTACCTGCTCCTTATTTTCTCCTTGCCTCCTCAGCCACAGACCACCTAGGAGTCAGCCTTTAAAGAAACATTCCTGAGCTTTGTAAATAAAATCCCCAAATGCACTTTTTGTGGTGGCATTCTGGAGTTTGAGTCCACCGCTTCCTGGTTGTAATCCCTAATCTAACAAGACAGATAAAGCTGCAGCACACCTGTGATTTTTTTTTTTTTTTAACTATACATGCAAAGATTTGTTACACCACTAAGTCCCTGGTCACACAGGCCCAGTGACTTGTCAGCAACCTCCTGGCAACCATTGGTTGCAGAAAATGTGTATTCCCCGACCGGTTGGCGAGCAGTTGCTGGATGTTGCTCACAGGTCCAAGGTGAAATTGGTCTCAAAGAGGTATAAGGTGCCGCATTGAAAACCTCCTCGCGATTGCTTTGGTCCATAGCAGGTTGCTGTGGTCTCAACCAGTCTCTTGGCTGGCGTAACTGAGGCCCAAGATCAGCATCTGTGTGTGTGTGTGTGTGTGTGTGTGTGTGTGTGTGTGTGTGAGTGTGTGTGTGTGTGTGTGTGTGTGTGTGTGTGCGTGCGTGTGTGTGTATGTGTGTGTGTGTGCTGCACAGTGCTACAGTATGATAAATGCTCCTCTCCCTCACACACAGACTACAACAGAGGTCTCCCTTCCAGACTGGTTAATAACAACATTGTATCATTGGTGAATATCTTTGTACACACAGGAAGAGACTAGTGGTGAAGTGGGGACCAGAGACCATGAAATGATGCTGACATTCAGCGAGTTGTAGCAGTGACAGGAGAAGAAGTTACTCCCAGATCTGAGGGGTGTTAACTAAGTGACAACCACTGCAAGTGGGGAATAGTTCTGATTGATACATGACAGAGCAGGACATACACAAGAAGGTTACTTTTGCTTGGAAAATCAGGTATAGTGACTGACTGTCAGCTAATGCACAAACAGCAAATTGCTTTGTATGTGGGCGGTGCTTTAATTTGATTGTAACATTGAAAGTATAGAAAAAGTGTTATGTAATTTTTACTGCTGTTCATGGCATACTCAAAAATAATTATGTTTCCAGTGAGCCCAGCAACACTGGTAATTTCTGTTAATGCACTCAGGTCAGACCGATATGTAAATGTTGCTAGATTCGACCCGGTAAGATTGCCGTCACGACTTTTTCGGAAAAGCAATCAGTGTGGGCATTCAAACATAAAGCAAACACATCCAGGTGCCGTCAGATAAATGAAAAGTGTGTATGTGTGTGGTGGGGGCTCTGGAGTGCACATACAGTACAGTGATTTTCAGTGAAGTAGGGAAACATCTGGTTTTAATTTTTTAGCAATAATATTTGTGTATTCATAAATTTAGTATTTTTCATCGAGGAAGAAGACCAGTGGCCCTCCTTATTTGCCATCTTCTTGCTTAATCAAATTTGAACCATTAAAAGTAACTTTCTACAATAACCAGGTGTGTTTGCATTCATTTTTCCCCCTAAGGAATCTGTATAAAATCAGACGACTCGTGCAGTTTATTGTGTTTTGATGCAGTTTTGCTACTATTATGTTACAGAGTAAAACATTATTATAACTTTCTCTGAGTCATGGCCAGTGCTAGAAAAATAAGGCAGATTGTGACAAAACACAATTTCTTTGACTGTCATGTTATATTATCCGTGGTAAACAATCCCCAGGGCGGTGTATCTGCTTTCCAGAGCCTTTTTAACTACCGAGGCCCCTGCATGGCCTTCGGGCACCTGTTTCTCCCTCCAAACAAGGCATCCTTGCCGACACAAGCCAAATTCCTCTTATAAGGGTCAGAGGTTGGCTCCCCAGCGTTGCCTGAATCCTGAAAGCCAGTACCCTCTCCAATTCAAAAAGCAGACCTCTATTTCCAGGGGCATCAGATCAACAATGATGTGCTTGTGAGTAAGTCCATCAAATTTCCTGTGTAATGAATCACCATCCACTGAATTCATCTCTCACTCACTTGCAATGAGTCTGCAAACAACATAAGCAACATCAGTCCTCAAGCCTCTACAAACCCAATTCCAAAAAAAAAGTTGGAATGCTGTGTAAAAAACAGAATACAATGATTTGCTAAGAACGAATATTTTATTCACAACAGAACATGTAACATTTAAATTGAGAATTATGTACCCTTTCAAGAAAAATATTGGCTCATTTTGAATTTGATGGCAGCAACACATCTCAAAAAAGTTGGGAGCGAGACACTTTATCACTGTGTAGCATCCCATCTTCTTTTAACAGTAGTGTGTAAACATCTGTGAACTGAGGAGAGCAGCTGTTGAACTTTTGGGATGCGAATGTTGTCCTATTCTTGTGTGATAGAGGATTCTGGCTGCATAACAGTTCAAATGTTTTAAACTGGTGAAAGGTCTGGACTGCAGGGCCTTTCTACTATAAAGCCATGCTGTTGTAATAGATGTAGTATGCAGTTTAGCATTGTCTTGCTGAAATATGCAGCGCCTTCCCTGAAAAAAGGGATTGTTTGGACGGGAGGGTATGTTGCTCTTAAACCTGTATATACCTTTAAGCACTGATGGTACCTTTCCAGATGTGCAAGCTGCCAATACAAAAGGCACTAATGCACCCCTATATCATCAGAGATGCAGGCGTTTGAACTGAGGGCCAGATGGTACTTCTCCTCTTTCGAATGATTCATCTGACCACAGAACAGTTTTCTACTTCGCCTCATTTCATTTGAACCCTTTTGGTTTTTTGAGGCCTGCCACTTTTAAGCCTCACAACTGATAAAGTATCATAAAGCGCCAATGTCTTTTGTATGCCCTCAATAACATTTTTAGTATTTTTGGTCAGAAAAAAATGTGAACATATTTTTAGGACTAGCTTTGCTGTTATGGTTGCTGTCTTTCTATCAATATATATGTTTCAATATAAAACACAACTAAACTGGACTAAAGGGTTTATTTATTTATTTTTTTAATCAAAACATGCAAGTTAGAATTGGAGTTTGAGGAACAATGTACCCGAGCGAAACATATGATCCGCCATCTTGGATTTGAACCTGGATTGTGTTCCCAAATGACTTCCTCTTCTTTGTATTTGTGGATGGCACGGTGAACTGTGCTCACAGGCAGTGATTTCTGGAAGTGTTCCTGAGCCCATGCAGTGATTCCCGTGACAGAATTATTCCTGTTTTTAATGCAGTGCCACCTCAGGGTTGAAGATTTTCAGCCTTGTCCCTTGCGCACAGAGATTTCTCCATATTTTTACAATTTTTTTGATGATATTATGGACTGTCGATGATAAGACATTTAAAGTCTTCACAGTTTTACAGTGAAGAAATTGAAATTGTTCCACAAGTTGTAGATGAAGTGTTTTGCAGATTGGTGAAACTCTGTCCATCTTTACTTTGAGAAACTCTGGATCTCAAAGATGCTTTCTTTTTTTAAAATACCAAATCATGTTACTGACCTGTTGCCAGTTAATCAAATTAGTTGGAAAATTTTTCTCCAGCTGTTTCCTTTTAGTACTACTTACTTTTCCAGCTTTTGTTGCCCCATCCAAACTTTTTAAAAATGTGTTGCCGCCACAAATTTTAAATGAACCAATATTTTTCATGAAATAATAAAATCTTTTAAAAAAAATATTAAATGTGTTTTCTACTTTCAACTGTGGATAAAATATGGTTTTTTGAGTTTTGCAAATCATTACATTGTGATTTTATTTACATTTTACACACCATCCCAAATTTGGGGGGATTTCTGGTTGTTGTCAAACAACTGTACTTTATTTTTAATATAACATTCTTTATATGACATTTGCTATAATGTTATGGTATCCATATTCCTCATTGAGAAATTGGGAAAGGAGAATAATTTAACAAATCTAAATATATGAGTAAATGTTTTAGATGACACATTCACCTTGCACTTGCTCATTTGCATCTTATGACTTTATAAAAATGTGGAACTTCTTAAAGATCTTACTCCTGGAAACCAGCGGAGAATTAAAGGTCTGAGTGCAGGCTTTGCATTTTGATTCTCTGACAGAGAGACCAATTAAAAGTCACCAGTGTTATCCAAGGCTGCAGGGCACAGACAGACTGACACCCCCAGTAGAAAACAGCCCACTCAGGTGAATATGAGCCAATAGTCTTTAAAGTAGGACTCTGCTCATATATCATTAGTCTATGATCTTTAGCATTTTCTAGGAGGTATTTTTGCTTTTTTCCCAAACTATAATTTACATTTTCTGTTTTCACTTTCTTTTGACCTGTCTCTCTCATTTTAACCTTTCTTAATATTTTCCTACATTTCCAAGTCAAATTCTTCGCATTCCTCGCAGATTTCATCCAGACTTGTTGCATCCATCTGTGTTTGTAAATTTAGTGCAAGACCAACAGGGACACTAACAGTAAAATAAAGAGCAAGAGAACTAGTTTTTCCAGTTGAGCAAAGCAAATGCTAACCCTTCTACCATTTTCACAACACATTAGGGCTTGTGTTTGCAGTGTATCCGGTGACAACAGATTATAGCGTGCAAATTACAGGGTAATTAGTCTGTACATAATGGGTACCTTTTTTTTTTTTTTTTTCCAGGACAAATGAAAGCAGAAAGGAAGAAGACAGTGGGTTTGGGAATAACTGGGTAACAGTTCTGGCTAAAACAAATTATACTGTAAGAACAGTGCTTTGCAGAGCTACCGCAGACACGGGCAAAGAAAAAAGCAACAACAAACACTACTTGATGATACCTGTTTGCAAAACTTGATAGTTAATGGTGTGATTTTGTCTATTTTCCTTAATTTAAGCTACAAGCCTCACCGGCTGTAATGAGCTTATATTTCAGGGATAGAAGTGTCCCTGTCTCTGTTTTTTCTCTTGTTCTTACTTTGTTTATCTCAGTTTTTAGCAGTCCTTAGCATTTCCCCATCTATCCTGTGCTTCCCTGTTAGTGTCCCTCCCCTTACTTTATGTGTGCTTCTGATGACATCTTTTTAAATACTTCCTTTGTTCCTTTGTCTTACTTTGTGTGTCTCTGTTTTGTTGATTTGTCTCTTTGTGAGCATTTCCCGCCTTTTTACCTGCCCCACCCTCACTGGTTTCAACCTTTGTATTTATAATCCCTTTCCTTCCCTCGTCAGTCATCAGTTTATCTGTGTCTGTCCATCACCTGTGTTTTTGTTTTTGTTTTTTGTTCCTCGTGCCTTCTTTTAGAATTTTGGATTACTTTTATTGGACTATGCAGGATCTGATTTATAAGTTTTGTGTCTTCCTTTGGGTGCATTCATTTCTAGGTCTGCCTTCTTTTGTGTCTGCATTTGGGAAATGAAATAAAAATAGCAAGAAGGATATCAGGGCACTCTGCAGAGGCAACAATAGCAGCTACTCTGTGTGAAAGCACCAGTCAGTCATACATCCATTTTCTGCAGCTTATCTGTAGTTGGGCAGTGGTAGTGGCACACTAAGTACTCCAGACTCCAAAAAATAAAAATTCCAGCTCCTCCTGAGGGATTCCAAGGCAAGGCGGGGACTCACGATCTCACCCTTTCAGTCAGTCTCCAGCCCTCATGAGCATAGGTGAGTGTTGGAACAAAGATGACTTGTAAATTGTAAGCTTTGACCTCTGGTGCAGCTTCCATTTCAGCATAGTCTAGTACAGCAGTCACGTTCATACTGCACCAACCCAGCTGTCAATCTTTGCATTTTACAACCACTCGTGAGCAAGTTAGTGAGATCCTTCACGGAGGCAGCGACTCACTCCCAACCCAGCAGGAGCAATCCAGCAGAGAGCCAGGGCCTCAGAAGGAGCTTATTGTCGTTCCAGCCGCTTCAGACTTGACTGCAAAGTGAATACTGAAGGTCAAGGTGTGATCAGTGAAGCACTAAAACTGCCTCTGCATTCACATGCTTGGATGGGCCCATTATTGGAATTGGGAAGTTGCGCCTCCAACTTGCATTTATGTGCTTTTATCCAAT
The DNA here is from genome assembly GCF_007364275.1 of Archocentrus centrarchus. Lineage (NCBI taxonomy): Eukaryota > Metazoa > Chordata > Actinopteri > Cichliformes > Cichlidae > Archocentrus > Archocentrus centrarchus. The sequence continues at coordinate 21,226,059 of NC_044358.1, read as the reverse complement.
TATTGGATAGAATATGAAAAATGAATTAATTGATTATGCTGGATTAAAAAATAGCCATCCATTCTCTTCTGCTTATGCAATTCAGGGCCGGGGGGGCTGTCTCAGCTGTCATTGAGTGAGCTTGTAAGGGGGGGCCAGTTGGGGGGGATACACCCTGTGCACATAGTCAGTGTGTTGCAGAGCTAACATAGAGGGAGACATAACCATTTAATTTAATTTTTATTTTGAATCACAAAAGAACCGAACACGTATGTCTTCGGACTGTGGGAGGAAGCCGGAGTACCCAGACAGGCTCGGGGAGAACATTCAAATTCCACGCATAAAGGACCCAGTCGACCAGCTGTGAGACGGCTGTGCTAACTACCACACCGCCAATTTGCATCATTAATCAACATTTTCGTACCATCACCCAAATCCCATCTGCTGCTTTTGTATCTGATTTAATATGTCAAGACCTTGACACAAATTTATTCCCACACCTCAGTGAGGCTTTGGCACATGCTGGTGTTTAGGAGGTACCAAGTGTATCCTGTTTACCACTTTAGTTTAGTTAGCATGCTAAGATTTGCTAAGCTGAGGAAGATGGGAATTTCATCAAATGAAGTCAAGAATTAAGGAAAATTAAATGTACACCTTTCAATTACAGGATAAAAAGCCAAATAGTAAACTCAATGGGATTCATTCCCTGGGTACATATTTCTGAACATGATGTGTACTACATTTTATGGTCCACATTCAGCACTGTGATTGACTAACATTTTATGCTCCAATGGAGTAAAGTTTATCTGTTTAAAAATTCAATATTTCCAGAGAAACCTTTGGAAAATAAGATCAAAGTGTTTTAAAATATTCACCTTTTAATGGTGCACATCAGCACTGTTAATAGAGAGCAAAAGTTGGGTAATAAGCATCCATAAAATTGTGTGTGTGTGTGTGTGTGTGTGTGTGTGTGTGTGTGTGTGTGTGTGTGTGTGTGTGTGTGTGTGTGTGTGTGTGTGTGTGTGTGTGTGTGTTTTAAATGAATAACAGTAACAAAGTTTGGCTCCTGTGACCAAGATCAATCTAATAAACATAACTGTGATGTAAGTAGTATAAGTACACGTGTAAATGATATGGAATAATGATGGTGGCTCTGGTTTCAGACTCATGGTGCACGCTCACTCCAGTGGGTGTTTTGTGATGTTATTAGTAACACCTTTGCTAAACTGTCTCTTGTGTAAAGAACACAAAAACTAATATTGCTCAGTATTTTCGCTTTATCTGAAGTCCCTACAAATGGAAATTAGTATCTATCTGGATATAATTTCATTTGGCTTCCAGTTCTTCTGTTTTGTGTAGTATTCAGAGAAATAGATAATGAGATGGAGTCAGGAATTTAAGGAGCATCCTCAAATGCACCTTGACCATTTGAGATTTTGCGTGTTAAGGGACGTATTATGCTTTTCTTTTTCTTTGTAACATGGGCTCCCATCTCTCAGAATAATTACATTGTGCTTCAGGATGTTTTTCACATAAATATGAATGGATTAAAAGTGTATATTTATTAAATAAATTTGTTCAGGAGCCAGAATAGTGGACCACGATTTACAGACAGTGCCGAGACATCCTCAATTCAAATGCAAATCTGCTGAATGGAGGCTTTTAAACATTTGTTTAGAAAAGAGTGAATGAAGTTCAACTCTGCTCCAGTCATGCATTAACTGGAGATAATCCAAAGCTGAAAATCAATAGAATTTATTAAACCTAATTATTATTTCCCCATTTTTGATATTAAAAAATGTAAATACCTCTAATATTGCCTTATTATGTCTTTTATTATTGCATGTTTAACACAGTCAAACAGTGTATTTATATTTTATAAAACAATCCATGCCTCTGTTTGGGAATCTAACCACTACAAAAACACTGGCAAAACAATTGAGACAGGAGCCACTCCCTCACTTTAAACAGCTCTCAGCAAAACGCAGGAGATAAGGTTTGCTAAAAATGAGAGAAAACATGTCTGAAAGGGTATAAATCTTTAATCAAACGATGCTGATGTGCCTTGCCTCCAGCACTCACAGTGCCAAGCTGTATAGCAGATGCTGAGATCTCAGATCTTGCTTCCCCCAAAACAGGATAAATCCCCTTCTTCGGTACAAATGTGTCATGGGAGCGGCTCTCTGTGCACTGAAGCTGCTACGTTTTGGGTTCCCTCCTTAGAAACTCCCACAGGGACCCTGCACTATTTCAGCATTTTAAAAAGGGAAAGGAACAGGAGGTAGTGAAGCACATATTTAATCTTTTTGCCTCCAGGTAAATATCTAAAACAGTTCTCGTATAAACAAGCAAAAGCGAGATGGTTTGTGAAGTTTAATGTAGATTGAGCACGAGCTGAATAAGAAAACAATGCTGGAACTGTATGTAGGATTTATGGAATTTAGATTAACCCTATATCATATGAATCATTGATTACTTCCTGTTTCACTAACTTTCTCTTGCTTTTTCACGTGTTTCTTTTAAGCATCTCGGCAGTATATGGATTTTATGATAAGTGCTGCTTGTAAACCATGCATTACAGCTGTAGGTAAAGGAGGAAGTAGTTATTTATGAATGAAATCTATTAATGGTAGTAAGAGATGGAAATTTCAGCTAAATAACCATGGGTACATTAGACTGTAGATGGAGGTTTCATATGGTCTCACTAGAATATGAGTGCATCAGTGAGTGTAATCTGTATTACTGTATTCATGTAAAGTGTTAATATAGTGAAGATGCATTCATCATGAGAAAGTATTTTAGCAAAGTACAGGCTCTTAGTCACATTATGCATGTAGCCCTAAAGCACAAAAGATTATGAAATATACACAGTGAGAAGAAGACATTTCTCAAATATCCTCAGATTAATGTAACTGGAAGAAAATCTTTCTGCTCTACTCATACATACAAACACATAATACAACAATGTCAATTTCCCTCGGAGAAGAGAATAATGACTTCAAAGAGGTTACGCTCTACTCACTGACAGGAGTTGCTTTTGCTAAAATCATATGCATACTCACCCACAGGAACAGACATGCATGTAGAAGAAAGATGAAAAGAAAAAATAAGCAGCAAACAAAGGCAGTTGGGTTTCCCTAATTAGACAAACATGCATAATAATGTGTTCACACTGAAAATGCACACATTTGCATCAAAGGGGGGTGGAAATCACATACGTGGCCCTGGAAGCTATGTTCAGTAGGAGGAGAAAATCGGTGAGAAATGCTGTCTCATGGTCAGGATGCACAAGTCTTTTGCCAAAGCATAGCAACTATACAAAGCGTAAGAGTGCAGGAGAATCAGGCTGAGACAAAAGGAGACAGATGCTGCAGGAGGATCAACTGAGAAGAAAAGTCATTCCGTGTTTTCACCTTAAAGTGAGAAATCATTCTTTCACACTCTAGCAGAGAGAAAAATGAGCAAATGTTTCAAGAAATGCTGATGAAGACAGAGGAGACAAATGAAGAGCATAAAGTGCAATTCATCATTGTGCTTGACTAAATGAGGAATAAAATATTTCACTGTGAGAAAGAGTTACCTCAAATATGCTGGATAAGCAAGCATTCCTACTTTGTCAATGTATGGATCATAATGAAAATATGTTATTACTTACGATGTCTGCTGTTTGATAATAGCTGCTTAATATCTGTCCTTCCTAATATAGACAACTACAACAATCAATTTGTTGAAACCTTGCAGGAAATTCCAACTGGATACAAACAGCTTTAAATATTAAATTATTCATAGCTATTATAATAATATAATATCCACTGGTCTCAACAGAGCGTTTTATTTGCCTTTCTGCACATGTAGGTCAAAGCACAAAGTGAGCACCAAAGTGACACCATTAGAGTTAGTTGGACTTAGTGTCTATATATATATATATAATTTTATTTATTTATTTTTTTGAGCCTGCTGAAGCTCAAACTGAGCAGAGCGGGGGAGAAAAGTGATTTAAGTGACTCTGAATGTGGCATGGTTATTGTTGCCAGATGGGCTGGTCTGAGTGTTTCAGAAACTGCTGATCTGCTGGGATTTTTGCACAGAATCATTTTTAGGGTTTACAGAAAATGGTCTGAACAAAAAAGCATCCTGTAAGTGGCAGTTCTCTGGGTGAAAATGCCTTCTTGATGTCAGAGATTGGAGGAGACTGCCCAGGCTGCTTTGAGCTGATAGGAAGGCAATAGAAATGCACTTGTTAAGACCAAGGTATGCAGAAGGGCACCTCTGAACACATGACACATCAAACCTTGAAGCAGATGGACTACAGCAGCAGAAGACCACACCGGGTACCACTCCTGTCAGCTAGAAACAGAAAACTGAGGGTACATGTGCTCAGCAAAATTTGACAATAGAAGACTGGAAAAATGTTTCCTTGTTTAATGAATCTCAGTTTCTGCTGTGGCAATTAGGGTCAGAATTTGGCATAAACGCCATGAAAATATGGATCCATCCTGCTTTGTATCAACAGTTCAGGCTGCTGGTGGTGTGATGGTGTGAGGGATATTTTCTTGGCACACTTTGAGACCTTTAGTATGAGTTGACCATTGTTTAAATGCCACAGCCTATCTTAGTGTTGTTGCTGACCATGTCCATCCCTTAATAACCACAGTGTACCCATCTTCTGATGGCTGCTTCCAGCAAGATAACATGCCATTTCACAAAGCTCAAATCCTCTCAATTAGTTTTTTTGAGCATGACAGTGAGTTCACTGTACTCAAATTACCTCCACAGTCACCAGATCTCAATCCAATAGAGCACCGTTGGGATGTGGTGGAACAGTAACTCACGTTATGGATGTGCAGCCAATAAATCTGCAGCAACTACGTGATGTCCATTTTGCAGAAATTTAATTGCAGCAACTCAAAATGGTACTCAATAGTACTTGTATGCATATCTGACAGTGTTGGAGAAATGCTCCTGAGATGACAGATGGTGTCCTGGGGGATCTCCTCTCATTGTTCATCCTGTATAATGACAATAAAGGCATTCTTCCAGATCTGGACCAGACCATCACTGAGATTGGATGGACCTAAACACGATCCAGAGGTGTTCTATTGGACTTAGGTCAAGTGACCGTGGATACTCGTGCCACATGATGCTGAGCATTGTTGTGGACCAGGAGGAACCTAGAATCCACTGCACCAATGTAGCGTCTTACAGTGGGTCCAAGGATTTTATCCCGATACCTAACAGCAGTCAGGGGGTCATTGCCAAGCTTTCAGAGGTCTGTGCTTCCCTCCATGGCAGGGGTGAGCAACTCCAGGCCTCGAGGGCCGGTGTCCTGCAGGTTTTAGATGTGTTCCTGATCCAACACACCTGAATCACATATAGAAGTCATTAGCAGGAATCTGGAGAACTTGACTGCATACTGAGGAGGTAATTCAGCCATTCGATTCAGGTGTGTTGGATCAGGGACACATCTAAAAGCGGCAGGACACCGGCCCTCGAGGCCTGGAGTTGCCCACCCCTGCTCAATGGATATGTCTCCACAGACCATCATTGACCCACCACCAAACCGGTCATGCTGAACGATGTTGCAGGCAACATTATATTCTCCACGGCTTCTCCAGACCCTTTCACGTCTGTCATATGTGCTGAGGGTTAACCTGCTTTCATCTGTGAATAGCACAGGGTGCCAGTTCTGGTATTCTATAGCAAATGCCAGTCGAACTCCACAGTGCCAGGCAGTGAGCACAGGGCCCACTAGAGGATATTGGGCCCTCAGGTCACCCTCATGAAGTAACTGTTTGTCTCCTGGAATCTCCTCCATGCTCTTGAGACTGTGCTGGGAGACACAGCAAACCTTCTGGCAATGTTGGACTACGTGTGCAACAGAAAGGCCCAGGTATCACCTCAGAAAATATAAGAAGGGAAAAAATATCAGTGGCTTCCACCTGAAAAAACATTGCTGTTTTGGGGTTGTCTAATTGTTGGCCCTCTAGTGCACCTGTTGTTAATTTCCTTAACACCAAAACAGCTGATTCTGATTAACAACCCCCTCCGCTGCTTAACTGACCAATATCCCAGACGTTTAACTGACTTGATGCTATACTCTAATTAAAAACTGTTCCTTTAACTTTTTTTTAACAGTGTTTTAATCTGTAAATGACTACTAGCTAACAAAGCCAATCAAAGGCATTATCTCTTTTCCTCTTCCTGCTGACAGTTGTAACTACAGCATCAATTGTTAATGTGTTTTGATAAAAGATGGCATTTTTTTTGTGTTTGTTTGTTTACCTATTGTCAAAAACATCAGGAAAACATAACATTGATGCTAGATTCCTCACTGACATTTTGGAGGGAGAAAGTCACTATAAAGTCCAGTCAGAAGGAAAAAAGCCACACAGGAAATCTGAGAATAGAACAGACAAGAGAATAGACATCTACTAAATCTACTACAGAACCACAGCTATCTGCTTTTCTACATACATATCACCAATACCTGAATTGTCTACCAAACCAAACAAGGAGCACCACCATTAAAACACCAGTTAGAGAAGGTAGGTTAAATTGACCCTGAAAGCTAAAATCAGTAGTGTTAAAAGTCGATATACAACCACAAAATGTGTGATTAGCCAGTGAAAAGTAAATTAAACATGATTATTTTAAACTTGCAGGACTGTAATCAAAAAGAATGCACAAAAGGTTAAAAAGACAAATGAAAAATAACTGCACATTTAATAAAGTGTCCATCACTTTTATCTGATAATAAATGCAGTGGTGGAAAATGAGGCAGAGAAAGCCCTGCTGGATCCCAACACAGGTGGTCAAGATAAAGGTAAGCGTTTAATGAATGAATCAGCAAAACAGTCTTAAGATTATGAACTTATTATCAAAAATCAAAATGTGGTAATTGTCATGTACCTGACCATACACCTTTCATGAGCACAATTACACTGTTTGACTTGATTGATGATGAGCTACCCAGATCCATCCATCCATTTTCTTCCACTTTTCTACCAACACAAGGGCTCATCTCACATTTGAGCCAGGCAGGGACAAATGGGTTATGATTGCTTCTTTCCCTTGACAAATAAAATCATCATTTAAAAACTGCATTTTGTATTTACACTTGTCTTTGTCTAATATTAATATTTGTTTGGTGATCTAAAACATGTAAATGTGAGAAACATGCAAAAAACTTAAAAAAAAACAAAACAAAAATCAAGAAGGAGGCAGTAAATACAGCACTGTATAATCAATGATTTTTACTGTTTATATACTGTCTATATACTCATTTCCTGTTTTATTTTGAAATCTCTTACCTGGTTCTATTTTTGCAAGTTATTCTTTGTTTGCTGCCACCAGACCCGTCGCTATGGGAGGGCCCTAGGGGGCCACTGATACGCTTGGGCCCACCCTGGCCCGTCCACCCAAGCCAGATCACTAATCAAGCTAATAATAGTGGTGCCGCCCTGTTGGATTTCATAAGCCCCCCTTAAGACTGAGATCTGGCTACGGGACTGGCTGCCACACGTGTTTTCTACAGCGTAATTATTCACCCAGTGTTTATTTAAGATATTTATGCAAACATAATGAAATTACAGTTGTACTAACCTCAGATGGTGTACTACATTTAAATAAGAGATAAGAAGTTAGACATATAAAAGTATAAAATACAAGAAGTAGCCTATAAATTATTAAAGATATCGCACTAATATGGTTAAAAAGGACATAGAGTGCAGGTACATCAGCAGTAATTTAGCACTGGATAGTTTAAAATGATTGCACAGGTTAGAAAAGGTAGATGAAATAAATGATATATGTAGATAAATACACATATCTGAAGGATGAAAATGTAAAATTGAAGATAAGAATTTGCATACTGGGACTGAGTTCAGCCATACTTTCCTTTGCTCCCTCCCTTGCTGTTTTAGCATTTAGTTGAGCTTTCCATCATTTTCTAGTGACTTTATGATTCTGTCATCTATGACCTCATGCCAGTTTTTCCCTCATTCCTCTAAGTTCTGCTTGTTGGACTTTTTTCAGTTTTTTGACTCTGCCTCTTGTTTGCACTTTTTGTCAAGTATTTCCTGTTTCCTGGCCTGTCTGCAAGTATGACCCAAGCTTTGAACATAAAAACTGAGTAATGGACTTTTATCCTGCTTCCGAGTCTTCTGTTTGGTTCAGCCAGTACACGATTATCGCCGTTAGCTTTTGCAAGTATAAAAATAAAAAATAAAAATAACAGTTTGCACACTGCAGGGCTTCGGGGCCGTTCATTTACAGCACCACAAAAATGGCAAAGTTACAGTTTTTGTGGTGCCGTAAATGGGAAGAGCTGGAGTTGTGTTTCTTTGACATATAAATAGCCTCGTCTCCATGATGTGTGTGCCTGAGTCAGGTCCACAGATGAAGGCTCTCGCCTGTTGGTCTAGAACCTAAAATTAACATTCCCTTAGCAGTATAATTATATTTACAGCTTAAAAAATATCCAGCAACTAAGTTCTGTTCTGACAAGCTAAGAGAGCAGGATAATCTACCACAATATTACTGTACTGGAGTTGCCAGGATAAGAAACTATTATTTATTTAGTTCTTTAACTTTCTATAAACCTGAGATATTAGTTTTTCAGGACACATCAGTTCCTTTGTAACAAGAGCAGCAACTAAAATGAAATCCTAGCAATGCACTTTATTTTTTTCCCCCACAAGTTCATTAAGAGAAATTCTGTAGGAGAGGTTGCATGTTATTAAGCCCCTATGAACGAACACAACCCTGCAAGATATGACATGCATTAAGACACAAGTGGCACAGAGAGAATTTTTTTTTTTTAAGAATTTCTTTGAAAAATAACCAAATCAAACCAACAAACCCAAGCACAAAGCTTCATGTGCAACTAAATGTAATGAAACCAAAGATGAAATGCTGCTGGGACCTGCTGGTTTCCAGTTCAATTGAAAAGCTTTGAACCATTGTTTTTATGTTATTCTACCATCCAAATGGCACAATTTCTGCTGGCCACTGTTTCAGAAATGTGTCTACTTGAATAGCTTAAACAATTCGACATTTAGACAAGTGGTATTAAGGACAACGACACCATGGGAAGCAATAACAAGCTCACGTAACAAACGACTAGGGAGAAAACAGAATAAATTAATTCCGACTTCAGCTTCCTATTAGGATTCGTCTTCACTCTTAACTCCTGAGAATGCAGCAGGATTAAACTGAGAGGTAAGAGTCTGACTTCAGTGACGGGATTTATCAAAACCTTTAGTGCAGTTGGTTTGTCACCGCTTTGCATCCCTGGAGTACTTCAGCTTAATCACTGACCTATGCAAACACCAACTCGAGTCAACTTCACTCTGGAATTTATGCAATTACTATATATTCTGTATACACTCACAGCCCAGGGACTGTGCATGTGTGCATATCTGACTAAGCTAATAACTCACATACACAACCCTCAAAAAAAAATAAAAAATCGGAGCATCCAGTGTTTGCTTTCCGAGTCTTGAAGTTGGAGATCCAATGCATAATGAAAAGGAGCTGGTTCATCCTGGCAAGCCTGGGTATGTCTCTCTCTGGGTGTCTGTCTGCTTCTATGAATTATGAACTATGATCCCCACAGGCTCCCCAGTGGCCACAGATGGATTGGGGGCAAAGCTGCCCATCTCAGTCAGTAGTGTTGAAGGGCATTTGTATTGTTCGAGGAGGATGTGGTTGTTTGTGTAAGTGCTGCTTGTCCCTTGCCCTCTATGCTCTAAGTTGGTCTCAGGCTACCAGAAGGACTAAATGGGCTACAGATTCCTGCAAGTGAACAGGTGTGACAGCTGCTTGACTACTAAATGTAAAAATGCCTCTTTTGGGAATTATTAAATTATTTTGATGGTAACAAAATTTAGGAGAAAAATAACCACATCATGCAAAAAAAAAAAAAAAAGCTTTTGGCCACCAGGAAGCCTATTATGAAGGTCAGTGCTCAAACGTCTAGCTGATGTAAAGCTCTTCATTCAGTCTTTAAGCACAACAAGGGCCAGCTTCACTTATGCTCCTTGAAAACCTAATTGCTAATCAGCTGATTGCATTCAGCAGGCAGAAGTGTTGGACAGGCTTTTAAACTTTATGAAAGGACTAAATTGCATTCTTTTAGCAGGTGACAGATGAAAAACATCTGTTTTGGTCATTCTAGACCTTACTCTGACTTTTGGCACCACTGACTGTGTGAGTTAAACTGACAAGCCAAAAAAACTTTGCTACAATCAACCTGCTTTAAAACTGTTATATTTTCTCTTTTCTGTACTGGAAATTTTACTTCCTTTCCAGTTGGAAAAAAAAAAAAGGCACAGCAGGGGGCCCCTTTAGGGTTTCTGTTTCCTGTAATGTGTTACCCTTGGGCCAGAAGACTCAAAGCCACAACCTCACCTTTAAGTCTTACCCAGATACAGCTGAAGGTTTTGATCCAAGTAACAGAGACACATCCGAAATGATCTCTGCTGTCTTTCCTAACTTTAAAGCCAGACGTTGAGGCCTAATATAGAGAATTGTCACAAATGTCATAATCTGGTTGGCCCAATGTCACACATTCCACATGCTCCTTTTTTATTATCCACGTGGTTCTGGCAGTAGCACACTCTGATCATCAAGTTCTGTTCCTGACTGGAAACAGAATGACTACAACAGAATCTGGTTAACATATTCATGATCCTCAAAAGATGAAGCCAACTTTTGCTTCAGTAACTACTCAAGGATTCTCATTTGTCTTTACTCTAGCTTCATCAGGTCAAAAAAACTGTTGGACTCTTTGGTTTCTATTCAGTTGTCTGTAACACTAATAGCTTTCACAGCCTTTTCACTTATACAATGTCCATCCATCCATCCGTCCATCCATCCGTCCATCCATTTCAGGGTAGCCTAGTTGAGATGTTCTAGGGTTAGAGCTACACATGGCCCCAGGCCCTCCCCAAGCAGTGGATTCAAACTCAGGACCTTCTTTCTATGAGGTGCTAACCACTGCACTACCATGCCACCCACTTGTACACTGTGTTTAATGCTAACCATAGCATGCTAGAATGTTAAACTGTGAGGCTAAACATTATACCAGCTAAATCTTAACATTTCCCGAGTTTCAGTGCTGGGACTTTGGTTATTTCACTACATACTGACAGATTTGTGTTTCTTAAACTGTGTGCTTAATGAAGATAATGATTATGCATTTGCCTGACATTCTTGTGCTGCCAGTTTGCAAATGTTTACAACTTGTGGAGACTTTGACTGCATGTAATGGCATTTATTCCTCTAACTAACTGAAAATTGGTTTGTAGTATCTCCGTTTTCACTAGGTACCACAGACGGCAACTGACATGTTAATGTACTTGTCATAATGAATTTATGCTCTCAAAATAGTGAATCTAAGAATGGAATTGCACATTTTTAAAGACAGTAATAGTCATTGTATGATGGTAATATAACACATTTATTATTTAATCAACAGTGGTCCATAAACAAAGCCTCACAGAGTTATTTACTTGGTTCTGAACATATCACAGGATTTTGGCGTGCAAAGAATTTATGCAAGGATTTGAAGTGGTAGCCTACAAAACATCATACCCAACCAGAGAATCACTGCTTCCTTTTCCATTTTTGGATGGATATTGATTTGTTTCCAAATACATCTCTGCTTATCCCCAAGCTATGATCCTGACCTCTAGCCTAACCCATTAGATACTGCGCATAGCCCCATGTGGGCTGTTTCCAGTTGTGAGACTGCAATGACGAGATCAGAGATAGCTTCTTTTGTCTGTGGCTTATTTTTACAGCCTTGTTTTTCTGTCATTTTTATTTTATTAAGCTGGATTGTTTCGTGCTCCATTTTCTATGTCTTTTATTGTCTTTTCTCTCTTATCACGCTGCGTCTTTATAGTTTTAATATAAATACATAACAGAACAAACTCTCAAAAATGTCACATTTTATACACAGTCATGCTTACGTCCAGATTCTACTTAAGGCATGCATATTTCCCTTTTACTGGCAGTGTGTGCAAATATATGACATGGGTGATAAATCAAAAGCTGTGGCACTCTTCTTATCTTGGTTTTGACATATTCTCCAGCGCCTGGGCTCAAGCCTCCAGAGAAACAAAGCAGCTCAAGAGGGCTCTCAGACATCACAGTGATGCTGCCATGCTGCAATAAATAAAACAATACTGTACACGACTCAGTGTACAGATCTGGAGATAATAAACCAGTCAAAAAGTATTGCTTCACCACCACGGTGACCCAGCTTTTAAAGGCCCCCCTTTAGCTAAAGGCCTCCTCAGCTGTACATTATTGATGGGGCTTAAATTGAATGTCTCTTTGTTCCTCCGTGGATGGACACAAGGCGTGTGTCTCGTCTACAATGAGAGTAGTAGTGGTGGTTGGTGGGCAGTGGGGGAGGGGAGGGTGACAGCAGGCGATTCATCCATCACATTAAGAGGTGCCGCATCAATCATTAACAAGGAGCCCCCCCATTGAAAGGATGACGGACAGCTTGACAAATAAGTTAAGATGAAGTGGGACAAGGTGATGCTGGCCTTTTTCACTTTTCGGGCAATTTATTCAAGACACAACAATGGCCTATCCAAATGCAGGCAATGAAATGATTCTGAATAGAAATTGCCATAATTCTAAAAGGAAGAAAATAATGGATAATGGGTTCTCACTCAGACAGCTTTAAACTGAACTGAACTCAAAGTGAATTTTCTGATGCTTTTAGGGAGTCTGAAGTAGTTGGGCACAGGCATCACTTAATACTTCTCTTGGGTGGCCAGTTCCTCTCACAAGCATTCCAGTGTTTTTTGTACTCACCAGGTGTAAAGGATGCGCACTTCAATAATATAGAAGTCCTGAAACACCTTTGAGAGGGATTTTAACAGCAGGTATGGCATCCGCTCATCCAGAATAGTATTATTCAGCCTTTTTGATGGGGATGTGATATTTTAGCAGCCTGAAGTTTGCACACCAAAAGCCTCTAATCTGTTTGTCTTCAGTCAGCACGCCAAAGGCCTGCACCTACTTGTAATTTTACCTGATGAGCTGAGTAATGAGGTGCTGAAGACACACACAATAGTATTTAAAGTTCAGCGGATCAAGTAACAATGTGTAGCTTGAAAGATCTGCTCTGCAGTCTTCTTCAGCTCTGCCGAGCAATTTAACACATTTCCTTTTAGTTAATGCAATCTTGTTGGGTTCATTGTAACTGCTTTTGTAATTTGTTCATCTGCAGATTTCTCAGCAAAACAAGCTCTGAAAACTCTGCTTAGCACAAAACAGCAGACAAGGTTAGGAATTTGTGGTACTGGAGCATTCAGTAGCTACATATTTCCTTCAGTAGTCTGTAAGGAAAAAACAGATCCATCATTTATTAATAATGTTCGTCTAACTGTTAATGCACACAACTATTTGCTAATACTTTGGAAATACTGGCCCATAATATGTCATTGTTGTGTTCCACAGCTTATTTGGCTGTTGCCCAAGTGCCCCAAAAAACAATGAATCCATAACTAAGTAATAAATGTGGCTTTTCTTTCTATTAATTCTCATCAAAAGACAAAAGACAGAACATGTCTATCTCAGTATCTTTTGGCCATTGGTTTCTGCTGAACCTCATTTCTTTAAATCCCTGTTCACTAAATATACTTTAATTAATTTTTTTTACATCATTTCATCAAAGAAGTTACATTGTACCACAATTACAACCAAGGTATGCAGACAAGCACAGCGTACCGAACATCAAAGCTGATGGGCTACAGTTGCAGAAGAGCACACTGCCACTCTTGTCAGCAAAGAACAGGAAGCTAAGGCTACAATTCACACAAGCACACCAAAATTGGACAACAGAGGGCTGGAAAAACATTGTCTATTCTGGTGAGTCTCAATTTCTGTTACAATGTTTGAATGGTAGGGTCAGAATATGGCTTTCTTGAACATGGCAATACGTTTGGTGCACTCAAATGGCCTCCACAGTCACCATATATAAATCTGATACCCTTTGGGATGTGGCGGAACATCATAGATAATGATCTGCCACATCTGTGTGATGCAGTCATGCCAATGTGGACCAAAATGTTGATGTTTCCAGCACCTTGTTGAATCTATGCCATGAAGAATTAAGGCAGTTCTGAAGGCATTAAAATTAGCTTCAAAAGTCCAAATGTGTTGTTCAAATGAAAAATCATCACTACTTTGTGTCATGACCTTTTTCTTCTCCGTTGCACATTTTGGCAATCAGAGTTCCTGATTGCACTCATTTAAAACAAAGAAGCTCGTCAAATCCACAAATTGAAACACATTCGGAAAATATATTTTGGTGCTAATTTTAGTAAGAGTGATTCACACTTTTCTTGGTCTCATTTGAATGTGTTCTCACAACTAATTTTATTGTTGCATTTAACTGAGCTGAATTCACTGGAACCTGATTGGCTCAAAGTTTACTCTCTATCCCCTAAATTAGACCCATCAAGCTCTTCTTTCTAGAGTTATAAGTCTGTCTGTAAAGCTTTACATTTACTTTTGAAAATTAATGCTAATAAGAGTCTCAAGCTTTGATGCTCACACATCACATATTATGCTTCAAGCTACATGCCAATCAAACTGTCTTTATGACGGTTGAGACTTTTCTCCCCTGCTTTCAGTTTATCTTTTTGTCTCACATTTTGCAGCGATCAGTGATTGGAAGTAATCTGGTCTTGTAGGACATTTACGGTGAAATGGGCACCAGCAGAGATCGTTGCTGGATTTATCCCACAATACCCCTGAAGGCTCAACAGTGTGAGTAGTGTGTCCAGTCTGGCTCTCAGCACTAATTGGACCAACACTGACTCACACATACCAGATACACTGCATTGATGCTGTGCTACACTGGGGCATATGCTGCATTCATATTGTATCACATAAACACCAGCTGCAGACTGAGAAAACCTCAGGTTCTTGTTGAAATCACAAGCAGATCCATGTGCGTTACACTGGTAGCAGCTCACATAGCCTCGAGCTATGAGTCTCAAGCAGAAAGCAGAGGTCTACAGAGGTATGGTAAGCTCTCGTCTTTCTAACTGCTCATCCCCAGATTTTTTTTTCTCTTTTTCAAACTTGTAGTCTTCACCCCCAGCTGATGCTGACTCAAGTGATTTGAATCAGTTTATCAGATTTTATGCAGCTCCCTCGAGCCACAAAAGGCTTTATACAACATTTTTCAAAAGACCTTTAAATATACTTTGATTTTGTGTAAAATCTTAGGAAATATCTTTTAGATTTTCATTTTATTACACCAAACAATAGACTTTTGTTGATATAAGACGTTCATGTTTGCTTGGTTTTATTATATCACTGAGCACCGAAGGATTCTTCACATTCTTGCTCAGAGAGAGGAAAAAAAGAGTCAGAGATCACCTTATCATAATTTGATGAATCTAATTGATAAGGTAAAGCAGGAGACACCAAGATGTGTAGTATAATAAAAAGGAATACTACTCTGTCAAATGCATATAACAGCTAGCTGCCCATAAAGACCTTTAAATGTCATGTTTGTGAGTGTAGCAGTGGTGGAGGACCAAACGCAGACTTCAGAGACAGACTTGAAATGAACAAAAGGAAAGCCTTTATTATGGCTGGAAAAAGCCCAAAAACATAAATCCGTAAAACAGTCCTGAGACAAGAATCAAGAATCAAGAATCAAGAATCAAGAATGCCTTTATTAGTCCCACAAATGGGGAAATTGCAGTTAACAGAACATCCATCCAAAACGAAAACATAACACAGACAGGGGGGGACAGATGTCTGAGGTCATGCAACCGTTTCTCAACGGCGCTACCTTTAGCAGAGAGACAGAAAGAGATACATTGGGATAGTTAGGTTCAAAAAAATCATCTCATACTGTGTTCATAAAGAACACCTTACGAGGTTCCAAAAAACACCTCAGCAAAAAGCTACACAAGCTACAACTGACAAATGAGGTGTATAAATACACACAAAACATGCTGAGAGAAAACTAGGGGAGTGGAAACAGCTGGGTAACAAGAAGCACATGAACCTAATCAATGATAACAAGACAGGGGAAGTAAAATCAAGACACAAGGGACATGAGAATAATCAAGAATAATCGCAGGAGCAATAACTCAAGATAAACCAAGAAAACTACAGACTGACACTAAAGTTCATCAAGTGTTTGTCTTGCTTTCTTGGAGAGAGTTAGATTGAAACTACTGTTAGATCTGTATTTTAATATACTTTTTTAGTATTAGATGAGATTGCCAGTGTCACTCTCAAATCTGTCCTCTATCTTAAGCTAACTTCTGTAAACCAGGAGACAATTATCTTTATGTGAGTCAAGGCAAGTCAAGTTAGTTTATTTATAAGCACATTAAAAAACAACAAGTGTTGACCAAAGTGCTGTAGAACTGCACAAATAAAACAAGAGCGGTAAAAACACAATACAGAAAAACAGACAGATGAAGATCAACTGTCAAGACCCAGTCTGGAATAAAAGTCAGTTTTCAGATGGGTTTTGAAGATGTCAAGTGTTGTTGAGGTTCTACTTTCAGGTTCTGGCTGTTCCAGAATTTAGGGGCAACTACAGCAAAGGCCTGATCTCCTATAGGCTCAATTCTACTTCTCAGTGCAACCAGAACATCAGGGCAGCTGACCTCAGTGGCCTTTTGGGAGTATGCATAGTTAAAGGATCAGAAATGAAAGATGCTAGTCTATTTATTGCCTTAGAAACAAGCAATAAAATTGATTCTAAAATGCACTGGGAGCCAGTGCAAAGAAGCCAAAACAGGGGATATATGGTCTCGATTGCATGCTAATGTCAGGAGTCAAGCTGCCACATTTTGGAGAAGTTGCAGATGAGAAAGCAAAAACTGACAGATTCCAAAATTAAGGCTATTACATAATCAAACCTGGAATGAAATGAGTGCATGAACTACTTCCTCAAAGTCTTAGGCTTTGCAAGGGCCCCTACCTGGAAGAAATTGCTGGCAATAGCATTTATTTGTTTAACAAAAGTGAGGCAATTGTCAAAAATCACAAATTGGAAGAAGAAACCGAGAAATATGACTCTGAAATCCTTTAAGTTGTTTCTTGTCATGAAAATTATATTTACATAAAAACATAAGTTATACAGGCCCCACGACTAGTTAGCAACCCTCTGGCAACCACTGATTACTAGGGGAAAAAATGATATTCCCAAACTGGTTGGCAAGTGGTTGCTGAAGGTTGCTGGGAGTTGCTAGATGAAACTGGTTGGGAAAAAGTAAATTGTGCTGCACTAAAAACCCCTTTGTGATTGCTTTGGTCGCTAGCAAATTGCCACGGTAGCCCGTGCTTTGCATGGAAGACACCAACTTGTTGGCAAATACCAACTACTCACTGAGTGGTAGTAAAACTTTAAAAAGTGCAACACAAACTAGAAATGAAAAACATCTGCTTTCAAAGTAAAAGCTGTGACTCACCACAAAACATTTTAAAAGGTGTAACTTTTGCTTTGATGGTGAATGTTTACAGTTTCTACTTTGTGTCGAACTTTACACAGTTTTACTACCACTTAACCCAGGGATCCTCAAATCCAGGCCTCGAGGTCCGGTGTCCTGCACTTTTTAGATGTGTCTCTGCTTCAACACACCTGAGTCAAATATAGAAGTTATTAGCAGGACTCTGGAGAACTTGACTGCATACTAAGGAGGTAATTCAGCCATTTGACTAAGGTGTGTTGGATCAGGGACACATCTAAAAGCTGCAGGACACCGGACCTCAAGGCCTGGATTTGAGGATCCCTGACTTAACCCTTTAACAGCGGGCAATCGTTGCCGATGCACCTGTTACCTCTCCGTACTTGCTGTGAACGTCTGATCAAACACACTTTGAATTACCGTAATTACTTGACCGTTTGTCTTATCTGAAAAATTTAAACGGTTTCTGGAAGCTCAGAAAATGCAGTTCACGTCTAACATAGACCTGAGTTTGACATGGGGTTGCTGACCAGTCTCTATGTCATGGCCCTGGGTTTGTGACCCACTGTTTCCAGTTCTTTAGACTTTCATATTCTGTTATTTAATGTTCTCCAGTGTTTATCAAGTTGTTATGGGTTTTGGGGGTTTTCAGTTTGTATGTTTTTATTATAGTTTCTAGTGGGTTTTCTTGTTTGTATCCTGAGGCTTTAGTCTCATTTTCTGAGTGCCCTTGGTTATAGTTTATTTATATTTAATTCCTCGTTTCCCTGTGTTCTCCATTTCGAGTCTGCTTTTCTGTCATGTTAGTCATTTCCTGTTTTATTTCGCCAGCAATTGTCCTGTGTGCACTGTGTTTGGTTTTGCTTCCTCTTGTCTAATTAGTCAGATTCTGTTCACCTGTCCCCTGTTTTCCCCAGCTGTTTCCCTCCTCCCTAATCACCTCCTGTGTCTATTTAAGCCCTCAGTTTTCTTCTGTTCATTGTTGTGTCCTTTTTCTTGTCATCATTGCCTCCCGCTGTATGCTTGCCATCAGTCTGTGTTTGTATTCCAAGTGAGTTTGTAATTTGTTCTGCTGGCTCCAATCCAGCTGTATCTGTCCTGAGTTTCCAGCAATAAAAGCTGATGTTAAAAGTTCAGTCCTGTTCTAAGTCCTGCACTCGGGTCCTCAACCTGCCTGCCGCAGTGTTACATGACATTCAAGACCTGTGCAGCTGGGGACTATGTTAGCTAGGTCTTACTTTGGTCGAAGCTAATTGCTAGTGTGAAACGAGAAGAGTGGCTGTTAGCATATAAATGTGGTGTTCCAATAATCTGAATAAAGCAATTGGCTAAATAAATTTGTGCTCTTGAATAAGAACTTGGTAGTTGTTCATGTGGATAGAAACTGGTCAAAACAATTTTTAGCTTATAGAAACTTTTGATCATTTAGGAAATATGAGGCAAAGTTTTCTAACATTTAATTTATAAAATATATTAGATTTTAAATGTTATTTGATGTCATCTGATGTCAACAAGCTATCTGTCCCCACAAAAACAGATAAATATTTGAGTACCCCCTGGGGAATCATAATTGGCTGTTTTTTTCAAAATTTATTATATAATTATTTAAGTTTTAAAAAGTGGAAGTTGTGATTCTACAGTTGCTTCGGTTGGTCATGTCTGTGACCAGTGTAGTCACTACAGTCATAAACTGGTGCAGCAAGAAACTGGCTGCGCAGTGAATTTTCAGTCAATCCAACAAAAAATACCAAAACCCAGTAGATCATCACTGTCAGCATGATGAAAAATTTGATCAGTATGAAAATATGAAACAACACTTTTGGAGTAAAAGGCCAGATTTTCAGCCTCTGCTACCAGACAGTCAGCATAAATGATTATCTTATAACTGACTGTTAGTCCTCACTTTGCATGTGAATATACAAATGGACATTGTTTCATCATCAAGATATTTTGTAAATGTGGATTTCATAACAGCCAGGGCAGAGCTGGTGATGAATGCTTGTTATCAGCTCATCATCAGTTTTATCTGGAAATAACAGTGTTTGGGAGTGTTATGCTAAAGAGTGAGGTGCAGGTGCAGTGCTGCCTTTGGTGTTGACTTTGATAATAAAAGTAAGTGTGGATGGTTAATGTGTGAATCTCTTTTCCTCTGAGTGCTAAGTATCTATTTGAATGTTTTCTTACGTGCTTATTTCTTTAAATTGAGTTAGGAACGGCCAAAGATCTTGCAGTATTTGTGATTTGTTTTAACTGTCTTTCTTGTTTCTTGAACAGAGGTTCTAGGCAGTAAACATCTGGTAAGCATCAATCCAAAGTGCATGGGTGAGTGGCAGTGGAGAGTGGGCAGGCGGATGGACTACAGGTAGGTACTTTCCAGGTATTAAGAGCAGTTGACTGGTTTGGACAAGACTGGTTGATGGTGATTGCAAAACTCCTCAGGAAGGCAGGAATCCAGGTGAACAGTTTTATGGAACAGGTGGGGAACAGCAGTACTATCCAGCCTTTAAATACCAAGAGCTTGATGAGTTAGGTTGGAGCAGGTGTGGGAAAGACAGTCCAGGCAGGAGAAGCTTTGCCCACAGACGGGCAAGCAAGGAAGCCCACAACTCCACCTGAAACTTTGAGAAATAGACAACTCAGTTCAACCCTGCCAGGACTAAACACATTGTGCCATCCCCACAACACCACCTACCCAAAGCATCTTCTCACATCTGTTGCTATTAACGTGCTGTCATCATCATCAGTGCTTTGATGTCCCATCTTGGAAAGCCAGTTAACCGCACTATTAAAATGTGCAGAGAGTTAAATTGACACCACTCTCATATTTGTCTGTTAGCTACTGCTAAGCCAAAGCCTGGGGAGTTAGATTAGTTTTAAGCCTAGCACAAAGACTGGCAAAAATGGGGATTACCATTGGCTCCAAAGGTAACAAAAAGTAGTAAAATCCATTAAGTTTTACAAGATTGTGTGCCAGACTATTTTTTTTTAATGACACAGCCATATTAAGACATAAAGGAATAATTAGAGGAGCTTGTAGGTGGATTTTGTTACTCCCAGGAACCCCAGCTCAGCCATTAGTTCAGGCGTGAGGGCAGTAGTTCATCAAGTTCTCTGCAAGAAACCGACTAATTCTATCTCTTCAGATGTTGAAAAATTCATTTAAAGACATGGAGGATTTACTACTAAAGGAATGCTGTTCTGTTCACTCATTGTCCTTCTTCCTCTTAACATGACATTGCATTTCACCAAGTTTCACATCTCCTCTGCTTCATTACAAAAGGTTAATGGAACAGCTGGACCTTCCAGTTTGATTTTGCCTCCTCAGCAGCCCAGTGCTATCTCGGTAAAGTATTTTATATTTCCCCTGCCTTGAAAAGGAAAAAAATCCTGTTTTATTTTTTGTTAGCATATTAACACATCTCGTCAACCCATTGGCAAGATTTTGACAGTGTTTGTTCAACGTCATCATATTCCAACAGTCTTCATGTTGCACGAGTCTTCTCGTCCTAAATTGCAGCTGGTCCATCAATTTTTTATGATTGCGCTGTCTGCTAAGCCTAATGTATAGCCTACAGACAGACTCATATGCATATTAATTAGAATGGAAATGACAGGACAATTATTCTTTCAGCTGAGGACAAAACTGGCCAAAATGTTAAAGTCTATAATAAAGAGCCTCAA
Organism: Archocentrus centrarchus; assembly: GCF_007364275.1. Lineage (NCBI taxonomy): Eukaryota > Metazoa > Chordata > Actinopteri > Cichliformes > Cichlidae > Archocentrus > Archocentrus centrarchus. The sequence continues at coordinate 21,204,928 of NC_044358.1, read as the reverse complement.
TTCTCATACACATTAGATCGACAAAATAAAAATATTTGGAGACAACAACACACACTTCATATAAGCATGCACTGCAACATGACGTGACTTTAAATAAAAGGTGATTAAAATGTGCATTGTCATGAGCATCATATGGAAATGCAATACAGATTTCTAGCTGCTGCTCATTCCCCGCGGCTGTTAACATTTTAGAGGGCGAAGCAGCTGGATTCAAAGGTTAATGTCCACACCATTAGAGAGCAACAGAGCACACGTTTATCCCTGTTGGTTTAATTAAATTACAGGGAACTCATAAATGGTAGATTTATCCTGAACATACAGTTACTGCAGTGTTAATGGAGCACTGCCTTCCAGCTCAGCTGATTTATCCCCCTCATGCTTCAAAGTGGGTCGTCTTGTCATGAAGTTTGTCATGGCCTACTTAACAATACTGCAACTCCTAATTAGATCGTTTGTCAAGTCCGCTGATGGCTTTGCTTGTTCTTTTTATGGTGTACAGGGGAAGACATTTCACTTTTCACAGGGTCGCTCAGAAATCGATCTCTCCCATCATGACCAGAAAAACAGGCAGCCTGCAGACTTCTCAGGGTTTCAGAAAGCCAGAAAAACTTTAGAGCTGTGGAGAGAGGTTAGGATTGTGGGGATCCAAGAAAACTAATCCTATCTAAATCCTCTATCCTAGATATTCCTGTGTGTAAAACTGTGCTCAAAATGTTTTAATTAATGACACTGTTGACAGTTAAACTGTAATACCAGCCTAAAAAAAAAGATTTGAAAAAAATGGTGATTAGACACCCTCTAGTGGAGGATCATTATAAAAACATCACCCTGTAAACCTTAAAACAAACTTTCTTTCATCTTCTGTGCTTCCGAAGCAAAGAACACATCAAACCTCAGACAGAAAGAAATTCCTGAAAGCATAAATTTCAAATACTTTTATTCATTTCTTGAGTATGACCCACAGGCCTCCAGTTATAAAACAGCATATAAGTACGTGTGCCAGTTTTACTCAGTTTAATGCACAAATCCTTTTCATTTCCTTGAACCGAAGACATCCAAAGCCTCCTTGTATATCAGGAACTGTTTCATGCGAACTGTGAGATGCAGTCAAACACAGGGCTTGTATAGTATACCTTTGAAAACAGAAACTCTTGTTTCATATCCTGTGAGCTTTAATAGTAGTAATTCATGCGTGGACAATTGGAAAACATGGAAAATATACACAACAGCAACCAATCACCTTATAAAAACTGAAGATATTGCAAGTATGACTGAATTTATTCCCTCAATGTTTTGCAGGACTGAATACATCACACAAAGCAGCAAAATCTACAGATAAATAACTATGTATACCCACTCATTCTCTTTTGTGTGATACCTTTACCACTTAACATTCCTTGTAGACTGCAAGGTAACGTTACACTTATTTTATATATAAAATTTAATTAATTACACATGCAACACGTCAGCTCTGACTTGCACAAACTAATGTATGCTGACTGTATAACCATCACACAGAGGTTCCAAATTAGAAGATTATTAGAAATACACCAGTGTGCAGTTCAATGCGTATATCAGCTGTGTTCACGATTTATCCACCGATGTGGATTTTTATTCATGAACTCCTCGCCACATAAATAAGAAGCTGAGTGCTTAAATCAAAGATCATTTACATGCTGACAGTAACTCGCATTAAATGCGAGACAGGAATGTAGAAATGCTAACGCTATTGTCATTCATTTATTTTTTTTCCTTCATGCCAGGTGAACATAAAAGAACCGTCTGATGCAATGGAAAATATGTTTATTCCCTTTCTTGCCAAGAAATGTCCGTATGCTAAATATATATACTCACAGCCAATGAATATAGACTTACAGCAACACCTGCTTTGATTTACAACTGTCTTAATTTGTCATTGCACAGATTCAAAAGGTGCTGGAAACATTCCTCAGAGATTCTGGTCCATATTGACATGATAGCATCAGGTGGATTGAGATCTTGGAAGCTGTTTGAGTACAGTGAACTGTCATGTGGAAGAAACCAGTTTGAGATGATTTTCGTTTCGTGACATGGTGTGATATCCTGCTGAAAGCAGGCATCAGAAGATGGAACCTCTGTGGTCATAAAGGGATGGACATGGTCAGCAGCAGTATTCAAGTAGCCTGTGCTGTTTAAACAATTCTCATTTGAGAGTAAGGTGTCCAAAGAGTGCCAAGAAAATGTCCACCACACCAGTATACCACCAGCAGCAGCCTGAAACAGGATGGATCCATGCTTTCATGTTGTTTCTGACCCTACCAGCTGAATGTCACAGTAGAAATCAAGACTTGTTTTTCCAGTCTTCCATTATCCAATTTTGGTGAGGGTGTGCTAATTGTAACCTTAGTTTCCTGTTCTTAGCCAACAGACGTGGCACCTGGTGTGGTCTTCTGCTGCTGTAGCCCATCTGCTTCAAAGTTCGAGATGCTCTCCTGCATACTTTGGTTCTCCTCAGTTTCTGAAATACTCAGCCTCTCTGGTGCCAACAACAATCATCATGATGAAATAAATCACCTTTCTACCCCATTCTGATGCTCAGTTTGAACTTTAGCAGGTCATCTTGCCCATGGCTACATGCCTAAATGCACTGTGTTGCTGCCATGTGATTGGCTGATTTGATATTTGTCTTAAGAAATGGTTGAACAGCTGGCGAGTGTATAGCTGAAGCAGGTAGTTGGTTACTTTAACTTAAAGCCAGGAAACAAAGAGAAACACCTACCTGTTGTTAGCCTAAAACTTACCAAATTCAGATAACAGCAGTAATAAAACTCAGTGAGGAATTTTTTGTGTGGTGTTTGTTGCATCCAAAAATTCACACTAATGTGCCATTCTCTTCCTTAGCAAACAAGTGTGGTTCATCATTTCATGATGTCTGTCCTTTAAGGTGACAGATCAGCTTCTTTCTGTATTTTGAGAATTACTCAGACTTCACCTTGCATACCTTGAAATACTCTGTGAAGGAGTGAGTGTCCCAATCAATCATTTTGATTCAGCACTGCAGAGTGCTACATACATACATACATTATAGACCTCCACTCGTATGTGAATGTCACCCTGTCAAACTCATGATGTCGTTTACCCTGCACTGACCTCTGTTCATCAACATTATGGGCTGCTGCTAGCTCAGCCACTTCAGTTTTCAATAAAAAGATGCCGCCATCAAAATGGCTGCCAGCCCTGTCACAATTAGTATAGCCGCGGCCATTCCCGGGCCACAAGATGCACTCTTTCCATTAGACCGTCCACCAGACAGCGCCATGCACAAATGAGACACACCATAATGGGATGCTTTTATTACGGCAGACAACAGACTTGCTGCAGATTACAAGGACCTTTCATTTCTGGAGGAATCTAATTAGTAAAAACTTTGTGAATAGCGGCTCTCATTGGTGTCAGGTTAATACATAACACACTTATACTCTTCTTTGGAGAGAATGGCTGCAAGAAAGACAGGAAACATCAATATTTCACTATGAGAGACACAATATTATAATTACCAAAATATTGAAAAGAGAAATGAAATTACAGGAAAAAGGGGATAAAACAGAAGAGAAAAATCATAAAGTTGTAATGAGGGGTTTTGCCATCTTTGAAACTACACATTTGCCAAAAAAACAAAACACTGACTGAAGGCAGAACTCAGACAATTTATTTGTGCCATAGAGTTTATAACTTTTTTATAACCTCTTTATTGACAATGTGAATTTTGTGTACTACATTTTAGTAAACAATTTTCTTTTTGTTCTGTATTCATTATTTTTTTTCTCCATTTAGTCTCCTCTAGAGGCATCCTTTTTTGCTTATATCAGCTCAGAGGCTTGATGATTGCCTAGAGCTGGATCAGAGTGCCGATACCAGTGTTAAGCTTGCAAGTAGAGATGGTTAACCCAGTTCAACATAAAAAATGGGTGAGAGTAGTATGTCTTCTCATTAAACTTTGAGCAAAGGGGTAAATAGCATTTCTCAAAATGTCAGACTGTGCCTTTAATGATACAGAGCTCAACCACCTGAATGTTATTCGTGTCTCTGTGGCATATATAAGTATCTCTTTTAGGTGCACTGTATGAAATCTGCATGAAAAGAAAGACAAACATATGGTTCTCTGTCTTCATTTTTATAGCCCCTGTGAGCACAAACGGCTCAGTGATGCCCTCCTGGACAACTGTGGTCCCCATGTTCCTCCTCTTCCTCTGGCATTGCTGTGGATCAGACCATATGTGGAGACATGAGCTGGGGATCTGGCCTGAATTGGAGATTGCTGCTTGAAATTCATGTGGTACCCTCCTACCTTGAAGGTGCTGCAGGATCTGCGCTCACAGAGTCGGGTGGTGCAGTGCAGATAGCAGGTGGAGATTATTTCATTCTGTTGTTCGATGAAGTGGAACCCTGGGAAGTAGAAGCGAGCCTTCTGGCTATCTTCATTCTCCAGCATGGTAGTCAGCTCATCAATGGAGCACCTTTTAATAAAAAGTGAACCTCACAAGTGACCCAGTTGCACCTAACGCAGGTAAATACAGGCACTGTATTAATAAATGGAATGGAGATAAAATTAAGATTCCAGTTCCCTTCAGATTTTGGTAGCTGTACTTTGCTTATTACACAGAAGAAAGGAAAAACCTGAAGGCATGCATACATTTTTAAATAGCTGCTGGACTCACAGCTCATTATCGAATTTTAGAGGTATGGAAAAAATTCAAGTTACAAGTTACAAAGAGGAGGCATCTGACACTTTGTTTCCACAGGGTGTTTTCAAGTGTCTTTGTGATTCACAAGACAAATAGATTAAAGAAGGTGGAGTTGGGGGGCTGTGGAGAGACAGAGGCATAGCACCAATCAAGAAGAACAAAATACCAGTGGAGAAAGAACTGGGTCAGAGACTCCAGGTTACAGGTAGGATCCTCAGACAGTCATGTGATTGGATACTCAGTGAGATGGGGATAATCTCTCTCTGGGCTTGTCCTGCTAGACTTCAGTGCAATTTGATACTGTTGACCATAATATTTTATTACAGAGATTAGAGCATGCCATAGGTATTAAAGGTACTGTGCTGTAGTAGTTTGAATTATATCTATCTCATAGACTCCAATTTGTCTGTGTAAATGGGGAGTCTTCTTCACACACTGAGGTTAATTATGGAGTTCCACAGGGTTCCGTGCAAGGACCAGTTCTGTTAAGATTATACTTAAATCCCTTAGGCAGAATTATTAGAAGGCATAGTGTGCATTTTTATTACTATACGGGTGATACTCAGCTTTTTCTATCCATGAAGCCAGATGACACACACCAATTAGTTAAACTACAGGAATGTCTTAAAGACATAAAGACCTGGATGACTTCTAATTTCCTGCTTTTAAATTCAGATAAAATGGAGGTTATTGTACTAAACCATTAAAATCTTAGAAACATGGTGTCTAACCAGATACTTACCCTGGATGGCATTACCTCCAGTAACACTGTGAGGAATCATGGAGTCATTTTTGATCAGGATATGTCCTTCAATGCACATAGTAAACAAATATGAGGACTGCTTTCTTGTATTTGAGCAATATCTCTAAATGTGAGTGATATTAAGGTGAGCTGTTGAGGATATCCTGAACATTTCTGTTAGCAAGCACTGCTGTTTTGTCACTATTAGCCGGTGTTACTGAAACTTTCCTTGAAATGGATCTAAACTTGGCACACTTGTGAGAATTTAATCAAACCGTTTATTAGAAGGAAAACCTGACTTTTAGGACAACCAAGCCTAAAGTTAGCTGGCATAATGTTTGTTGCTGTTATAGCCGGCTTCTTGTCAGCTGTCTGGAGACGGGAGGGTCACATGTTTAATCTGCTGACAATAAGTAACAGTAACAATATCTGTAATAAAGAGGCATATTTATACACCTATTCTTATGTTAGAGCCCTGACTTCAGTTCAGGAGATGAGGAGGTGGAGGTGAGGGAGGAGAGCAGTGGTGGAGGAGGGAGAGAAATTGAGAAAGAAATTATAAAAATATACGAGTACAAATCATAAATAGTCATCAGAGCTCCCCTCTCTTTCAGAATTCTCAATAATATGGAATACTCTAATATAATTCTATTGGAGTATAAAGGGTTAATTCAGGCCTTACTGTGGTTGACAAGTTGGTACTAGACACCAGTATCATAACTCCAAGATGGGAAAAATTACCAGATCATGGCTTCACGTTCCGATGACTGAGTTCATGTTGGCTATGTCTATCTTTTATTTACAGTCTATGCCTGCATCGATAACCTTGCCTAAAGTGAAATTGAATATTTACTGTAAAAGAAAAATATAAATAATTCGTCACTCATTTCTGTTGCTTCTGCTTGCAAATGTAACAGTTAAATGAAGCTTTAGAATAACTGTAAATTTAAAATAGTTGAAGTTTGTCAGTAAATCCTGGATGACTGCAGGACAGAAACAGAGGTTCCTTACCGTGGTATGTTTTATTACAAGCATTAAAAGTTTAAAAAATCCATAAAAAAATGGATTTGCAAATGTAAGCTGACCAGTTTTAGTATTTAATTGGAGTTAAACCACTGAGACTTTTTTTATTTGTTAGTTCTGCAAAGAACAAAAACAAACCTCCAACTGATTTTTTTTTTTTTTTTTTCAGTTCTGTTCAAAGTACTGTCCTGTTTCAGCATGATTTACTTCTTGTTCCCATTTTAGGTAATATTTTTTCATCTTCAGCATGTTCATTTTCATAAACACATTTATAATCAAGTCGCCTGATGTTTTTTAAAATTTATTTATTTTACAAGATAATAAGTAGAGTTAATTTCAAGTGGTTCTGTAGTGTAATCGTCAACAGATTTGCCTTACATGTAAAAAAAAAAATCCCCAGTTCAAGATTGGGATAGAACACAAACCCAGCCTCAGAAACTAGTGTACTCCCAGTGCTTTTTCCAAGCCCAGATAAATGGGATGGTTGCACTGGGAAGGGCATCCGGCATAAAATCTGTGCCAAATGAAATATGTGGATCCATCTGCTCTGGTAACCACTTGGGAAATAAGGGAGCAGCTTAAAGTACCGCTCAAGTAAAGTTAACTTCAAGTATTTTTTTTCTAAGGCATGAGCTGAATCATTTTCTCTGATTGTGATCATGTGAACCATTGTGAGCTGCTATTCATTATTAGTAATGCTTTACTTTAGCTATGCCATCATGGAAGGAACTTTTACCTCTTGAGCTGGATGAAGTATTGAGGCGCTTTACTGATGCAAATGTATGAATACAACAACCTAAAAATATACTCAAACTAAAGTTTTGCATTAAAAAACCTACTGAGCCCTATCCCAATAAGTCCTATTGGTGAACTGAACAGAAGTACAAGTAAAAACATATATAATGTATTAATTTACATTATTTCACTACATTTATTGCTCTATCGAGATGACATTTACACACTTTGGTAGTTTTAACTACTTGTTGCCAACATGAGGGGCAGGGGCAGCAATGGAGTCAGTGCATAAATTCTGAGGGGCAGAATTTATGCAGTGACTCCAAAGGGTCAGTGCATAAATTCTGCATAAAATGTTTGAACAGTTTTTTTTTTTCTTGTTTGAACAGTTTAAAGAGGAAATATCTCATTCATAATGGGATCCTCCAGCCAGACATGTTTTCTAAGGAGTTACACCATCCACTTCAGTCTTTGATAACATAATAATTGTGTAATAATAATGTTATGCTTTTATGGTCCTATTACCACTCACAAGCCACATTCATGCACACATTCATACCGGGCTTTATTCTATGCACTTTATTTTGAACCGCAGCTGCACTAATCATAAAATATTACTCTGAAATACAAAAGTGAGCCAAATGCAATGGTGAGAGTAAACAATGCAATGTTCCCCTGTGAATTGTAGAAGTTGTATAAAGTAGAATAAAACTGAATAACTCTAGTAAAGCATTTCGCAACTGTGCTGAAGTGCACTACTTAAAAAATAAATAAACTTTTAGGTTTTGTAAATGCAGGTCTAAACCAGGCAAAGAGAGGCTGCAGAGCTGATATAAGGTTCTTACTGCAATGTCAGGTTGGACATTTGTTTTTAGTTCGATGCCCAGAGGTGGTATGGCTAGTGGTGTGATGTAATTTATGTCCTAGAAAAGGAAGAGAAGATTACAGGGACTGCTGCATAACATTAATCTCCCAAAGTTACAATTTATCTCAGGTAAAAATGTATAGTGTGTGAGAGAGGTGCAGGGCAGCACCTGGTACAAGGACATGCTGAGGGTGCTGATGAAGATCCCATTAGTGTCTGTCACAGCAGTGGAGGAGGATGGCCTATTATAACTATACACTTATACATCCACCTGGATGTAGATACTCCAGTGGATAAGCACAGGAGTAATAATACTTGAGCTTTCCATCGTAAATGATGGTCCCAATGCTTGGGTTGAAGGATCGGACCACCCCACTCATACTGACTGCCTGGATGTTGGCAAAGTCTAAGAATATTCCTGTCCCTTGCGAGTTTGTGATCTGAAGAATTATTTAATAGAAACATGATTTTTTCAAAAATGGTTAAAAAATAAATAACATCTCTCACACAGCAAGCTGCAGTGATGAAATCACATCAAGGAAGTGGAACGGCTCTCTTAACTTTCTCATTCTCATCAGAGAGGAGGGGGGTTGGTGGGTGAGTGGGTGCATGCATCTGTTATATTAAGTCAGGACTTGAGTTGCGTTGCGTGTGTCAGGCTGAATTTTTCTTCCTGAGGTGTTCTTTCACAGTCCAAAACACTCAGATACCCCTTTAGATCCTTAAATCTGCTCTGACTCTCCTCTGTTCAGGTTTGAAAACTCCATGATCACCATCCCTGAAGACTTGAATCTAGGACACATCATTGATGCAATACTCACCAAGAAGTTACTTCCACAGGCATTCTCTCCTATGACGAGGAAGCTGAATCTTAGAACAGGAGGTGCCACCGAGGTGTCCAACACCTCATGACAGCCCACATGATCCCGGATGTAGTTGAAGATCAATAAACTCCTGCTGTATCCAGTGTAAGGTTATGGTCAGTGTAAGGTTATGGTGATACTCATCATGGGTATGAATGTCATGGTAATTTTAGGCTTTTAATGATTTCTTTGAACTGTTCTTGTCGTGATTAATAGGGGACTCAATAGAGGTCGGGCTCAATAGACAGCCTCGACACACTGATTGCAGTTTAAAAGATTTATTGTTCACTGCATCAATAGACTCGGAGAACCTGTGGGCAGCATGAGAGTGCTACCTGTGAGAAGCAAGGTTATTCCAGGCCTAGGCTGAATGTGAATGTCAAAGACTGAATGGAAGGAGATGCCTTATTTGGAGAGCTCTGAATGTGAGTTGAAGGGAGAGGCTACTGAGCTCCTTGGAGAAACAGGTGCAGTTCAGTTTTATTTATATAGCGCCAAATCACAACAACAGTCGCCTCAAGGTGCTTAAATGTAAGTCAGAAGAACAGATGAATTTGGTTTCAGGGAAAGAGGAGCTGCAGAACAGACAGAGAGTTAAGGAACACTGGGAACTGGGAACACGGGTTTTCACGAGGCACCACATACCACTGAATCAGGCAAAACAATCTGGCAGAGTTCAGCCATCTGCCCAGCTACTAAGTACTCTGGATAACAAGCGAATGCAGCCCAGATGTGAAGGCCACCAGCAGTGACTATGCCCAAGGAAAGACAGAGACAGCTCCAGCCCACTGCTCCACCCGCATGGGCAAACAAAACTAGAGAAAAGTGAGACAGAAAAAAAGAAAACACCGGGACCATGATGTTCTTTTTTTCCAGGGTGGAATGCTTGTACAGCTTCCATCTTTAATAACTTTAAAAAACTAGAATTGCACAACTTTGGATTTATTTTGCATTTTTCTCTACACACGGGTCAAAAGTATACATTCAGGCTCAAATATATGCTTACACTCACCAAGGTTCTGCAGTGTCTTTTAACATGACAAAGCTGAGGCCTATTAACTTCTCATCAGTGATCATAATTAACTACAACTGGTAGTAGTTTTTCTTTGCCAGCATAAAAAGGATTTGTTTGATACCACTCATTGGACTGACTAATACTCGGAAAAATGGGAAAGTCCAAGGAACTCAGTGAACATCTAAGAATGAGAAATGTAGATTTACACAAGTTGGAAAGGTCTCTTGAAGCCATTTCTAAGTTATAAGTTATTTGGATGTGACGCCACTTTGTGAAGGTCTGGAAGAAGACCCAAAATGTCACCTTCAAATGAGAGAAAATTGGTCAGGATGTTCAGGAAAAACCCAGGAACCACCAATGCACAAGCCTCCATGAAATTGCTGGAAGCATCACTCTCCACAGGGATGCAAGTTTTGCATCACCATGACTGAGAGGACGCCAACCAAGAAAGAAGCCCATTCCAAGAGGTATGTTTGGAGGAGTAAATGTCAGAGGTCATGATGTTATGAGTGATCGGTGTATTTTGGTCATGTCTGATTCTGCATCATCATGTGTAAAAAGTAAAAATCAATGTCTGAAATAAATCAAAGTGGCTTCTGTGCTAAAATCAATACGAGCCTTTTAGCTCAAATATATCAGATCAAAGGTCGTGGTTGTTGTACTTGGTCATCCTGCAGAAGTTCCACACTCACACTGGTTGAGGCTTTCGTGACCCACAATGCACAGGGGCAGGAGGATGAGGATGAGGAACATTAATAAAGCCATCTCACCACCCTGCCTTCTGCGAAGTACTGTGAAAGAGCAAATAGAAAAAAAACAAAAACAAAAAAACTTAAACAAAAAATTAACTGCTTAATCCACAGCTGTCAATCAAGGATATATGTTTGCCTGGATCTTACCTCTGCTATTTCTTTGTTTGCTCATGATAACAAAGCACAAAGGTGTTTACATCTGACTATTCTGTGTTCTCAACATTGTTTCAGGATTAGATGCAAACAGGGTCAAATCCACTTCAGTGGGGGTTGCCTTAGTGTGTGTGAACAGTTCACTTTCTGTGGCTGAGGTACTGTGATCTTTTCATGGAGGTTAAAAATGAAATCCAACACACTCGCCTTTAATGTTTCATAGTTAAATAATGTCTATAAAGCTGTGTTCCATTGCACGTGCACCTCCCTTTGCCTTCTCGTATGAAACTAAAATAAGGAGGTTTGGTTTCTGATCTCCTGGGATCTCACACACTAGAAAAAGAGAACCTGTAGTTTTCTGTGTTGCCTGAATAAGCCTTAATTAGAAAAAAAAATGGCACAAATGAGCTTTCATAGCAGCTTTAGATGCTCGTGAATTAGTGACTTGTCAGTATCAGCAAACATATCACTTAGGCTCACAAGTAACAGATATTTATCATCTTTATGGGTGTTTCATCTTTAAAGTGGCTCAAGATTTGATTAATAATCAGATTTAACTTAGAAAAAAAAAAACAAATAAAGGACACTGAGAAATCTGATCTTGTCGGGTAAGCCACCAGGGAAGAGAAAGCTGTGATCAGGGTCAAGATGATGGATGAGTGTCTTTGTCAGTCTCTGGTTGAATGCTGTATATTTAGTGTGAGCCCACACTGCAGAAAATGCAGGACACATTACTGTCGGGACGTGCGCTTAAACATGCAAAGAGTCTTTGCTTTCTTTGCTGTCCTCTTGCCAATGCACACCCTTATTTATATTCCCCAGATTAAGTAAATACATTTTATTCGCTGATGACTCACCTGAACTTGGCTTCAACATTCAAAGTCGTATCTCAGCCTCATTTCCATTTTGGGAGGTGGGCTTAATCAATTATCGCTGATGGTAAACTGAGAGGGGGGATGATAGCATTTACTCATCTCATTCAGTTATCTGCAGACATTGTAGTTGCTGAATACTTCACAAAATGGCTGTTGAAATGAGGGATTAGGGTGATAAAAAGTGGTGAATGCAGCTGAGCCGTGCAGGTCACGAAACACGGCCTCGGAACCCAACACGTGAGATTCCCATTGCTGCCAACAGACATTTATATAGGTCACTGAAAAAGAAAATCAATACCGCAAAAAATTTGAAAGATTAATTCTGGCAGTCATCAAATGAGCTCTGGCAGTGCCTCGTATTTTGTTCATTTCTGTGAGACTGGAAACCAGCAAGGTCACACAGTGTGGAACATTTCAGATGCTAATGATGAAGAAGAAGAAAAGAACATTCCTGTTTTTAGTCAAAAGTCCCAAAGAAGATGGCATTGATCTGATTTATTATTTATTAAATTTGTTCACAAATGTGACTACTGATATTTAAAATACCAGAGCCAGATCCATATCTAGTTAATATTAAACATTATATAACAATTGGTTGAATGCAATGTTTTTGTGTGCTTTTGGTTATAAAGTTCAGATCCTGATATTCAAGAGAGTAAAACTTGACAAGCTTTATTGTATGAATTTATGTGTATGATTTTTTTTTTTTTTACATTGTATTATTTAGGCATTTTTAAAAGACGTTTGGTCATTTTTATAATACAAACACATCAGTTGGGCATAATTCATGACTCATAACCATTTAGACATCTACATCACAATAAACACACACCAATGACTCTTCATCCTTGTTCTGTTCTCACATTTTACCAGGTAGACCAGCACATTTCCATCCATCCATTTTCTTCCACTTACCAAACACCAAACACCTTTTCCAGCTTATTCAGGGGAACACAGAGGCATTCCCAGCCCAGCTGAGAGATATAATCTCTTCAGAGTGTCCTGGTTCTGCCGGTAGGACAGGCCCAGGAGAACTCACCCAGGAGGTGCCCAGGAGGCAGATGGACTGACAGACACATTTCCCACAGGTTTATTTTATTTTGTTAGTTTTATAAGAGCATAATATACAGTAATGTGCATAAATGCTGAGCCACCCCTAATTTCTTTTTTTTTTTTTGCTTTCAGTTCAGTCCTTGTACCTGACCATTTTCAGATGTATATTCTTTTTTCTTTTTTGTTAAGTTGCTAAAAACTGACCTATGATTCGTTCAAAAAGGCACCTGACTCAAAGGATGAACCACTGTTGTGTCTATACATAACAGACAACTTCGCAAAGAAAATTTTTGAAATTTTTAAATTGTATCTTCAGGAACTTTGTTACTTGTTACAATCAGGCTGAAAAAGTAACAAAGTTCTTTTGGTTGAATCTGCAAAAAATACCAAAGATAATGCAGTTTTACAGGCATAAAATAGTATTTTTGCACCAATAAGGTGATTCTCAAAGAGTCATTAGCCGAGAACCTGGCATATGTCAGCATGCTGTGCAGTGTGTCCTTAGAAAATTGAGAAAACTGGACAAGAGTGGGACAAAAGATGAAGTGGCAGGCCTGACCTACAGTATACAACAGCATCTGAAAGCCATGTCCTTAAGAAGTAAGAAAAAAATCCAGCAAAGATCTGACACAGGACCTGAGAGATCCATCTGGCCATTTAGTTGATCCATCTACTGTTTGTTGAAGTTTCATCAGAAATGGTCTCAGTGGAAAGGTGACTGTGATGAAGCCATTCTCAAGGAAGGGAAACAGGGAGAAAAGGCTGAGGTATGCCACGTTGCACAAGAACTGAACATCAGTGGCAACAGGTCTAATGAAATGATGAATTCAAATTATCATCAACATGTATGGAGGATGTCAGGAGAGAGGTACAACAGTGAGTGTATACAGCCATCTGTAAAACATAGTGGAGGTTCTGACATGGTTTGGGGCTGCATTTCAGCCAGTGGTATTATGAGCTTCTTAAAATTGATGTTGAATTGAAAAGTACCATCATATTTTGATCCACCATGCAATGGTGCAAATCCTCTGGTTAGCAACAGCTTCACTTTTCAGAATGATAATGATCCCAAAGACACTAAAAATGCAGTAAAAGCATAACCGGATAGAAAAACACGCAATGGAACATTATCCGTGATGGATTGGCCTCCCCAGGGCCTGAACCTCAACAGTGATGAAGCATTGTGGGATCATCTTCACAGAGAACAGAACAAAAGGCAGCCAAGATCCAAAGAAGAGCTTTGAATGTCCTTCAAGAAGCCTGGAGAACTGAGATGTCTTTTTTTTTTTTTTAAGTAATTTTTAAATTTTTATTTCAGTCAACAAAAATATTTTGAACACCTGATTTTTAGTTTTTAGTTAACTTTTAGTCACATTAGAGAACTGGAGGTGCTGGCAGATGAAAAGCTGAACAAAAGCACTTGATGTCTTTTCCTCGCAGGAAGTGGAAAGTGGAATCTTTTTGTGGTTGCCTTAAATAATCATTTCTTACAGGAATCAGCTGTTTGTTTGTTGTGGCACTTTCCCAGTTGGGAGCTTCAAACAGGCATTTCATCTCAAAACTATTTTACAAGTCGCTTTTGTAATCATTTTGACATTTAATTTAATATAAAATATACTAATACTAAATATTGATACATTTCTTTCTTTATGTTAAGTTCAGTTAAATGACTGCTAGCTGTAGCTCTGTGTTTCTAGTGGACAGACACACTAGCATGTTTCCCAAAATGCCAAGCTAAAGGTCTGTTTATTGTTTGTCTGGACCAGCAGTGATGATCGCATTCCCAGAAATGACACACAAATCTGATTATCAGTGCAACGTTCTGCCATGGAACATTGTTAATGTTACTCTGACAGACAGACCCCATGTGGCAATGATACTCCTCTAGAGCAGCAACCTACCTCAGCAGGACACCTTACTGTTAAAACAGGAACTCAAAGCATTGGCCCAGTCTTCAAACTCCCCAGATCCAATTCATGGAGGCTGCACTCACATTCCAAAGGACCCAAGAGATCTGCTGTCCATGTCCCGTGACCACAGTACACCCCCCGAAGTCCTGTGTCCATGCTCTGATGGATCACAGCTGTTCTGGAGTCATGAGGAGGATCTACACAATATTAGACAGGTGGTTGCAAAGTAACTGATGGGTTTATGCGTTATGAGGAAGAAAAAAGTATCATTCATGAGGATAAGCCATGTGGAGGACCTGAATAGCTAATGACTCCCTTTTGTGGTTTATCAAGTCATTATCTTGAAGAAAAAAAATGGCAGGATTTACCCAAAGAAAAGGTCATAGTGGAGTTCATCATTAGGATTCCCTGAGGGGGTTGTGTAACAGTAGTACACCAAGATGCTGCACCTGCAAAGAGACAAAACGTGAGATGAGATGGAGGATAGAGATCTAACTGCACATGAGAAAGCTGCAGACTGGCGCCTTCATGTAGAATAATAACATAATGGCATAATGAATGTAGGCAAAGCAAAGAAAAGAGGATTAAATCTGTAAAAATGATAGTGGGAAAGATGCTGTTGAGAACTGCAGTATATCCAAAATATTATCTTCACTACATATAAGCAACATTTATGCATCAGATATTTAGGAGAAAACATTAAAGTAAAGATCATCATGTTACAACAGCAGTTTCTCTTTTATGGGTTGAGTTCTCTGGGGTAGGACCACACCTGTCTATGGACTTGACCTTGACCGCTGTATCTTGCACATTTGTGAAAGACATATAAGCTAGAGCCTGATAATACTATTTTTTGGGAGACCATTGCAAATTTTGGGGGAAAAATAATCCAACATAAATACATCAGCAATAATCTTTTTAAAATTTACATTCTTTTGCTATCGCTGAATTAACCGAAGTGTATTTTCCTTCATTATTTTCAGGTACAAAACCTTTTTACACCAGCACATGTTGGAAAACACGCACATCACTGCAGATAAATCTGTGATAGACCGTAATTAGCCAATTAGTATATTCACTGGATTCTGATACAAACACCCATGAATACACAAAACTACATTTAAGCGCCAATTCAGATCTAGTTAAATGTTTTAATGAAGAAAATCTGAAGAATTTTTTTATAGTTTGTAACAAGTTTACTGCTTCTCAAAAGATTCACAGCACCAAAATGTCCACAAACACAGACACACAAGTTTAAGTATCACATTTTTATGGATTTCATCGATGTTTAAGGAAACATTTCAAACCTCAGGCTTTAAATCTTCAGAGCTTAGAGTGACCTTGAGACTGGATTATTACCAACTGCAGATGGTTCACAGGAATAATTCAGCAGAATCAGAGAGCTATACAAGGCGATACATACTGCTTGTGTGTATGTTTGGTGAATATTTTCTGAAGCTACAGCCACGAAAATAAAATTTAAAGAAACCGCCTTTATTACACATTAACCAAGAAAAATGTTTTTGGTTCAGATGGAGTAAATTTGAAAAAAAAAATCTGAGCTTCTGAGTCAATTCTGAGTTTTAGAAGTTCCCTTTAAGTGATTTATTTGCCTTTAAACAAAGGCAAGGTACCATTTCTGTTTCTAGGCATTGTTTGGTGTCATCGGATCATCGGAGATGGATAACACAAACATACAATGCTTCACAAGTTAATTAGATCAGCTGTTATAAAAACTGAATTCACATGTTTATACAAAAATTTACGTCAGCACACTCGACTCCTCTGAGGAGTCAGAAATGAATTGAGTATAATATTCAACAACTTAAACTGAATATTCTGTTCAGGAATGCAAGTAAAAAACAGTAATTTGGCATCTAACAACAAAATTATATTTTAGCATTAAAATATTTTGATTAAAGAGCTTGCACACACTGGTAGATTAACCATTACACAAACATAAAAAATGATTTTGGTAATTACCAATACTGTTAATGTAGAGCAGCTGTGAAAAAAAACATTTGCTGCTAATAATTCGGTTAAGCACTGTATATATGAGTGGTATCAGCCTGGTCTCAGTAGAAAAATAGACTTTTTGGTTTGTTTCTTTTTTAAATCTTGAAATAATATTTATTTTGGTAGACTTTTTTTGAGTTTTACAACTTTTATTTTAAAGTCAGAATTTTTATGCATTACAAACATCTTTTAAACTCAATAACGCAAACAAAAGCTGGAAGCTGAATTCAAACATAAAGCCACCTGCTTGAATTCAGTGCATCATTATTTCTGTGTGATTATTGTACAGGGTTTGAACATTTCACTGGAAAACAAATGCAAACAATGGTGCCTCTATTCTATGATTTATATCCAGTGCCAGTCAAAAGTTTGGACACACTTACCCATTCATATGAATGGGTAAGTGTGTCCAAAGGTATAAGGCAGAAAAAGTGTGTGTGTGTGTGTGTGTGTGTGTGTGTGTGTGTGTGTGTGTGTGTGTGTGTGTGTGTGTGTGTGTCAAAAATAGAAAGAAAGAAAGAAAGAAAGAAGGAAAGAGGAGTTATTTTCATTAAGCACACAGTTTCTAAACACAATTACTACCCCTCCCCCCCAAAAAAAGATTAAACATTTTGAGGTACTGAAGGCAATAAATATACAACACCTTAAACAATACACATGTTGCACAATATGCAGATGTTTATTCATTTAAAGCTTGGATTCCATACACCTGGGGCTGCTGCCGTTGGGAGGCGGGGCTTCAGCACGAGGCGGAGCAACAGCAGGAACAAGCCCACACTGGCCACACCCAGGATGACCACACCTGAGATCAGAGCACTGGTCACTGGGTTCATTGGCTGGGAGAGGCCTCCAGGGGCTGGAAGATGGAAAGGGGAGAAAAAAGGCAAAAACTGAAGACAAGCTCTCTGATCTGGTTTTTAGCATGAGCTGAGCTTCAAAGAAGTGGAATCATTTTGCACTGAAACAGTCATAAACAGTCATTTCAAAGGGAATCTGCTGTCTTGATATTTTAAATCCTTTTATGTTTCGTAACACTGCGTGATGGCACTTACCAAGCTGGGAGTTGTTGACAGGAGTTTCATCTGTAAAGAAATTTTTTAAAGCACTTATTAGACTCAATTTTGATTCAGTGGTTTTAATTTAATTTAACTTAACTTTAAATTAGTAGTTTGACATTTCAGGCTGTAGCTTCTTTTTTTTTCTTTTTTTCTTTTTGAGTGGATAGATACACTCAGCAGGAAAGCCTGTCTCCCAAATGTATTCCAGTTTAGTTTATATTCCAGTTTCAGTTTATAGTTCATACCACTCCTGGTAATGATTGGACCAGCAGAGAGGATGGCGTTCCCTGATGCCACTGGCGTTGAATCAAGGGTTTCCTCTTCATCCCTCTTGCGTCGCCGTCCACAGATCTGTCAACCACATCATCAGATTTAAGTCCTCAGTAAGGTGAGGAGACATTCAGTGAGTCACAAACTGTGATTTTCACTCTTACAGGCATTAACATGATGCAGTCATCGGCCTGGCAAAGTTTGGTGACGCAGTGCAGAAACACAGTTGACATCTTCTGGTGTCTGTGTTTAATGAAACGGAAAACCTCAAAGGAGAAACGTCCCATCTGGCTCTTCCCATTCTCCAAAACTGTTGTCTGGGGATCTTTATAGCAACTGTATGGAAACAGATATATATATATATATATATATATATATATATATATATATATATATATATATATATATATATATATATATATATATATATATATATATATTTTTTTTTTTTTAAACCCAAAAAGAAATGACAGATTTGATGTCTAGAAGTACACTTAAGCACTCTTTAGGATGAATAAAAACTGGCATTCAATGAGGATAAGCCATGTGGAGAACCTGAATAGCTAATGACTCCCTTTTGTGGTTTATCAAGTCATTATCTTGAAGAAAAAAAAAGGAAGATTTACCCAAAGAAAAGGTCATAGCGGAGTTCATCATTAGGATTCCCTGAGGGGGTTGTGTAACAGTAGTCCATCAAAATGTTCCACCTGCAAAGGGACAAAACTTTGAGATGGGATGGAGGATAGAGATCTAACTGCACATGAGAAAGCTGCAGACTGGCGCCTTCGTGTAGAATAATAACATAATGGCATAATGAATGTAGGCAAAGCAAAAAGAATCGGACTAAATCTGTAAAAATGATAGTGGGAAAGATGCTGTGGAGAACTATATTCAAAATATCCTTTCTGCTGCAGTAATAGGTTTGTTATAGTAAAAAAGTCTCCACATCTATGACATGAAAATTATGGAAGTAGTGAATAACTGAGCTTTGTCTGGTACCGTTTGTCTAAGTTTGTGGCTTTCACAGCAGCAAATACCCTGGTTTTCAGAGCCAGTCCAGCCATCGGGATAGAGAGAGGCTGATTGTATGCTGAATCCTGGAATAAAGTTAGACGATAAAGAAAAACAAATGTTTGTTATTCACTCAAAACCAGACTTCATAAAAGAAATACAGAGTCTGGCTTTATTCTTTATTCTGTCGCTATTGTCTGCTGCCTCAGTATAAAGTCCAAAGCAATTTATGCACAGGTCTGTAGGTTCAAATGCATTTGTCCATATGTGAGATAAACCTTTTAGAAAAAAAAAAGGGGGGGGGGGGGGCACAAATATATGAGGTATATTGTTATTTTTGTTTAAAAGTTGGGCTGTAGAATATTCTAAGAGAACAGGATTAAATAGCAAATAATTTAGGGACTATTTTTGGTGGCAGATAAATACATGTGGTCCTTGTATAATTACAGCAACAGGATGTCATTCTCAAAATAAAGCTGTCATAGGGCAAGAGGCAGGGTACTTCCTGCACAGGATGCCAGTCTGTCACAGGGCTAACACAAAGAGACACACACCTATGGGTAATTTACAATCACCAATTAACCTAACCCCAGTAAGTGCATGTTTTTGGACTGTGGGAGGAAACCAGAGTACCCGGTGAAAACCCACGCAGACACGAGGAGAACATGCAAACTCCTTGAATATCAAATGGACTAACTAAAAGGAAACCAAACAGGAAACATCCATCTCTTTTCTTAAATGCTCAGTCATGGGCCAATTCAAATGTCTAGAAAAGTCCGTTTTGTTTCATGCAAATGCTTCTGCACTTCTTAAGCTGAAATGGAAATTCTTACATATAATAATTCTAACACTGCTTTGTACTCACATTGTACAGGATCATACTGAGCGTGCTCACAAAAGTACCGTTGTTGTCTTTGACAGACACAGCTGCAGAGGATCTGTGAAGAGATGGAGCTTTTGTGAGTGTTAGCTTAATAAATAACATCTTGGAAGCAGCGGTGTTTATTTAGTATCGTTATAAATCAACTGTGCTTTTACTTATATACTTATCTGATTTATGAAGGTCAGAGGAAAGCATGTGTGAATAATATATGTGAATAATATATATGCATATGAATAATAAAACAAATGGCTTTAAAAAAATACCGCAAGACCCAAATCTGCTGAGACCTTTAAACTGGGAATTTAGCTGTTATCACAGTTTTTTAAAGACAATATGTAAAGCTCTTAATTAAATGAATACATCTTAAAGTAAACCTTTCAGGACTGACTCAGCAGAGCAACTCCTGGAAGGTTGAGCTCTCTTTTGGACATTGATGGATATTTTTGGCAGTAACTTACGATGCCAGCTGTGAATTATTGACCAGGTACTCCAGCGGGTAGCTGCAACTGAATTTATACAACAAACTAGGCAGATAGCTGATTATAGCCGGTGGGTCAGGGGTGTCGATGTAGCCTGATATATTCCCAATTTGTACCAGAGACATGTTCCCATAGGCATTGGGCCCATAGGCTGTGCTGACCTGCAGAGAGAAACATCAACCAGTCATTTTGCTTTCCCCTAAAGTCAATACACAACATGATGAAGTTGGCTATTGATCATGAAAAAGCCATGTGCCAGTATTTGGATGTTTACCACCAGGCTGTTGCCGCAGGCCTCCAGAGTGCTGAGGCTGATGCTGAAGAGAACTGCTGTGGGGAAGGTGTTGTTATTGATGAAGCCACGACACTGGGCTTCACTGTGATGGCCGTTGAGGGCCAAATCTGCATCTGTGTAGCCGGAGAAGAGAACGGGACAGAAGTTGATCTTCAAGGTGATGGTCTGAACCCCGCAGTACACACTGATGTCCCTTTCACCTGAAGGAAGACACAGGAAGGAGATTCAGAGAGAAATGTTGACATTATAACTATAATAATTTAATCTGTTATCACTGCTTGCATGTTTCCTACTTGAGATTTAATATTTAGAGTCCTGAACTGCTGGCGCACGCTCAAGTATGAGCCTCGAGTTTTGTGTTTGATGGGAGTAAAGATAAAAATCAAGATTTGCAGCATCAAGCCAATTCGCGAAAGGCCGAAGTTGCTTATTTTTGTAATTAAGACTTTTATTCATTTTTGTTTGTGAATCTTCACACCAATATGAAACTACTAACAGAGCTGGAGGCAAAATCAACCAAGTTAAACAATCAAATATCATTTTGTGGATCATTGCCTCAAAATGCAGGAAACGTTTGTCATATTAGGGCATAAAAATATTTGGTGCATTAAATTATTTATGGGTTTCACATGTTTTTAATTCATGAAACAGGAGCCTTTTTTGGAAATGTGGAATGTGGAAAATACCAGCCCACGCACACAGACAGATAGATAGATAGATAGATAGATAGATAGATAGATAGATAGATAGATAGATAGATAGATAGATAGATAGATAGATAGATAGATAGATAGATAGATAGATAGATAGATAGATAGATAGATAGATAGATAGATAGATAGATAGATAGATAGATAGATAGATAGATAGATAGATAGATAGATAGATTCATAAAAAATGGAATTGAATACATAGATAATATATATAGAAAACTTTTTCATTTTTCTTTTCTTTCCTTTTCTAAGTACATGTATATAAGTAGTAACTACACTTCACATATGAAGACAACAGTGCAAGGATTTTTAGTTAAAGCACCATCAGAAAAAGCACCAAATTACCAGAAGAGCAATTTTAATGTTGCTGCTACATTTGCTTGTCATAAATCTGCCTGTGCTTCACGCCTGTTGGTGGAAGTGTGGATTGAAAAGAGAAGCTGCTGTGGAAGATTCTCACCTGGATACCTGCTGTGGTAGCTGGCATCACAGTTGTAGCCATTAAACTGTGAGGAAACTGGCAGGGCGTTACTCATCAGCAGGAAGATTAAACCCATTCGTGTCATTTTGGCACCTGAGAGAAGTTTGTCCACTGTCATCTTCAGAAGGTCAGCACTGCATTAGCCACATTCCTGGGGTACGTGTTAAAAAACAGCACTTATCTCAAAATTAGATGTTCAAAAACAATGCTCTTTGTTTCCTGACTGCTGCACGCTCTGACCTCTATCAAAGTAGTTCAGCCTTCTTTCCCCAAGTCCCCTAATCCTTCTTATCCTGCTCCCTCTGCCCCCTTTTACCTCAGTTGCTCATGTTGGCCTAATGCCTCCATTACCCAACCCCTTTTTAACTGAGGTCATCCCTCTTTACAGCTCATTTCATCCCACGCCCCTCTCTCGCCACTGCCACATCTATTAGTTTTCCACACCTGTTTACCTGCCTCCTGCCTTTTCCAAAGTAATTGGCTGGAACCCCTCTTCACCTGGTTTGTGATGAGAGAAAAGTTCAACGCTGCGGCATGCAGCTCTGGTGGCACCGAGGACCTAAACCAAACATGTCATCCTCACATGTACCTCTTGTATGTGCACAGATGAGAAAGATACCTCAACAAAAACCAGCTGCCGTGCAGAATATGGGAAACTCCATCAGATCTGAATGGACCAGACAAATCTTTTTACCATGCCAAGAAACCTGAGCATACTCAGAGGGTTCCCACTCATCTTTCGATCTGATCTCTGTCTGTCAGATCACACAAACGGTGAGCCTCAGCAGGGGGGGGGCCCAGCTCAGGAATTAAGCTGTCATCGACTGCTGCTGCGGCCCACATTCACATCAACATAAAAGTCAACTCACGGTCTGATGCAGAGCTGTGTGTGGATAATTGTGATGCGCAAGACATCACTTAGAGTAAAGGCATTCAGTGGTGTACACAGCTACGGCGCAGTGCATTCAGCATTGCAGAAGGTAAAAGTGGACTCTTGAGTGTGTTTTACACTGTGTTTCTCTGCCTCGAGATAACCCGCTCACCTTGGTTTTTACTGCAGTCCAGCTAACAGAACATGATTATGTTGTACTTGTAGCAGAACACAGAACTTCTGCTTCTGAAGACTGTGAGTTCCTTGACCTTTAAGATGATCTACTCAAATTTAAAGAGGTGTAAAAAGTGGTGCTGGAGCCTTCAGTGGCGTTGTTGAGCTCAAGCCTGTGGGTGCCTACTGAAAACATGATGACATAAGTAGGTCACAAATATGAAAATTCATCTTAAAATACAAGCAAGCATCATATTCTATAACAGGTGTAAACAGAACATTTTCGAGGGAATTTTATTGTTTTCATTATGGGGTTTGGTGTTTTAGTAGGTGTTAGCAGCAGATCTGTAGTCACAGGCTGTTTCACTCAAATGTGTTTTAATGCTTTTGTAGATAAAAATAAAGTAACTCAATGAACTTTGCAATCAGTGCAATCATCCCATACTTTACAGCATGCTGGGGTTTTGATGTTTTCATGGAAGTGGTTAATAGGAAGGTTGATACATTGGAACATCGGCAGACTGTAAAATACTTGTGAACAAACCACTGAGATGAAATTGCTTAAAAATTTATCCGATTTGACATTCATTTTACACACAATCAATGAAAGTCTGGTTTGCGGTAGTTTACACACAACGTGACAACAATTTTCTATTTTTCATTCTCATTATTTCTTTTCCAGTGGTGTCTTTTCTGTAGGAAAAAAAGACAAAAAATGCTAAAACAAATAGTTTCATTGCCTTGTAGATGTTTCAATATGAACTTTTCTGTGCCTTTCTGTCTTCTGTGTAATGACAAACAAACATTAGAAACCATTCAAAGAAGCACTTTGAATGGTTTCTAAAGGGCCTTGAAACCTTCACATACTTCCTTCCTTCACACATTGCTTTGTGATGAAAGTTGCTTATAAAATGCATGCCTATGAAGTTCCCCGAAACAGAAATTCCCTATACTAAATAAAATATTACTTTAACTGGGAGTCTCAGAGACAGTTTGAAAATGATTTTCAGTATATTTGTCGCAAGCTTTAATAACGGGTCAACTCGACTAAACATACTGTTTTAATGCTAACAGCAACAACTTGTGTCAAACAACAGCTTTACAAGTAAAGCTGGCCCTCTCTGAATAAGTCCTTTTAAATTAGCAATAATTTTTAATGCAGCACGAGTTGCATTGTGGTAATAGTGCAACTCCTGTATTTGCGCAGTAGGTGGCTGTGGCCGAGGAGGTAGAGATCTACTAATCGTCTCCAGTTTGCTTGTCAAGGTGTCCTGACCTCCAAGTTGTCTCAAGTTGGATTTTGAGTTTGCATGATAATTAGAAAGCACTTGATGGCACAGGATAAAGTGCGGTGTGAATGCGGCACTTTCAGTGCTCAGAGTAGAAAAGCATTAAATAAATACCTGTCAGTTTACCATTAGTGTGCTGAGTAGGGATATCTAGGAAGTCCTGGCATCATGTCTGAAGAGGGGCGTTGTGTTGTTGGCCATCCCTGGGGTAACATAGATCAGTCTATTACACTGAGTGTGAATTCTAATGTGTTGCATGAATCAAAAACTGTATGATTAACCTGATAGTCAATCCTGAACCCAAATGCCGTGAGTATCACACCTTCAGTTCCTGGCCAAGTGAACCATTTACTGCATGTCAGGCCTGCTCTCCCTTTTCAGATGTTCTGTCGGTCTGCTGTCACTGTCTAATTAAGATAAAATGCCCCCTCAAAAAACAATAAAAAAGCAGCTGTGAGGAAAAATTCAAACTGTCTGACTGATCTCTTTCTCTGGCAATATTTTTGTAGAGTCAACATTGTAGAGTCAACATTTTCCCTGTAGGGACAATGCAGTTGTGTGTGGCAATGCTAGTTTTTATGAGATTTTACATACTGGGCGAAAGTAAACTGAAACAAACTGAGTTACACTGTTTTTGTTGATTTGACTCCACAGGTTTGTTTTAGAGTCCAGTTTCTGGTAAAGAAAAGGATTCTGTGAAAACAAACATTTAAAAGAACAAAACTGTAAATTTTGTTGTTATTATTCTTTTATTTACATTTATTTGGGTCAATACAACACAGCCGGTAAAATACTAATAGATTAAATTTAATAAGAAACATGCACATACAGCCATGGTTGTAGAAAGTACACCTGCTTTCAATTTTAAGGTTTTTACCTTTAGCACATCTTCAGTTAGTTAAATACAAACTGAGATGAAAAGCAACACATGGCATATTACACGGTGTCATTATTTATTTAACAAAAACTAAACCAAAACGAAGATGCAGCATGTGAAGAACTAAGTAAGCCCATGATTCAGTGTCTTACAGAAGCAGCAATAACTTTAAGTATGTATTTTTTTCTGTTTGACTTTATCTGGCTTTGTAGAGGAATTTTGACCCTCTCTTATTTACGATGTTGTTTAAGTTCACTGAGGATTGTTAAACTTTGGTTCTTTTCTTCTTTTTTTTCTTTCGTTTTTCAGTTATTCTGTTGTAGAGCTGCTGCTGTGCTTGGGATCAGTGGCCTGTTGCATGACCCAATTTCAGCCAAGTTTTAGCTGTCAGACTGATGGCCTCACATTTGACTCCAGAATACTTTGGTACACCGAGGAGTTCATGATCGACTCAGTGATTGCAAAGTACCCAGGTTCTGTGGCTGCAAAACAAGCCCAAATCACCTCTCCAGCACCATACCTGATGGTATGACCATGGTGCTGTGCATTATGGCCAAACATCTCCACTTTGGTCTTGTTTGTTCCACAAGTCCTGTGGTTTCTTCAGATGGAATATTGCTACTATGTTCTTTTTAGAGCAAATAGGCTTTCTCCTGAAAACTCTTCCAAACAAGACATACTTTCAGTCTTTTTCTAATTTCACAGTCATGAACTTTAACATTTAACATTCTAACTGAGGCCTGTAGAGTTTGAGATGTAGCTCAAATTGATTGCTTTTTAGATCGATACTGATCTTTCCTCTTTAGCATTGGGCTACAAAGGACCGGACTGTTTTTTATTACTGACCTCAAACACAGAACCTTAATTTAAGAGGGTGTAATTTCCTTTTACCATAACTGTATATCCATGAGCCCATGAGCTCATGGGAACAGTATATGCTTTGACTGTAATTCACCTCCTGCCCACAATATTGTTCCCATCACGTCACGTGGTTCAGGCACATCCTGGTCTGTGGTTTTGTGTCAGACTCTGATCCAGACTCACAGCCATACACAGCTTGCTGCAGGTGTTTGCTATCCCACCTGCCTTTCTGATGAGGTAGTTGTGAAATAAAATATGAAGTCCTAATAATCCAGAGCAAACAAGATCAGATGGCCACGCATCCTGCTTATTTTACAAATCCCACCCAACAGATGACCTATTTAGCCAATGCACTGTGCATTCAATATAGTTCTTTCTTAAAGATGTAAGAGTAAACTAAATATCTTTCACCAGCGTGTGGAAAAACATGCCTGCTGTGTAACCTGCTGGTTCTCTTTAAATATGGTGTTAAATCACCCTTTGTTAAACCCCATCTACAATTTTTTTTTTTTTTTGTGGAAATAAACTTTCTCATCCTTACCATAAAACCATAAGTTTCTGTGCAACCCTTATGCGCTTTGTGAATGATTTCTGCAGGTCAACATGCCCAGAAACTTTTAATGGCTCAGGACCACCTGCCAAACTTAGATCTGCTTGAAAGAGCCATCTCTATCTGATCAGGCTGAAACATCCAGACTCAACAAACAGGCATCTAAATCACACAATCTGGGCTGAAGCACAAAACCTGTGAGAGTGTGGCTGTAATCTGATGCTCCAGTTTTAACACAGGCAGAAAAGTGAAGCTTTCATCAAAGGCCCTGCTGCGATTTGATCCTCTGTGAGTAATGTTTGCAAAAGCCAGAAAAAATCTTTTTAACCACAGCCAATGGACAAGCTTATAATGTATAGGTAAAAGAGGTGATTTATAGTACAAATGAAAACGAACATAGTCAATAATTATGTATAACACTCTGCTAATGCAGATAATTAAGAGCTTGTGTTTGGAAATCATTTCACTGTACTAGCTGTGTGTTTTGAAGAGAGTATACGCTTACAGAGGGTGTTGTCGGCTTCCTTTATTTGGCTGAAAATGTGAAAAATCCCCGGTGAGGTGGCATAATACCAGGATGAATTATTGTTTGTGTGTGAATCTCAAGCTCATATTTAGAGAGCAATGTCTGAGGAGCACTGCTTTCCAGTTTCATGACCTTGTCAAGGATATCACTGAGAGGAAACTGCAGATTTATTTTTTTTTGTCTTGCATTCATGTTTTCACATGTCACATTTCACATGGCCTAAAACCGAAATTGAAATCAGGAGATATTTAAGATTTAACATCAAGTTTATTTCATAATGAGTCAATAAAACAAAGCCTGTTGATTTACACCACAGTGAAACTGACAGGACGCCCCGGAATAATCCTACTTCTTATTATATATACTGATGGCATTCATTCATATTAATTAGTCATAAATTGGGATTTTATTTGATTAAAACAATTTATGATACCAAACCCTTAAATAGCAACATGACAAACTTCATGTTTGGTCATTATCATGGCTCTGTGCTGCTCTCCAGTGGTCTTTGTGCCACACTGCATACAGCTACTCTGATAAATCCATCCATCCATTCTCTTCCACTTATCCTGTTCAGGGTCGCAGGGGGGCTGGAGCCTATCCGAGCGGTCATAGGACGAGAGGCAGGGTGCACCCTATACAGGTCAGCAGCCTGTTGCAGGACTTAACACAGAGAGACAGACAACCATTCACACCTATGAAGCACCAATTAACCTAATCCAGTAACTACATGTCTTTGGACTGTGGGAGGAAACCAGAGTATCTGGAGAAAAACCACACAAACACGGGGAGAACATGCAAACTCCACACAGAAAGGGCCAAGGTGGATTCGAACCCAGACTTTCAAGCTCACCGCGCTGCCCTCTCTGATAAATGTTAATTTAAATAAAGATGCGTGAAAGGGATCATTCGTTCCCCTTTTCACACTGCCCAGTTTCCAGATATTATCAGAATGGTGTGCCATTACGAGTGTCAATGTTTATTATGGTTGCTGACTTGGTCAAAAGATTGAGTTCAATGTTTTGATGGTTTCTATGGCTCACCTGTAATCCTGGAAATCAGAGTAGACAGGTTTGCATGATTAGTTTCAAGGTAGTGACTAACTGGGACACAGGAGGGAGAGTAGGATAATGGGTTTCTGTAGTTACTTGACATAATTTATTCATATGGACATACTGTGTACTTCTATTAAAAGAACCCATATGTAAAAATTTTGTTATTAGAAACCAGAAATATGATTATCTTTATATTTGGCTGGTTGCTGTGATAACCCTGTCCATACCTGGATAAGTGGTGAGGATGGGAAGGCATAAGTGCAGGAATTGAGTAGTAGAGGTGAGAGGAGGTGGCAGCTGCTGTGAGGCTGTATTTTATTTACCGTATTTTCCGGACTATAGAGCGCACCATACTATAAGCCGCACCTACAAATTTTTTGGAAAAAACTGGAAACGTACATATATAAGCCGCACCGGGCTATAAGCCGCTGGTATCTCCGCCGCTCTCGGTTTTCCACAATTACTCGGCACTCAGCAGAGGGGGACAGACAACCCCAAATTTGAGTTATAACAAGTCAATTCACCATCACATTAATTTGTAAACAAATTTATTAAGGTTAAAAAAGAAGAAAAAGTTGACAAGTTTAGCTTTAACTGAACTGATTACGGTAGTTTCCGAAAGGTGCATGTAACATAGTAACAGCGCTGATCGAAAAGGAAGAAAAAGATGACAAGTTTAGCTTTACCTGAACTGATTATGTTACGGTGCGTGTAACATAGTAAAAGTGCTGATCGAACAAAACAGAAAAGTTATTGATTGGTTTATTCATCTTCCTCCTGCACACTGAAACCACTGAAGTCATCTTCTTCGGTATCGGAGTTGAACAGCCTCAGAACAGCTTCGTCACATACCCTTTCTGTCTCTATGTCCGTGTCACTCTCCGTGTCGCTGTCATCCCGGGGTAAAGCTGGCTCCGAAGCTGTGGTGCCCTCTTCACGCAGCAGTCCAGCCTTTCGGAACCCATTGGTGATGGTGGATTCATTCACTCTGCTCCACGCTGTTAGGATCCACTGGCAGACCTCAGAAAATGATGCTCTTCGCATTCGGCCAGTTTTTGTGAAGGATTTATCCCCGCTAGTCATCCAAGCCTCCCATTCAACCCTGAGTGCTGCTTTAAACGCTCGATTCACACTGATGTCAAGGGGTTGCAAATACTTTGTTGTACCTCCAGGAATAACAGCGGGAATTGAGTTGGTTCTCTTGATGACTGATTTCACCGAATCGGTGATGTGGGCCCTCATACTGTCCAAAACAAGCAGCGCTTTTTTCCGGTGAAAAAATCCTCCTGGGCGCTTTCCGTAGCACTCCGTTAACCAGTCCATCATCAGATTTTCTACCATCCATCCTTTCTGGTTGACTTTAACTACAATGTCCTTCGGGAGTTGGTCTTTCGGCATAGTTTTGCGCTTAAAAATCACCATCGGGGGGAGCTTTTTCCCAGACGCGGTGCAGCCCAGGACACAGGTGAAATGTGTCCTCTCGTGTCCGGTGGTTTTCACCAAAATGGATGATGCACCTGTCTTGTTTACAGTCTTGGTCAGAGGCATATCAAATGTCAATGGCACTTCATCCATATTTATAATGTTGTCTGGTCCGATGGCGTTCTCCGCGATCTTTGTTTCAACAAATTGTCGGAAATTTGTAACTTTTTCCTGGTAGTCCGGGGGAAGTTGCTGACAGAGAGTTGTCCGTGCTCTGATGGACAGGTTCTTTCTTCTCATAAATCTGAAACACCATGACGGTCCTCCATTAAAATTGTCAATATTCATTTGGCAGGCAATCGATTTGGCTTTCAGACGGATTTGCACGGTGGATACACCTCGGCCGCCTGCCCTCTGAGTGTTTACCCAATCCTCAAGAACATCTTCAAGTTCAGGCCACCTGCTTTTATGTCCTCTGAAAGCCTTTCTCGTCTTTTGGCATTCCATGAGTTCTTCCCGCTGCCGTCTCCAACGCCGAACCATTGATTCGTTCACGCCGAGCTTACGTGCAGCGGCTCTATTTCCCTCCTGTAGTGCCAGGTCGATAGCCCTCAACTTAAAAGCGGCATCATAGGAAGTTCTTTTTGTGGTTTCCATGATGAGGGAGTTTGAAAAAAATCTCTTTTGTGCCTGCTGCTAGCACTTGTTGGCGCTTTCTTCTTCGATTTCCAACTTTGACATCCCATGATTCATATCCTGCTAAAGAGCCCCCTGGTGGTTAAAGAAAAATCCACAGAAACGCCGCACCGGGCTATAAGCCGCATGGTTCAAAACGTGGGAAAAAAGTAGCGGCTTATAGTCCGAAAAATACGGTAGTTCAATAAGATTTTAGTTAATAAACTCCTGTCTGAAAAGCTGCTCCTTCAAACATCTTTTAAAACTTTTTGTTGCCAGATATTAACAATATGCCCTTTGTTTGGGGTCCAGGTGCAACAAGATGTAACATGATGAAATAGGACTGACTGTACATTGTTCACTCACTTTTTGTACTTATACTTGTACACGCTTGTGTAAAGAAAAATCTTTTTAAAATCCTTTTTTAGATTTACTTTTGTATTTACAGTTTTCATTACAAGTTCCCTAAATACACCCAGTCTTTGAACACAGTAAGAAACCTATCAATAATAATAATAATAATAATAATAATAATAATAATAATAATAATAATAATAATAATAATACTTTATATGTACAGCATTCGTATATTACAAAGAAGTGCTTTTCAACCCAAATTGATCATACAGAAAAATCTGTTTCTCAGATTTCCTGTTTTACAGTTTATTTACCTTTTGTAGACTCAGAATCCAGCTAATTATAAACTAGACATCTACTTGTCTTTTTACAGACAGAATGTTAAAATCCATTCAGAGCACCACCAAATCACTTTTGATGAAACTCCAGGAAATCTTTCCCTTACACGGAGGGGTGATTGTGTTAAATATCACTTTAATGACTCATTTCTTTTATCACCCTTTATTTTTATATATTCCACCAAAACAATTTTCATTGTCATTATAATGTACTTCATCTATATGCCATATTATATTTAACTACACTTAATGTTTATGTTTTTGGCAAAGAAATAGGTGTATCATATATTTTATTTAAATATTATATATAATATTTCTGATACATAAAAACTAGACATCAAATTTTTCATTTCTTAACATTTTAAATGTTTGAATATTTATAATAGTAATAATCTGTGCATCCATATTCTTAACTGTTCGAGCTGTCATAGGGCTGTATATTTAAAATCAACAACAACAACAAAATGGTGCCTGCTAAATAATTTTTCTGAATCTTTAGTTTTATCTTTGACAGCAACCCTGATCATCTGGACAGGGGTGTGCCCAGATGGGGAACATGGGGTGGCACCAGCGCCCCCTCCAAAATATAATTAGCCACCCAGAAAATATATTTACATTCAAATGACAAATAAAAAACATCCACTAATGGTTAGGACATTTTTAAGTAAAATAAGTGGCAAAAAACAATTTCTTGAGTTTAGTTTGCAGTGCAACTTACAGATTCCAATAGGCAATAGGTAAATCATTCACTCCATCATGGCTAGATTGGGGGTTACAAATGTGGTCCTCTCAGCATTTTAACCAGTTGTTAATGAATTCATTTACTAAAGAAAAGGAAATACAACCTTTCTTCAAGATAAGCTCAGATTTCCTTTAATAAAAGTCAGATTTATATACAAGCAATAAGCATCTGGAATGAAGTCTCACTGTTTTAGAAACATCCCTGAAAATGAGTCCTAGACTTCAGTAATGGGAGTAAATAATGGTGATTGTTCACATGCAGGATTATTAAATATTGGACTCAACCATCATTATGGACAGTATAAAAGAGTTACATGAAATGCCTTATTTCCCTGAACCAAACAAAATCTAATGATGCAACCCTCTTATTAATTTTTTTCATAATCTATGGTGAGGATGGGACTCAAACTTGGAATTAAAAGTTTATCAAGTTTATTTACAGTCAAGATTGAATGGGAACAGGAAAAGAGCTCCAAACAGGGCATAGCCAAAGGCGGGTCTCTCCACAGGGAAAAAAAAACGTTCTCGCAGAAACTCCCTTAGAACACCCAGGGTTCCTGTGCAGGCAATAAGATGAAGACACTAAACATGAGGAGGTTAAACAGACAGAATTGAGCACAACAATAACCAGTCTAACCATCAGTCTTCCCTCTTCTTAAATAATGCTCAGCAAATCAGTCGATTAACAGCAGGTGAGTAACTGAAGGGTAGGAGCAGAGGTATGGCCCAGCCCTGATGCATAAGGTGTGTTTAACATGCAAACAAACAAGATAGAGGAAGAGGAGACAGAGAGAGAATGGGCGAGTCAGCACAGGAGGACTGGAGGACCCATGACAACTTTACTACACACTCACCCATTCATATATATGGGTGAGTGTGTCCAGACTTTTGACTGGTACTGTATATTCACCTATTTGTGGTTTTCTTTTCTCATTTGTTCTATTTCTCATCTCCCTTCTATAAATGGATCAGTAGCTTTATTCTTGCAAAATGTGGTGAGTGAATTTAAATAAATAATGTCAATAAACATATAAAATATCTGGTTTATTTAAAAAAAAAAAGGCTCATTAGTTTGATGTAGAATCAGGCTCTCTAATGGAAAACCTCACAGCTGTCAAAATGTGGCTCAAAAGGATGCGATCAATTTACTTTGTTTATTAAAACTCCAACACAAAGGAAAGAAGGACTGTGATAATCACAAAAACAGGGTATGCATTTGTGCCATGTGTGCCTTGGAGTTGTTGCAAATAGAAAAAAAAAGGTTGATTCAGAGTGGATGGACGGATGAGACAAGAGCGAGCACATGACCCGGCTTTTATAACCTGGCACCAGCCTCCCATGTCAGCAAGTTGCCCCTCTGATGGACTGCCTGTGGGGCAAACCTCCACCCAAACCCAAGTGGCTCAAGTAATTAAACATTTCAAAATTTTGCTTACTTAAATATTTTGAGTTTCTATTATACCTTTTAAAAATACTTGAGTTCACTTAATAAGTACATAACTAACTCCAGCCCCATAGTGCATATAGCATGTAATTCTCATTATATTTTATTTTCAAGCTCATCAACTAAAAAAAAATTTTACCCAATAGGATGCCTTACATTTTCTGAGCTTTCCAACTTTTTGAATTTGCGGTGCTCTGAGGTGCACTAACGATCAAGGTTCCACTTTCATATCAAACTATTTAAAAAAAAAAAAAAGAAAAAAAAAAACACGTCTTGCAATAACCTTCAAGTGACTGCGTGGGGTCATGTGATATTTTTAATCATAAAACTGTAACTGTCTACTTCTCATACAAGTTTTGGCGTGGCAAGTATAATGATTATAATGATTGTGTGCAGCATTTATAACCCTGGAAAAATACTTTTTACTTTGATATTATGGGCCTTGATTTTATTTTAATTTCCAACTTCTAATCTCTACATTATGTTTTGTTAGTGAACCGTGGCAAATAGATCCAGTGTAACAAGATATACTGCTGCAGGATCCTTGAGGCAGATACTTAATGCCCAAAGTTACAACACAAAAACTCAAAGATAAGACAGGTTAATGCCTTTTTGAATAAAATGATTGAAAACCACAATTAATAATTACATTTGAACATTTTTGGATATCTGTCACAGATACACTATGTTGCCAAAGGCAGAGTTCCTGTGCCTTCACACGCATATGAACTTGAGTGACATCCCATGGGGTTTAATATGAAATTGGCCCACCCTTTGCAGCTATAACAGCTTCAGCTCTTCTGGGAAGGCTTTTCCACAAGGTTTAGGAATGCATTTATGGGAATTTTTCACTTCTTCCAGAAGTGCATTTGTGAGGTTAGACACTGATGTTGGATGAAAAGTCCTGGCTCGCAGTGTCTGCTCTAATTCATCCAGTGGCGGCGCTAGGGGGTGCTATAGTTCCCCCTGGAAAAGTCATAGCACCCCCGTAGCACCCCCAAGAAAATAGCTCGTGTCTGTGTGTGTTGAGAACTGAAAGAACAAACGATCCTTCATAGCACCCTCAGTAAAATGTTTACCCCCCCTTAGCACCTGCAGAAAAATATTTCTGGAGCCACCACTGAATTCATCCCAAAGGTGTTCTGTCGGGTTGAGGTCAGGACTCTGTTCAACCTGTTCAACTTTTACTTCTCTGTCCCATGCTTGTGTTCAGATGCATCCTGGTTTCATGACAGATATTCCTAAGATGGAAGAAGGCTGTATTGGTAATGAAGTCAATGTGGGGTTTAATGCTAAAGTCAGAATCTATGACTTTTCAACTTGTGGTTGTACCTTGTCAACTAATGTCTCTAATGTATGCATAAGCAGATTGTATTTGGCTTTCTGGACAATTACAATAATTTTCATTTTGTCTTCATTAAGTTTTTAAAACATTTCCAGTCATCTGTTTGTTAATGTAGGTTAAACCTAGTGCCTAGTTCTGGGTCTCTTGTCCATCATCCATGGAACTATAGTAGTGGATGTTATACTGTCTGATAAGGTCGCCATGTATAATAAGAAATGTGATGGACCCATACCTCTACCCTGTGGAACACCACATGAAATGATGGCTATCGGATCTCCACAGGTGATGAAAAAAGCTAATCATTCAAGAACATTATCAGAAAAACCTGTTCAGTGAAAACTGTATAATCATGTCAAAGACTGCACTTAAGTCAAGTAAAATGTTAGCACTGTAAGTTAGTCTGAGGTCTAAGGTCACTTATCATCTCAATGAGGGCAGTTTCTGTGCTGTGACAAATAGAGACATTACAGCATAATGGGGTCTTAAATGACCCCACTTGTTCATTTTAGTCATTGAATGGCTTGGTCGCTTGAGGGCTAAAATGTTTCCTCATTACCATGCTTCAGTCACCCACCACCCATTTCACAAGGTCCTATTTTCCCATAAAACTACTGGTAAAGAAAAGCAGGTGAACAGAACAATGCATCATGGTTTCTGAACTCTTATAACTGGTATCCAGAAAAAAGAGCAGTGCTCACCTGAACTTATAGTGCAGATCAGTGAGACGTAACCTCTAACCACAGGTACATATTAACATGTTGATCCCCGAGTAAACAATCTGTTTATCATAAATGAATGATGAGAGCCACACTGCAAAAATGTCAAATTGTCTAAAAGCCCAATGGCCTCCAGGCACCCGTTATCCTTTTAGGAAGACACTTTATTAAAGCTTATGTTCCTTTCAGACTACATAAGGAAACTCGTTCCACTGCATCTGAAGAGTTTTGGTAATTCTAAAAATATATATTTACATTTTTTACATCTATGCACACTAAAAACACCCATGCTTTCAGCATGCACTAACTGCACGTTTGTCATGACAGCAAGCCTTTTGACCAGAAACACCAACATATCATAAAATGCTGCATGTGCAGAAAATGCTATTCAAAATGAAAAAATGGTATACTTAATATACTGAAAAAATATATATACTGGTATCCATATTGGAAAAAGGGCGTGGAACCCCTCTCTGTTCTTCTTTATGTCATTATGTGGCTTAACAGCTGTTCAGAGAAGTCTTACCATTAATCATGGCTTCAATTTTGCTTCAGTTCATATCAATAAGCTACATAACACAGGGTTTTAAGGTGGTTCTAATTAAAACATTATTTTAAAAGCCTACTTGATCTAGCTGTCTTAGCTAATTACAGACTGATTTCCAACCTTCCTTATATTTAGAAAATTATCTAAAGAGTTGTCATAAATCAGCTATGATCATTTGCAGAGAAATGGTCTATTGGAAGAGTTTCATTCAGGATTCAGAGTGTATCATAGCACAGAAAAGGCACTAGTGAAGGTACTAATGATTTTCTTATGGCCTCAGACACTGAAGTCATCTCTAACTTGACGTGGTAGGTGTCAGTGCAGCATTCAGTTCAGTTAATTGACAGCAGAGTACACCATTGACATTAATGTCGCGTTTCCATTACTACCTACTCAGCGCAGTTTGACTCAATTTGGCACGGTTTGTAGGCATTTCCATTAGTACCTGGTACCAGGTACTTTGTTAGTACCCACTTAGCCTGGGTTCCAAGCGGTCCAAGGCGATCTGAAGATGTGACGTGGAAGAACAGCATGCCACTGATTGGCCAGGGAGTGTCGTTACTAGTTGAGTCAAGAGAGCTACTCCTTCACCAGAATCAACCATGCCATTTTCAAAAACCGACAGCAAGAAAATGGAGACACACAAAGCACAGGGAGGCTTGTTGAATACCTAGACCGATGCACTGGTATTTTTGCAACAAGAGAGCCATCTGAACGGTACACACAGAATATATATTTTAATACTTAACAATGATAACCATCATCCATTAAAACATAGTACGGGGGACTTTTGCATGATAACAATAGTAAACTGGCATTAGCTATTTTAGCTTGCCTCTATCTCATCCATTGTTGTGTTGTGTTTTGAGTTGCATACAAATTATGTCAAGAGACTACTGCCTGCGTTGCTATATCGACTCCACCCACATTGAGGTGGTACTCAATAGACCCATTTACAGCCTACGTCATCAAAAGATGCGTGCGCATTTTGGCAACAGAAGTGAACTTCATCAAAAGATGCGCGCGCATTTTGGCAACAGAAGTGAACTGCTACCCCATTCAAATCAATGAGAACAAGGAGACTGCGCAGCGTTTAAACGTGATTTAAAAGCGATATCAGCATCAAAATGTCTGCTGTTGCATGTTTGGCTGTTAGAATTTCTACTCTACCAAAAGTGGACTGAAGTTGTACCGAATCCCACGGGATCATGGCTGTTTAAGAGAAAACGGAGGCGTCTGTGGTTGCAAGCCATCAAATGTATTGATAAAAATTGGACTGAGGACACAATCAGGACTGAGGAGAGGATCAGAAATACTCACGTTTGGGCGCCTGGGTGGCTTAGTGGTGAAGCCGGCGACCACATATATATGCCGCGTTGCGGCGCGGGTTTGCGTCCCGGCCTGTCGCCAATTTACCCGCGTGTCTTCCCCTGTATCTTTCCCCCATTTCCTGTCTCTCTCCACTGCTAGCAAAAGCTGCAGTGGCCAAAAACGCAAAAAAAAAAAGAAATGCTCACGTTTGAAGCGCCCATTTTATATCAGGTAAAGATATTTATCTTCCGTTGTTTATACGGGGATGTCAGGTATCTAACGTAAACAGTATCAGCTGGTAGGCTATTTGGCTTTTAAACTGTAGTGTGGCTGGCTATTTACAGGTGAGGCATTGCTGGACTCAGGGAGTCCTTCCATCCATCCATTTTCTTCCGCTTATCCGGGGCCGGGTCGCGGGGGCAGAAGCCTAAGCAGAGAAGCCCAGGATTCCCTCTCCCCAGCCACCTCCTCCAGCTCATCCGGAGGGACCCCAAGGCGTTCCCAGGCCAGCCGAGATACATAATCTCTCCAGCGTGTCCTGGGTCTACCACGGGGCCTCTTCCCGGTGGGACATGCCCGGAACACCTCACCCAGGAGGCGGCCAGGTGGCATCCTAATCAGTTGCCCGAGCCACCTCAACTGGCTCCTTTCGATGTGGAGGAGCAGTGGCTCTACTCTGAGCCCCTCCTGGATGGCCGCACTCCTCACCTTATCTCTAAGGGAGAGGCCAGCCACCCTTCGAAGGAAACTCATTTCTGCCGCTTGTATTCGCGATCTTATTCTTTCGGTCACTACCCAAAGCTCGTGACCATAGGTGAGGGTAGGAACGTAGATCGACCGGTAAATCGAGAGCTTCGCTTTTACGCTAAGCTCCCTCTTCACCACGACGGACCGGTGCAGCGTCCGCATCACTGCAGAAGCAGCCCCGATCCGCCTGTCGATCTCCCGTTCCCTTCTCCCATCACTCGTGAACAAGACCCCGAGATACTTAAACTCCTCCACTTGAGGCAAGAACTCGTTCCTGAGCCGGAGATGGCACTCCACCCTTTTCCGGCTGAGGACCATGGCCTCAGACTTAGAGGTGCTGATTCTCATGCCAGCCGCTTCACACTCGGCTGCGAACCGTTCCACTGCGAGCTGGAGGCCCCCCCCTGATGAAGCCAACAGAACCGCATCATCTGCAAAAAGCAGAGATGAGACTCTGAGGCCACCAAGGAAGAAGCCTTCCGTCACCTGGCTATGCCTAGAAATTCTGTCCATAAAAATTATGAACAGAATCGGTGACAAAGGGCAGCCCTGACGGAGTCCAACACCCACAGGAAACGAATCCGACTTATTACCGGCTATACGGACCAAGCTCTCACTGTGGTTGTACAAGGACTGAATGGCCCGCAACAATGGGCCAGACTAACGGACGCACCCTCCTTTCCAGCACCCTGGCATAGACCTTACCGGGGAGGCTGAGTAGTGTGATCCCCCGAAAGTTGGAGCACACCCTCCGGTCTCCCTTCTTAAAGATGGGGACCACCACCCCGGTCTGCCAATCCAATGGCACTGCCCCAGATCTCCACGCGATGTTGCAGAGGCGTGTCAACCAAGACAGCCCTACAACATCCAGAGCCTTCAGGAACTCAGGGCGAATCTCGTCCACCCCAGGGGCTCTGCCACCAAGGAGTTGTTTAACTACCTCAGTG
Source organism: Archocentrus centrarchus (assembly GCF_007364275.1). Taxonomy (NCBI): domain Eukaryota; kingdom Metazoa; phylum Chordata; class Actinopteri; order Cichliformes; family Cichlidae; genus Archocentrus; species Archocentrus centrarchus. The sequence continues at coordinate 21,166,219 of NC_044358.1, read as the reverse complement.
AGGTCACTGAGGTAGTTAAACAACTCCTTGGTGGCAGTTGGTGGCACCCCGAGTGATGGTCAAGTCCCCAGACTCTGCTTCCACTACAGAAGGCGTGTCAGTGGGATTCAGAAGGTCCTCGAAGTATTCCTTCCACCGTCCGACTATAGCCTCAGTTGAAGTCAGCAGCACCCCCCCGCACTATAAACAGTGTGAGTGAAGCACTGCTTTCCCCTCCTGAGTCGCCTGACGGTTTGCCAGAATCGCTTCGATGCCGTCCGAAAGTCTTTTTCCATAGCCTCACCGAACTCCTCCCACACCCGAGTTTTTGCTTTGGCCACTACCCGAGCTGCATTCCGCTTGGCCTGTCGATACCTGTCAGCTGCCTCCGGAGTCCCACAGGCTAACCAAGCCCAATAGGACTCTTTCTTCAGCTTGATGGCTCCCTTCACCTCCGGTGACCACCATCTGGTTCGGGGGTTACCACCACGACAGGCACCAACCACCTTGCAGCCACAGCTCTGAGCAGCAGCCTCAACAATGGAGGTGCGGAACATGGTCCATTCGGACTCAATGTCCTCAGCCTCCCTCGGAATGCTGTCGAAGTTCTGTCGAAGTTCTATTAATTTAAAAATCAGGACTCAGGGAGTCCTGATTTTTAAATTAATATTTAATCGCACTATAGATTACAAAATGCAGTGCCAGTCAAAAGTATGAGTAGACTCACATATGAATGGTTGAGCGAGTCTCACAGTGTGACTGGAACAGTATATATATATTTTTTCATTGTAAATCAATAATATCTGCAGCTGGAAAACTCTTAACCAGCTAGAAAAGCAGTGTGAGAAGTACTCACGCTGCCATGCAGGTACAATCCGCTGTGAGGACGTAGTTCTCTGACTTGTTTACAATGACCCGAGCCTCATACACAGCGCTCCTGTTTCCTTGTCTTTGACTTGGAAGAACTTCTGCCTTCAAGACACAAAACTCCGAGTCTGTGTCAGGATATTTGATGTTCGGTACACGGCCGCAAACATAATTGTAAGCATCCAGTGACTTATATGCGCTGCAACTTCTCTCCAGTGTGTATGCTGGGTTTCTCCACTAAATACACGTATATATCCGCCCACGGATACTGGACCGCTTGCTAACATACCACAGGGATCGGAGTTGGTTGCTGGTGGTCAAAATTAATTTTTGCAGGTAGTTTTCACAATCTTTCGTTGATAATCCCTTCTTGTACATTGAAACGCTATTGAACTCCGCCGTACTTCCGTTTCCAAAATGCGTGTGCATTGCTACCTACATCATCATTGTTTACAAACAGTAAATGGGTCTATTGCAAGGGAAACAAAACAAGACCATGGCGAGTCGTGCGGAGTCAGGTCAACCCATGCCGATTTGGTACTAATGGAAACGCAGCATAAAGGTACCAATGGAGGTTTGAATAGAGTCCAATTTGTTCATGTTTCACACATTAAATTCATGGAGTTCCACAGGGTTCTGTTCTGGGACCAGTACTTTTTATGGTAGACATGCTTTTCTTGGGTAATATTACTGTAAGGATGCAGGGGTTTTGTTGTGGTGGTTTTCTCTCTCTCTCTCTTCCTTTTCTAGGGGGCAGGTCTTGCTGTGTTTTGCTACTTCAAGGCGGAGCCTGAGGTCTGAGCTGGGTAATCCTGCACACCTGTTTCCTGTTGTGCAGCGATTAGCCCGGCATTTAAGGTCCAGGTGTTAGCCTTGGTCTCTGCCAGAGTGTCATTCTACCATAGTGGTAACGGCCTCCAGCCAACTCACGATGTCCATAGTGTTTGAAATGTCTTAATGACATAACAGCCTGGATCACCTATAATGTTCTACTTTTAAAATCTGACTAAACTAAGGTTATTGTATTTGGCCCTAAAAACCCGATGTCATTACTTTGGCCTCCAGTACTACTTTTAGGAACCTCAGAGTCATTTTTTACCTTTTTTGTCCGTCAATATGCATTAAACAAATATCCATAAATGCCTTTTTTCATCTGTATAATATTAGCAATATTAGAACCCTGTCTTAGGGGGATACTGAAAGACTAGCTCATACATTTGGAACTTTGAGGCTATTGCAATTCCTTATTATTAGGCGGTTCTAAAAACTCCCCGAAAAGCCTTAAGTGGAGCCAAAAGGCTGCAGCAAGAATACTAACAGGGACTAGAAAGGGAGATACATACAAAGCCCTAAATGATCAGGCCTCATCATATCTTAAAGACCTCATAGTGCTGTATTATCCCAACAGAGCACTTCATTCTCAAAGTGTAGACTTACTGAAGCTTCCAAAAATAGAATGGTAGCCGTCAGCTATCAGGCCCCTCTCCTGTGGAACCAGCTCTCAGTTTGGGTTTAGGAGACAGACACCCTGTCTATTTTTAAGACTAGACTTAAAGCTTTCCTTTCTGATAAAGCTTATAGTTAGAGCTGGATCAGGTAGCCCAGAGTTATGCTGCTTTAGACTCAGGCTGCTGGGGGACTTCCCATGATGTACTGAGCACTTCTTCTTCTTCACTCCCTTCCCTTTATTCCTGTTGATTTTACATCTGTATGCCATTAACTTTTGTCTACTCTCCCCCATAATTTGTGTTCTGTTCTCATCTCCCCTCACCCCAACCAGTCATAGCAGATGGCTGCCCCTCCTTGAGCCTGGTTCTTCTGGAGGTCTCGTCATGTTAAAAGTGAAGTTTTATCTCTTTCAATATGAAGCTCCTTGAGATGGTTGTTATTGTGTTATTGTGAGTTTGCGCTATGAAAATAAAGCTGAACTGAATTATGCTACATATGAAACATTAAATATATTGTGATAGAATGTTTCTTAATAAACAAGTGGCATAACCTTATTTGCTTACATGATTTACTTATGTGATTTAGTTCAGTGTGTTTCATGCATAATCACCATCGTATTTGTGAGGGTTAGAGATGTCTGGGGATAGCAAAGCCCTTGTGAGGAGACAGGATGGCTAGGCTTTGAGACAAGATTGTTAGTCGACAAGACAGATAGTTGAGGCTAGTGTCATTCAGCAGTGATTATAGGAATTTCTCAAGGATAGAAGAAAGTTGTCATAACAAGTATAAAACTGTTCTATCTCTGCGCAAGCAGTTGTACTCCTCTGTTGAGCCCAGACCGTCCCCACGTCTTTGTGTAAATAAAGTAGACTTTTGGACTTGAAAACTCAGTCAAGCGAGACTTGTTTTCCACAGCAGTATCATTATTCAATGGTAAACCCACATATTTGTCTGGAAGTAAGATGAAGCACCGATTCAACCTACCATTATGCCTTGGGCTCATTTTGCCCCAGAGGGCTCCACTCCTGGGAAAAGTGCTTACTCTAGCAAACCAAAGTTACACTTTGACTAATGCAGTCATGAGTTTTTACACATTATAACTTCTTCCACAGATGTGACATAACTTTATAACATGAAATAAAAGAGTTTTGACATGAAACATAAAGCCGATGCCCAAAAAGCCTTTTACAGGAAATAATAGTTTTTGTGGAAATATAATGCTATCTACTTCATTCATAAGATTTGTATTTCCATAGCAAGATAAAGAAAGGACATTCTGTAATTTCATTATATGTGACCTATAATGACAATAAAGCTATTCTATTCTATTTAAAACCAAATTTAGGTTCAAATGAGGAAAAGTGTGCATGGTTGCCTCAGTACAAGTGGTGGATGCATTTACCCTACTCTCCCCTAAAATTAGGCAGACTGGAAAACATGTCAAAAATGTCACCCTGCAACAAACCAATTGTTGAATAAATGGCCTAGGACTCATGTAATATAAAGTCTGTGTTATTTAGATAACCACCAGCACACCAGCACAGTTTTAGTAATTTTTTTTTTTTAAGGTGGTCATCTGTGCAAGTATTTATTTTCTCTGGATAATAGTCACACCATCATTTCTGAGCACCTCCAACTTTTTGGTTTATAGATATTTTAAAGTTAGTTTATCTTTATCTAAAATTATGAAAGGACAAAAAGGATAGACTTTTGGGCTGTGTACATTTTAAAAAAGACACAAAAATCCAACTCTCACTGCAACGTCCACTCCTCAATCAAAATACAGGCTTCATCTTCTCATCCAGGCCTCTGTGACAGAGCCTATGTGCTTTTTTTTTTTTCCAGCTGGTCTGCAGTCAGTTCGTGCACACCTGCACGGCAGCGGACCTAGTGGCGTATCTGAAGGGCCAAATCTGATTCCAGATCTGCAGCACAGTGTGTCGTGCATAAGTATTTCCCCCCTTCATAACAGAAAAGATGAGAGCAGGCCCGCCATTTCACCTCCTTAGTGGTCTTTTTTTTCTGTCCTAGTCTGTAAAACCAAGCGGCGGCGGCGGCGACGGCGGGAGGAGGCAGAGGAGAAGGAGGGAGGAGCGGCGGAGGCAGGCAGGCAAGCAAGCAGGAGGAGAGAAGCAGGGATCTGGTGTACCACATCGGGATGAGAGCGAGACTGAGTTCGGGGTCGAGTGAGTCAGCGAGTGGACCTTGCAATCACGGCATCCGTAAAAACTGAATGACTCTGGTGGGAGCGGAGCGGCGCAAAAACATACAAACAACCTAACATTTTTTTTTTTTTTTGTCATTTTCCGCTTGTCTTTATTATTCCGCCCTCCCCCGGTCTGCGTCTGCCATAGCCTAGTTCAGATTTTTATTTCCACCAAGGTGGGAGAAGCGGGGGGTCCGGTGAGGTAGCGGTGTAGGAGGAGGTGGAGGGTTTATTAAATTTGTTGTTGTTTTTGGACGAGTTCATATCCGAAGGCAAACCCAGACGAGCCTCACATTTTGACAGCCTTTTGTTGCACTGAGTGGAAGCGAAGATGTCGGGGCAGAGCATTACGGACAGGATAACTGCAGCCCAGCACAGTGTAACGGGATCCGCCGTGTCGAAAACAGTATGCAAGGCCACCACGCACGAAATAATGGGCCCGAAAAAGAAACATCTGGATTGTGAGTATCTTTCAACACCACGAGTCTTTGGGTAAAACTAGCATTGTTGCTTTTTCAGTAGAAACTAAAGCTATGGCGGTGGTGGAGCTACAAGGCCTTAAAGCCTTAGCACAGGCTACATAGGCTAAGATGCTAGCGCTCGCTCTTGACAGGGAGATTAGCTATATTGTTTTAACACTGACGACAGGCCCTGTAGGCATAATTTTGAATGTAATCAGGTGTATCTTTAAGATATGGCAGTTTTTATTAATGCTTGCAGATAACTTTTTTCTTTTTTTAAACACAAGTTGCTGTCAACTTAGCCTGTTTAGCTGGCTCTACTTCCCAAATTTACTCATAGCTTGAATGTAGCAGTGATTCATTGAAATGACTGTTGTTTCATACAGGAAGCCCTTTAAAATATAATATCAGGAACCTGTGGGCCCTTGGACAACATTTACAGGAATACAGGAATGTGATACCTGCTGAGCAAAAAAATATATATATATATCACACTTTTTGCCTGGAGTACCACAAAGGACACAGACAGGGCATGACACAGATGTGTACGTATACACCCTGGCGCAGGCAGGGGAGATTAAATCCTTGTCTGATGCACTCAGTCGGAGGCGTCACTGCTTGGGTGTACTTAAAGATGCAATGGTAGATTTTTCTGGATATCGATCTGCACAAATGGCAGAATGAAAGTGGTTTTATGAAGGCCCTGGATCATCAGAACAGTTCAGTAGAACTGTGTGTGTGTGTTTGGGGGGGGGGGGGGGGGACGTGTCTCAGGCTGCTAACCCAGTCAAGTGATTTGTGGACTCAAGCAGCTGAAACTGTGATGAGTGGCTACTTGTGAGTATTTTGGGTTGACGGTAAAGCTACAGGTACCACACCTGTTGTTCTGCTCAGGCGAATCTCCTGAGGTGACATGAGTGAAAGTTGGCAGTGACACTCTGTTGAACTGATCCCAACAGCAGCTGGAAATCTAGTGTGACTGAGGTGTGTCTCAGCGCACACAGGACAGCCTGTATGTGTACATAATGCCACAGTGTCCTCTTATTATCGGTTGACACTTAGGAGAGGCTGCTTGGTTGGGTTGGCAGCCAGTCAAAGGGATTATTTCCGACTGCTTATGTTTTCTGTTTTTAATCTCTTATTTTGACACAAATATTCAGCATTTTGAGTATGTTTAGGAGGATTATATGCTTTTACTAGAGAGTTGAAAGTACTGCGAATGACTGGAGGCAGACCAAGACAATATGAGCTGCTTTTTTTTTTATTTTATTTTTTATCTGTGCTTGAGTTATTATGGGTTAAAGAGTCCACAGTTAGCTTATCTGTAAAGTTTATTGCTGTAAATCTTTATAATCTCAGATTGCTTTCAGATTCACATATTTTAACAAAGTTTTACAATATGTGACTGATGACTGTAAAGAAGTATCAGGCTCCAGATATGTGCAGATACTACTGTGGAGAAAACATTACAGAAATCTGATATGTAGTGAATATTTTAGAAACAGGAAATCATTATGTTTGCACATTTGAGAAGCTGCTTTAAGTGGTTATTTAGTCAAACAAATTACAACTTCTTGAACCTTTTGAAATGGTACATCTCTAAATATGGATATAGTAGATTGAATAACCAAGTTTTACTTGTTTATGAAGCCTTTTCAAATGTAATGAGAAAGCCAAAATTCTTAAATGTCAAATATCATCCAGGTTAATGCAGATGTAATAAAGCATTTTTTAAAGTTGTCAACATTTTTAATGAAATCGGGACAGGAGCTTTTTTATCAAAGAGTAAGTAAACAGGACAGCCAAATGTTCAGGATATTCAGTTTTCAGTACTCTGATACATTCGTCAGTTTGTGTTTGTGTATGTATGCAATGGGTAAACAGCTTAAAGTGTGCACAGTAATAAAAACCAGGTGTGTGAATGTAGCTTGTAGTGTAGTAGCGTTTTGAGTCTAGTAAGGCTATAAAAGTGTTGTATAAATACCAGTCCTTTTGCCATTTCAGTCAGTACCACAACAATATAAAAGTTTGATACCCACCTTTTATGTGACAGCCTCTGACTAATAAGATATCAAGCTCATAACGATCAATTTTTGGAATAATTTAATCATTTCTCAATTGATTCAATAACTATTTGGTCCACAAAAGTCCAGAAATGGCAAATAATACCTAATAGTCCAAACCCCAACCTTCAGTTTAAGTCACATTTATTTAAAAAAAAAAAAAAGATGAGCAGTAACCTTCACATTTTACTCACAGGAACCAGAGAGGAACTTCAGTCAACTAATTGTATTAGTTATTGATATTAGGGGTCATTCACAATTAGCAACATTTTACAAAGTGTACTCTTGTTCATATCCCCCTCCCCAAAAGTGTACAAAGAAAATGAAAATGGTGATCTTTTTTCCTTGATATTTAATTTTTCACCTGGTTCTTTGGTATTTTAATGTAATAGGAAGTATTAAAAACAGATCCTGGTGTTGAAAAATTGCCAAAAAGTGATTTCTGCTATTTGGCCAAAAAATTATTACTGGTATTTATATTGTTGTAAATGACAAGCATATCTCTCCCCCCCCCACCCCCCGTGACGTTTTTCTCCAAAAAAGCAACTAGCAACAACTTTAGTGACTTTTTCCAGTGACATCACCTTTGGAGTGTTTTGGAGATATGCTGGTGCCAAAATGTGATTTCTGGTATTTGAAGAGTTTCAGTCAGGTTTCAGAATTCATCACAGTACAGAAACAGCATTAGTAAAGGTTGCAAATGATCTTCTCATGGCCTCTGACAGTGGACTCATCTCTGTGCTTGTCCTGTTAGACCTCAGTGGAGCTTTTGATACTGTTGACATAACATTTTATTAAAGAGATTAGAGCATGCCATACATACTAAACATACTGCATTGCAGTGGTTTGAATCACATTATCTAATAGACTCCAGTTTGTTCGTGTAAATGGGGAGTCTTCTTCATACAATCAAGTTAATTATGGAGTTCCACAGGGTTCTGTGCTAGGTCTAGTTTTATTTACACTATACATGCTTCCCTTAGGTTGTATTATTAGAAAACACTCCATCAGTTTTCATTGTTATGCAGATGATACCCAGCTTTACGTATCCATGAAGCTAGATGACAGACATCAATTAGTTAAACTACAGGAATGTTTTAAAGACATAAAGGTCTGGATGGCCTCTAATTTCCTGCTTCTAAACTCAGATAAAACTGAAGTTCTTGTCCTCTGCCCCACAGATTAAACCTAATATTTACTCTGGATGGTATTACTTTGGCCTCCAGTAACACTGTGAGAAATCTTGGAGTCATTTTTGAGCAGGATATGTCCTTCAATGTACATATTAAACAAATATGTGGGACTTATTTTGCATTTGTGCAATATTTATAAAATTAGAAACATGCTGTCTCAGAGTGATACTGAAAAGCTAATTCATGCATTTATTACTCTTAGGCTGGATTATTGTAATTAATTATCAGGCTGTCATAAAAGCTCCCTGAAAAGTCTTCAGCTGATCCAAAATGCTGCAGCTAGAGTACTGACAGGTACTAGAAAGAGAGAGCACATTTCTCCCATATTGGCTTCTCTTCATTGGCTCCCTGTTAAATCTAGAATAGAATATAAAATTCTTCTTCTCACATACAAGGTCTGGAATAATCAGACCCCATGTCATCTTAAAGACCTCATAGTGCCATATCACCCTAATAGAGCACTTCGCTCTCAGACTGGTGGTTTACTTAGACTTAGTTATGCTGCAATAGGCCTAGGCTGCTGATGGGTTCCCATAATGCACTTTTTTTTTCATTAACCTTTTTTCACTCTGTTTATACCCCGCTCTGCATTTAATCATTAGTTATTATTAATCTCTGGCTCTCTTCCACAGCATGTCTTTTTTTTTCTCCCCTCAGCCCCAACCGGTTGTGGCAGATGACTGCTCCTCCCTAAGCCTGGTTCTGCCGGAGGTTTCTTCCTGTTAAAAGGGAGTTTTTCCTTCCTACTGTCACCAAGTGCTTGATCATAGGGGGTCATTTTGACTGTTGTTTTTTTTTTTCTGTAATTATTTTATGGTCTTTACCTTACAAAATAAAGTGCCTTGAGGCGACTGTTTGTTGTAATTTGGTGCTATATAAATAAAATTGAACAGAATTTAATTGAATTTGCCAAAAAATGATTGGTTGTATTTAAATTGCTATAGATTAATTTTTGGCCTTAAATCTGTGAAATATGTGTTAATCATATCTCTCATAAATGATATTACATCACTTTGAGGGAGAAACGACACTCTTGTCACAAGTTAGAAGCTGCAGTCACTTCTTGGCAAAGTGACTTTAATATATTCTTTAGTAATGAGGGTAAAAACTATCATTGACATTAAAAATGTCTTTTTTTCCTGAGAGATCTGGCCAAGAGGGCTGCAGAAATTGCAACAAATATAACATTACAGTTCTATAAAGAGTAGCCAAAAAGGACTGGATTGATTATAATGTAGATACAATAACTCAGTCATAAAAATATTTGCAAAACAAATAATTTTTTCTTTTTATATATAAGCCCTTCATAAATCCTGTGCACCACAGTCTATTTACCAGTAATAAATAAAGATAATAGATAATAATAAATAAAGATAGTAATAAAAAAAAAATCAGAAATCACTTATTGGCATAACACCGGAAACCTGAAAACTCCACTGTTGCCTTGTTTTGTGTACATACAGTGCTCGTACTGTGTCCCTTCGTGCGTTATGGCATTGCCCAGACCTCTCTTCGACACCAAGGGGGGCATCACCCCCCCACCCCCGGACCTCGAGTTGTCCTTTTGTGACTTCTAGCAATTTTTGAGACAGCCGACAGCAAGTTTTCTTACACAAAAGTTGTCAACAGTGCCGGCCGCCAATCACCAGATTACACACAAATATATGGGCCAGCATAGATTGCATGTAGAATTAACGAACATACCTTCTGAATAAAATCCATCACTTTCTGTGGTTTACTGTGTACGGTTTACATTTTTGGAACAATGCTTCCACTTCCTTGTTGAATTTATCTCCAGCTGCTTTCCACACCTGCTGTGCTGCACTCGCAGCTTGTTCCTGTCTAATATCGTCAGTAGTCATGTTGTGAATCGATGGCCTATTTTAGAGAATTCAAAGTGTGAATTCAAAATGGTGCAGTGGTGTACAATTGAACGACAGTAGATGTCTCGGGCATTGTCGGTCAGGCGACAGTGCTCAAATTACATGGTTCCGACCGGCATTTTCTAAGTATTTAAAAAGCGTACGTTGGCTGTTAACCCCCTCCCCCATCATACGGTTTGTATGCTTTGGAAAATGTCGATAATTGTGAATGATCCCTTAGTACCAATATGATTCTGTTTAGGTTACTGTGCTAAATGCTGCACTGCTGTCTACATTTTGTACATTAAAAAAAAATCTTTGTGTTAAAAACCTTATAAGTAAGATTTTAAGATTATGAATCTTAAAATACATTTTCCCCTGCTTCTACTTTCTCAGCTTGTTCATCTCTGATTTCTTGCCTTCCCTCCTCTCCTAGCATTTTAGTCCCTCCTACCTGAAATGTGAGTAGTGGAGGCGAGGAAAGAGTGGAGCTGAGTCAATGGGCCTAGATGTTAGGGCATGCTACTTTATTTTATGATGCATGTCAGATTAGTATTAAAATGTTTATTTACCTCCAGTTAAAAATTAGTATGGTGAAAGTGTGTGTGTGTGCATGTATGTGTGTGTGTGTGTGTGTGTGTGTGTGTGTGTATATATATATATATATATATATATATATATATATATATATATATATATATATATATATATATATATATATATATATATATATAAAATCTCACACAGGGAGTTAGATCACACAGATGATCATCTTAAATAACTAATATGACTTGTATATCCTTTCTTATAACTCCTTCACTTAGTTACTGCCCTCCACATGCATTTTAGGACTAAAGGCATGTTTAAGATGGCACACAAAAACTGATTTCTGGGTCACAGACACAAATCAGTGTTATAAAAATACTCATATTTCATTGTGCTCAAATAGTATCTACTATTGTCTGTGTAACAGTACTCTGTACTATAAATATTCTTATAAATAAAGTCACATTTAACATATTCTAGCTGATCCTACATTGATTGTCATTACATGGATTTAATTCGCATAATGAGGATTAAATAGGGATTTATTTTTAATGCAACACAGTTCAGCAGCATCACTCATTCTCATGACAGTTACATGAATACATTTGTGTCTTGTGAATTGATTCACTTAGAAATCGTTCATGTCAGCCACTGTGGACATTTAGCAGGCTGATTATAACATGACAGTTCTGTCAGTGCATCCTCCTCCCCCATCTTCCTCCTCCTCCTCCTCTTCTTCCTGCCTTATCTCCTCTCCGTCGTCATTTTCTTCTCTGGGCAGTTCAGCCACCCATGCTAACTTCTCTGCTGCTGCTTCTGTGGAAGGTTATCCTGTCCTACTTAGAGTCCCCCGCCTTTTCAAAAGTCAAATATAGGACAGAAAGGGAGGCCCAGTTACCCCGTCAGTCTGATCGCTTCTGTGAATGGCAGGGTCATTAGCACTGATGGACTCAGCTGCTTCAAGTAACATCATTCAACCAGCATATGGGTGCAGGATAAGCACATGATCAGAGGAAGTGGGACAGAACATGTATGGTTAACATCTTATGCCCTGCACTTTATGCTGGTCTGATAGAAGGGTGGTTCGCTCCCAGTTATGAACAGTATCAGTTTCAGGTTTCTGCTGCAGTGATCCCTGATTGCACTGGCACAACAGTATGATGATTTACTCATTATCATGTAAATTTGATGTGGAAAACACTTTTTTTTAAAAAACCTTATTTGGCCCATTTGCCTCAGTGTTTCTGGGGATTTTGAACAGAGTAATACCAGGACTGTGGGACTACCAATAAATATTGTTAATATAAGTTATTGGTTTGATTGGTTAATTACCTGTTTAGACTTTCAGTGAAGTAGATAAAAGTCAAAGCGGCTATTAATGATACAGAGTAGTATTTCTGTAAATTTGGGGGATTTATGATTACACACATATAGGACTTTGACATTCTTGACCAAATATTTAAGTGTTTTATGTAAAATAATATGAAATTAAACACACTGAAATGACTAAATAAGATGGGAAATGCTGACATTTTAAAGAGCTGTTTGCCACATTTGTTTGGCAAACATTCTATTACCCAGAAATATTGTAGAACATTTTCCTGTCAGTTGATCAATTACATTAGCTGATAGACTAGTATTTTCATTGATGTCTTACATTAAACTGATGACACTGTATTAAATCAGAAAACAGCAATGAAAGTGTTGTTTTTTTTTTTTTTGTTTTTTTTTTACAACATTTTCATAGCTCTTTTTTTATCTCTTTTTGAAATTTTTTTCTTTTATCATTTTCAGTTTTGTCTTGGCTCATCTCCACTTTGCAAAATACAGTAATGAGAATCAGTCTGTGTTGTTATTTTTGGGGTTAGTTGCGAGTGTTTTGGAGGGGGTGACCAAACTGAACACATTACTGTGAGAACAGTGAGCTGCAGTGGAGAACATGTGAATCAGATTAACACTGGAAACTTTTTTTTAGATTGAGTATGTGGTGTTAGTTTCTACTTTGTCATGTAGACAGCAGCAGGTGTTGGTCTGTTCAGTAGTTCAACATAAGACCTGCCTGACGGCTAAAATTATGATACACTGGGAATGGATTCCTAATGAACATTGTAAAGAATGTTTGTTAGCATAAAATGCCTCAAAATTAGTAGACAAATAGGAACTGTTGGTATCTCAGACCACAGGTCAGTCCTCAAGGCAGCAGGTAGAGTAATTTATTTTAGACAGCCTGAACAGTGAAATTGCAGATGAGGCTAGAAAAACAGTAAAATGCTTTATTCAGATTGCAGTAGACAACACTGGGCAACCTCCAGTTATTAAAAACACTAATAATATAACTGAATGAAATCTATTTTGTTTAAGATTTGATCCACTGCACCAACGAGATGAACGTGAACATTCCCCAACTGGCTGACTCGCTGTTTGAGAGGACCACCAACACCAGCTGGGTGGTTGTGTTTAAGTCTCTCATCACTACACACCACCTCATGGTCTATGGCAATGAGGTGAGACTTAGTTTCTGTTATAATCCGAAGCAATGATCTGATTTCACCTTCAGAGCAGAATATTTGAGTGGTTATGTTTGACTAATTGGTGCATTAGTGGTGTTTATTTAACTGTTGTCACCCCTCCTGCAGCGTTTTGTCCAGTATTTGGCTTCAAGGAACACACTTTTCAACCTCAGTAACTTTTTGGACAAAAGTGGGTTGCAAGGTAACTTTTTTTGCTTATTTTGGAAGTTTCAACAGTTGTGTATAAAATACATAGATTATGATAAATGCTAAATTACAACTTTCTGTTTTATGTTCCAGGCTATGACATGTCTACGTTCATCCGGAGGTATAGTCGATACCTGAACGAGAAGGCCGTTTCATACAGACAGGTTGCCTTTGACTTCACAAAAGTTAAACGCGGGTGAGCACTCACAACAGGTTTTCTACTCTGATGATGCAGTCTGCAATAAAAGCTGCAAATATATTTTCATTCTATTTTCATTATATATATATATGTGTGTGTGTGTGTGTGTGTGTGTGTGTGTTAAAAGAAAGAGTGCTTGTTTTTACACCTGTAACAAACGAAAATGCTCATGTTGATTAATGCTCTGTTTTCAAAATTCATCAACTTATTCTTCAGAAATGGTGTAATATAGCAATCCCAGTTACCCACAGCTCAGAGATGTCTTTAAATACTTTCTTTTCTTTGGCTAACAGTCCAAAATTATTCAATTTATATTTATATTAAAACGTCAAATTGTAACATTTTTTTGAGAAGCTGGTAACCACAATCATTTTGCATTTTTGACTGATAAATCATTTCAGTAGCATTGATTATTAAAGTGAAGTAATATCCCATTGCTTAAAAAAATAGCATATGAAACCAATTAGCTAACGATAAATTGATCAGTTGATTCACAAACAATTAATTGATGACCATTTTATACTTCCACACTTTGATTTTGCAACAGTTAACATAATTGTTGTAATTTGTCTGTTATTTGTCTTTCTAAGTCAAATGTATTACTTTTCTTGTTTTTGTTGTAATGGAGGAACATGACACTCAGCATATTGGACATTAGAGCTTTATGCTAAAAGGTGCTGCTTGTTCTAGCTTCTCAAGTATAAGGATTTATTTCTTGTTGCAGTATATGATTATGAAGTGAAAATCTCTTGGCTTCAGACTGTTGGGAAGTCATAAGACATTTAAAGATGTCACCTTCAGCTGTGAAAAATGACAGCAGCATTTTCCTGTTTTTGACATTTCCGAGCCTGCTGACAGATTAATCAGTAACTATGTGCAGCACTATCATCGGTGTAAACCTATAAGTCAGTCTGTTTTAATATCTGCACTGTTTGCTTCCCCGTCTCTCCTCGGTGCCCTCTCCTGCTCCAACTCTGCGTGTGTCCACACAGAGTGGACGGCGTAATGAGGACCATGAATACAGAGAAGCTGCTCAAGACTATCCCCATTATTCAGAACCAGATGGACGCCCTTCTCGATTTCAATGTGAGTTTAAGGTGAAGCCCCCTATAGTTCTGCAGCTCATGTAGTAAGAGGCTGCTCATCTGGAGTGTACAGAGTGCATTGAGGCTGCTGCATTATCCTAATTCACATGCAGACGTTTTTGTGTGTCAACAACTCACTGTGCAGAAGCTTTACAAGTAAATGTCTTGGCTGATTGCTTTCCCTCAGGTCAATGCCAACGAGCTGACTAATGGAGTCATCAATGCAGCCTTCATGCTGCTCTTCAAAGACTCCATTCGGCTCTTTGCTGCTTATAATGAAGGCATTATCAACCTGCTCGGTAAGACCTTTGTGGACTCATCTGCTTGTAAATTCAGTCCTTTGGATGGGCATTCCAAATAAACACAACCCTGTTTTTGTTGTTGTTGTTGTTGTTGTTGTTGTTGTTTTAAATGCCCAAACAGAGAAATATTTTGACATGAAGAAGACTCAGTGTAAAGAAGGTCTGGACATCTACAAGAAGTTTCTCACTCGAATGACCCGGATATCAGAATTCCTCAAAGTAGCAGAGGTAAATTAGACTGCATTTTTCTTCACAGATTCGCCTGCTGTCACAAGTTCAGTGAAGCAAACACAACTTGCTCTCTTTCTCTCTAACAGCAGGTGGGAATCGATCGAGGAGACATTCCAGACCTTTCACAGGTAGGTATTAGAAAACCTGAGGTTTAATAGGAAGTCTTGTTTTCTTTCTGTTACTGCCAGCTCTGACTGCTCTTCTTTTCTTTAGTGTTGTCTCTATCAGGCTAGAATATAGCAAACCCAACTCGCATAATCTTTAAAATGAACCACTTTGCATGATTTCCTTCTTGGGCGCATGCCTGCCAGAGGAGGTGGTCCTCTTTTCCCGTTTTTTTTTTAATTGTTTTTCTTTCTCTTCTGCTTCTGAATCTCCTTCTTTTCTTCTTACCCTTAGTACCACCTTCTGATTTTTCCAACAGTAAATAAAGGTGTGGAGTCCTCACACTGTAGTTGAAGTTTGCACAGCGACAGGTCTTTCATAATTTACAGTAAACTGCACACACTGTTGTGCTCACCTTTGGGGGCCAATTTTACGTAAATATTTTACCCCTAAAAACTGCAGCTAAGAAGCGTTTCCTCTCACTGTCACCACCTTTATATTCTGTATTTTCCCCTTATCTTTCCACTTTAGTTCACAGTTTGTGTAAGTACTATCATTCCACTCTTCTTCTTTGTCCGTGACTTGCCTCAGTGTTGTCTTTTTGCATGCCTCTGCTCTAACTCTGTCTCCTACATCGTGGTGGAAAAACAGTTGAAGGAAAAAACACTCGCCGTGG
This sequence comes from Archocentrus centrarchus, assembly GCF_007364275.1. NCBI lineage: Eukaryota > Metazoa > Chordata > Actinopteri > Cichliformes > Cichlidae > Archocentrus > Archocentrus centrarchus. The sequence goes on along the minus strand of NC_044358.1, from coordinate 21,150,278 downwards.
TAAATTCTGTTCACTTTGGTCGTGTTTTTGAGGTGTAAGCCAGCGTAGCTCATCTCCTTTAAAATGGCTGCCCCATTGTGCTTAGACACCGCCACTTCAACAATGCCCATGTTGTTGAAAGTGTTGTGGTGCAGTATGTCATCCCACACAGATGTTACACTCATCCAAAGTAGCTCTTTGGCTGGAATGTAGTCATCGATCAGTGGTGGGTAACTAATAGCTTAAAATTACCAGAAACATGCTGATCAAAGCCATAAATTGGCAGTCTACACCTGGGTTTTTATGGTGTAGTGTTTTGTACTCCGTCTTTGTTGCTCACCACTGTCTTTTATGGTATTCGTGTCTATGTAGACTGCATTTTCTGTCTCAGGAAGTCACTGACTGTATTCTGTCACAACAGGCTCCTAGTAGCCTTCTCGAAGCTCTAGAGCAACACTTGGCCTCTTTAGAGGGCAAGAAGGTCAAAGACTCCACTGCAGCCAGCAGGTACATAAATCCTCTTATATTTCCCTTGGATCACAGAGACTGCCTCAACATTTATATTAGATCAGTCATAGTGACTTATCTGTGCTGCACTGCATCTGGTGTGAATTTGTTTCCCTGCAGGGCCAGCACTCTGTCCAATGCTGTGTCATCACTGGCCAGCACAGGGATGTCTTTCACTAAAGTCGATGAGCGGGAGAAGCAGGCAGCTCTCGAAGAGGAACAGGCTCGACTCAAAGCTCTCAAGGTTAATGCATTTTTGAAAAAATATTAACCATTTTTCCACATGCGTGCATTAAATCTTCAGTCTTGGCATTTTTTTTTTTTTGACTGGGCTTCTTTACTCATCAGGAACAAAGGCTTAAAGAGCTCTCCAAGAGGCCTTCATTTGCCACCACTGATACATCACCGATCTCCACCACTGGGGGCACTATCAGCACAGCACCAGCCATTGATCTCTTCTCTACACCCAGCTGCTCCAATGGGTACCTGCTTAGATCTTGTACTTCAAGAATGAGCTTTGATGATGCCCATATGACTCATTTTAACCTGCCTCTGCCATCTTGCATCATATTTTTAAATCCATTTGGTGACAGTTGAGCAGCTGTTTATTGATGTAGAATATTTTGGTGCAACTTCCTAGTTTTCAGATGTCTGCTACAGAAATGTTTTGCTGTCCCTTGAATGTAATGGAACTAGACAACAAAGATAATGATACATTTTTTAAAAAATCATCAGGAGTTGCTCTTCAGAAATCACAACTTACTCACTCAGAAAATCCACAAACTTAGTGAGCAATTTTATGACACAAACTTTTTCTTTCTGCTGTCAACAAAATCATTGCAGGAGAAAGCATCCAGCCAGCCATGACAAGATGCTCAGTGATAGCACAGCTGAAACAGTTTAATAAGGCAGTCAGTTGAAAAAAAAATTTTTTTAAGTAATTTTTTGTTTTCTTTGGCTTCTTTGTTATTTCTATTTTGGGTTTGAGACTGGTGACCAATCAGAAAATGAAATTTAGATGTGCTCTGGGAAAGCATGATGGTGCCCATGCTTTTCACCCTTCACAGTCTGTAACTAAACCTTGCTAGTACTGGGTTGGACATACTTATGCCTTCAGAACTACCTTAATTCTTCATGGCATAGATTCAGCAAGGTGCTGGAAACATTCCTCAGATTTAGGAAACCAGTTTGAGATGATTTGAGCTTTGTGACAAGATGCGTTATCCTGCTGGAAGCAGCCATCAGAAAGGTGGGTACACTGTGGACATGGTCAGCAACAATACTCAGGTCAGCTATGGTATTTAAATGATGCTCAATTGATATTAAGGGGCCAGGAAAATATTCCCACACTTTTACACCACTACCACCAGCCTGAACCATTGATACCAGGCAGGATGGATCCATGTTTCATGTTGTTCATCATGTCTACATGCCTAAATGCATTGATTTGCTGCCATGTAATTGGCTGATTCTGCTTGGAAATGTATTATAACAATACAGTACTTGTGGTCAGTGACTTTGATAACACATTGTATTCATGGATTAGGCGATTAGGCAGCTCAGTGATGAAGCTGAATGCGCTGTTTTGAAACAAAAAGCCTTATGCCTCATTCAGAACTAATATTTAAAGATGACAAAAACTGTGAAAACACAAAAAAAACAGAAAAAAGGCGACATGAACCCCATCAGGTTTGTGTCACACTAATGCAGCCTTTTTGGCCATAAACTCCAAATAGTTATTTTCAGATGAGACCAGGATAAGCTCTACACTCAAGCAGTTTCCAGGGCTGTATTATGGGATTGTTTACCAGGCTGTTTTCTCTCCACAGTGCAGTGAAGATGGAGAGCGACCTTTTTGACCTGCAGTCTACTTTTCAGCCCTCCATGCAATCAGGCACCACAGGGCTTCCAGCGGCAACAGCATGGGCAGGTAAACTGTTGCATCTTCATCACCTTTCAACAAACATCTGCTTCTGGACTTTATTTGTTTTGCATGCTTTCCTTCTCTTGTTGTTGTCTGACTCTGATACCCACGTCTTCCTTTACTCTCCACTTTCTTCTCTCTTTTCCTTCTCTCTCTCTGTCTCTCTCTCTCTCTTTCTTTCTCTTTCCTCTGCCTGCGTAGATCCTTTCACGTCTACTGAAGCTGGAGATGATTCCATGCCAAACCTTAACCCTTTCCTCTCAAAACTCGTTGTCGATGCCACTCACTTACCTGTCGTGTCTTCAGACGGTGTTAGCTTTTCCTCTAGGACATCTGGTCATGAAATGTTTGGTGGTAATGACTCATTTCGTTTCTCCTCAGAAGTCTTGTCGTCCTTGTTCATTTCTCTGTAGCTTCTTATGAGCATGAGTAGCCTGCATGTTTTCCTGTGCTGCTTTAGTTTGAATGTTGATTACCTGTCTGTGCACATGTCTGTTCTTTTCTCAGCTCTTTTCTTATCTTCCTGTTCCAAGCTCAAATTATGGTAGATTCTTAGCATCTTAATTCCTCTCCTGTACCAAACAGGGTCCTCGATGTCCTGCTATAGAGGCAGTTTGCTGTACAGCTAACTTTCACCCTCTTTTAATGAACAGTTTGGTGTTGCATTGTAGTGCAAAGTTGCCTTAGAGCTTTAAGTGGAAATTATGTTCTTCTTTTACCAACACTATTTTTGATTCTCCAGATCATTACAATCCCTTTATTGACACAAACTCATCCGTTTCAACCAATTACAAACGCACAGTGCGGATAGAACACTCCATCTCAGGTACTATGATGGCTCACCATCTCAGCCTATGTTTCCTGGCAAACATAGGATCCTTTGCAAATTCTCCCAGAGCCATTATTTTATCATTTATGGTAGACATGTAGGCATAAAGTAGTATTAAAGGAAAGGTCTGACATTTTGGGAAATGCCTCTTCATTATGTTGCCCAGAAACCAAAAGGTTAGTGGTGAGTGCTGGGCTCTGTTGGATCAGCGACAGGGTTTCTCTGCTCTGATACGTTATGCTTAGCTGTATCTGACTTCCTGCACATCTAAAGGCCAGTTTCTTAGGTACACCTTGCTAGTACCAGGTTAGACCCCCTTTTGCCATCAGAACTGCCTTAAATTGTTATGGCATAGTTTCAGCAAGGTGCTGAATAGCATCACACAGTTGCTGCAGAGTTGTCATCTACACACCCATGATTTGAATCTCCCATTCCACCACATACCAAAGGTGCTCCATTGGATTCAGATCTGGTGACTGTGGAGGCCATTTGAGTACAGTGAACTCAGTGCCATGTTCAATAGGCCAGTTCAAGATGATTTGAGCTTTGTGACATGGCGCATTAGCTTCTGGAAGCAGCCATTAGAAGATGGGTACACTGTGGTCATAAAGGGATCGACATGGTCAGCAACAATATTCATGTAGGCTGTGGTGTTTAAACAATGCTCAGTTGGTACTTAGGGGCCCAAAGTGTGCCAAGAAAAATCCCCTGCACCATTACATCAATGCTACCAGCCTGAACTGTTGATACAAAGCAGGATGGATCCATGCTTTCATGTTGTTCACGGCAAATTCTGTCCCTGCCATCTGAGTGTCGCAGCGAAAATTGAGACTCATCAGACCAGGCAACATTTTTCCAATCTTGTGTTATCCAATTTTGGTGAGGCTGTGTAAACTGTAGATTTCTGTTCTTAGCTGACAGGAGTGGCACCTGATGCTCTCTGTAAACATGCAGAAACCATTTTTCCTTTCAATCAGGGTGAAAAATCACAATTCACTGGTTTGTGCTACTCATCAGCAGCAAAGCAGTTTGACATTAAGCAAGCAAGTTAGCAAAGGCTGACCCAGTTAGTTGCCGTGCGGCCTTTTCAAATGCCCACAGCAATCACAAGAAAATATGTCCCTCCAGCTGATCCAATCTGCCACCAACCATTTTGTTGCAGTTTCCACCTATTTCCAAGCTTCATGCTGAGTGGCTGCTTAACTTATGCAAGTCCAATCTAATTGTTACCTGGTATTAATTAGTATTAATTTCCAAAATGTCAACCTGTTCCTTTAATCCTCCCCTTTGGGTTGCTGCAGTACATTATTCTCCTTAAATTATGCTTAAAAAAAACAAGTTTAACAACGTTTGCACATGTTAGCTCACTTCTTTCTTTATGTAAGATTGCTGTCAGTTCCCGCCTGTCTCTCTGGCCTGGCCTTGAAATGCTTGCTTTCTTTCTTCTCTCTCTTCTTTGTCGTCTTCTTGCTTCCTGTGGCGTGTCAGACTCCTTCTGTGGTCCAGTGTCCATTGCCCAGCACCTCCCACATCAGGCTCCTTTCCCCACTGAGCCCTCTTCTGTAGCAGGTCTATTCAGAGGTAGAGTACGAAGGCATCTCACCGCCTCATTCAGCAGTAGATCAATGCTATTTTTCCATAGTGTAGAGGAAGCTGTGTTGTTCTGCTTTCTGCTTAAATGTGTTTAGAAGTGCTGGTGCAGAAACCATAGGTCCAAGCAGTGGTCAGTTTTTAGCCTATTTCACATCTTGTAACTCTGTAACTGCAGCTGTCTTTCATCTCTCTCTGAAGGATACTCAACGCCACAGGCCCCTCCACAGCCATCGGCGGGGGGACTCCAAGTGGACTTTGAGTCCGTTTTTGGAGCCAAAGCAACAGGCAGCAGTAGCCTCAATTCTGATGGTGAGGATTTCACATTCAAGTGAACTGGCAACACCAGTGCAATAGCTTTTTGTCTCATAGTGAGGTAGACAATGTCTGATTTTTAGTTTGCAGATCATGGATCAGAAGTTATCCTTCGCTTAGAGAAAGTCAGTTTTTTTTTTCCCAGGAGAAAAGTCTGAAGGACTTTATTAATATGGTCCACTATTTTTTTTTTTTTTTTTTTTTTTTAAAGTTCATTATTTTATGATTCTCATGTCCACTCAGCTTTAGCTGCTTGAACAAGTAACAGTGAAATCTTGCCATTAGACCCACACTAAGTTGTGTTATTTGCTTTAGAAAGCTGTGTCTGGTCCTGACGTCAGATGCAGCTGAAACACCTGCAGCGCTCAGCCCCATCTTGCAAGTCGCCAATGCAGGAACATACTGTTGTTTTTTGGTCTTCTGGGCTATTTTTACCCCACACTGTCTGTGTTTCTGCAAGCTGCCAAAAACTGCATATAGTGAAAAAGCTGACAGATAATAGACCTCAAATCAGAGTTTAGTTTAAATTAGGTTTTGTTTTGTTTTTAAAGTGCTAACTTATAGAGCTTGCAGAAACATCCACTAATTGTAAGATGAGACAAACTCACTTAATCTCTTCGTATCATCGGTTTGAACAGAGAATGAAAACAGTTTCCTGGAAGCCTTGTAGGTTACAGAAAGTGATTGTCGGTGCCCCTAAATTAACAAAAAATATCACCTTTGTTAAGACAAATATCCAAATATATTCTTTTCATTTATATAACCAGTCCAAAACAGACACAGACTTTTAGCACTCATTGGTTTTTGGTTGCCCAAGTATAAAAATCCACTATTTCACCCAATGGTAGTGGATACTTGAATTTAAAGCAGCTACTTCTAGCATAAAATGTTTTTGCTGTGGGGAGAAATTTATAGAGAATTTTCTCCTGAATCTAAAACTCTGTTGTTTGAAGTCATCATGACTTTACTTGGTTAGCCCTTCTCTGCTCTCATATTGCTTTTTAATTTATTTATTTTTATATAAATAATTCTCTAAATGTCACTCAAAGCTATGTGGCCAGCACCAAACAGCCGACATACATAATTTAGTTAGCTATTAGCTGGTGCTGCTAACACATACCGTTGGCAGCTGGCTCCAAGGTGTGAGGAAAAGAGGATAAAAGACCCTGATCAAGGACGCTAGCCAAAATGCATCAGTTAGACAATAAAGTGGTTCTGTATACTACAAGTGTTGCTGGAGCTTTAACCTCTTCAGATGTTAGCAGCCATGTCCACATCTTTTGTCACAAGTCAGTAGAGGCCAAAAGCTGAGTTAAAAGGCTATAATTTCTCTCCTTTTTTGTTCAAATAAAGAATTAAAATGTGTGTGAAATAGAATTTATAATAAGACAATTTGTGACTAATAGCTTTCTGAGCCAATCGTCTGCTCTGTCTTGTCAGATATTACCGGAGGCATCCTGAAGCCAACTCTTGCCGGCTCCAACCAGCCATCCAATCAGCAGCCAGAGAAGCTAGTGTCAGATGACCTTGACTCCTCCCTGGCCAACCTTGTGGGCAGTGAGTATGATGCTTTGCTTTTAGCTGCTCTAATTAAAGCATGTGTTCATTAAGGGGGGGAAAAAAAAACATTTGCAGGCCAATAGCTGCTCATTGTATTTCCCTTTTCAGACCTTGGCATTGGAAACGGTACGATGAAAAAGTAAGTGATGCTCTGTGTGTGTGTGCATGCGCGCGTGCCTGTGTGCTTCATTAGCTCTGTGCTTTTAGGGCTGGTGCTAACATTGGCTGTGTTAATCCGCAGTGACATCCACTGGAGCCAGCCAGGGGAGAAGAGGATGACCGGCGGCACCAACTGGCAGCCCAAGGCGGCGCCCACTACGACCTGGAACCCTGTCTCCATGGTGATATAAACAAACTTGACTGTAGTTTTTTTTTGGGGGGGGGGGTCCCCTCTCATTGTCAAATAGAGAGCTGACATGAAACCAGAACCTCTGAGTTCTGCTGCAGAAATAGTAAATCTTGATTAAATCTCTTAAAATGGAACCTGGGAACACGTAGCTGGTGCTTTAAGCAATCAGTCTACAACTATTTGCAGTCAGGTACATATGTATTTGGGAAAAGATGCAGTTTTTGGTAATTGTGCTTCTTTGCAACACCTTTTACACAAGAATGTTTTCAGGTGAAAATGGTAAAGTTTTGATGCTTTTTGACCTCCTGATTACACGAGAGCAGCGTTTCCAGTCCCTGAAGACAATACTTTTTGAAAACAGCTTCCACAGTGGAGTGTTTTCTGGTCTCTGTTTACATGTAAATGGCCAAAATGCTGCTTTTTGAAAACAGGGGGTACTGGCACATGCGCACTATGTTTGAAACTGTTATACCCACACTGCCAACTTGTGGCCTGGCAATGGGAACTACAGTGTTTTCAAGGTCTTGTGTTTTCATGTGACAGAGATAGTTTTTAAAGTGTTTCTGTCTGAATGCGTCACTTTTCGAAAACAACAAAAAACGATTGTTCTCGTGCAAACGGGGCCTTAATGGGTTTGAAGTAAAGTGATTGAAGTGCAAGTCCTCAGCTTTTATTCAAGGGTTTGGACAATATTGGATTAACTGCTCTGAAATGACATCCATTTTAATAGGTTCAGAATAATTGGACAAACTAACATAAAGATATGGGCATTATTTTTAATACTTAGATGCTAAACCATGCCATGAACACTAGAAAATGCTGAGTTTCCTCCCTTGAGATGCATCGTCGGGTCTTTACTGCAGCCACATCAATACAATATTTGTGTTAAACCCCTTGAATTAAAGCTGTTGTCTACACTTCAGTCAGATTTTGATTGTTTTATTTCAATGCATTGTTGAACATTGTTGAGGCAAAGTTACAGCAGCGAAAAGCTGCTATGTTGTTCAAGATGCCTTTAATGGACATTTCCCACAAGCCTGGAGAGCTATAGGCTACGTCCACACTGCAACCTGAAGTGACCCAAATCTGATTTTTTTTTTTTTTTTTTGCCCTCGTGCGACCTATATCCGATCTTTTCGTGCCAGTCTGAACAACGCAGATCTGATTTTATTCAAATGCGACCCAGGCCACTTGGATATGTGGTTCTAAATCCGATACGTATCCGATCTTTTTCAAATGCGACCTATGTATGTACGGCCAGGTCGCATTTATCCGACCTGCACGTCATTGATACTCGACAAACGTCACTATTCTGCGTCCTGTTACGCGGACACGGGAAGGAAAACGTGTGATTTCCGCAAACGTTGAGCACGCTCGCTACATGTGATGTTATCGCGTCCTCTACTGTGCATGTGAGACACTTCCAGGTTCGTCTGCTGTTCACACACAGATCACATCCAAGTCGCATATATTTGGAAATGTGAACAACCACGCAAAAAAAATCAGATTTCACAAAAAAATCAGAATTGGGTCACTTCAGGCTGCAGTGTGAACGTAGCCTTAGACAGAGCCATTACTGCAGTATGGTAAAATAACTCCAGAAGGTCATATTCATGGAAAACAAAGTGTTGCTGCACATTATTGTCATGGGAGCGGTAGTTTTTTAATCTGCTCATAAAGTAAGCATTGTTAATTTTTGTCAAAACCTCAAAGGTTTCAGTTTGTTGCAGTCTATATATGAAAAGGAAACCTTAGCTTAAGAATGAGAGTGCAGTGACAAGAAGAAGGTAATTAAAAAGAAGCTAGACCGGCTGTGAAGTCATACCCTCCCGATGCCTGTGATCCTGGCTGTCATATTTAATGTTATTGCTTTGCGTAGTCTTACCTGACCTGTTCGTGTCTCTTCAGCCTCCGTCTGTCATGGCCTTCCCTGCCACCACACCCACAGGCATGATGGGATATGGCATGGTAAGTGTGTGTGGAGTCTGTGGAGCTTCTGTTAAACTCCTTATTTGGTTTGACGTGAAAGAAAAACGTGGGATATCCATTTAGGATGTTGTCAAAACAGTTTGTGTTAGATAAATGTTTCCTGTGCTCTCTGTCATTTGGAGAATTACTTAAATTCACTTACAGTGGGTCAAGAGAGTCATTGTTTGCAGTTGTTAATATTCTCAAGGTTGATAAATAAATGAAAGGTGAATTCTCAATAGTTTTTATTTAATACTCTGTTTATAAATATTCATGTTTTGCTGGCAAAAATGTTTTCTTTTTTTCTCTTTAAATCACAGAAGCAGACTAACGTGCTGCCTGGCCAAAAAAAAAAAAAGTTACACACAGCATCATTTCGATAAGCTTATGCAGTGTCACAGCATTAATTTCCATCCAGGGTTGAACTAAAAAATTTTTCTTTCCAAAATTTGTGATGGGAGAGTCAGGCTGCTGTGCTCCTGTGGATATTTCAATATCCTGTAAACACTAAAGCATTTGAAGCACAATCTTTGTACATCTTCATCAACAGATTTGAGAAATTCAGGATGGCATAATTGTGTTGTATTTGTGATCACTTCTGACCTCTCTGTTACTGTGTAACTTGCTGCAGCCTCCGCAAATGGGCTCTATGGGGATGATGAATCCACCCACCATGATGTACAGCCAGCCGGTCATGAGGCCACCCAACCCATTTAGTTCTGTGTCTAGTGCTCAGGTGGGTGCATGGCAGTCCGCTCCAGGGTGATGCACAGTAAAGTTTGCATGGTTATCAGGTTGAGTAAACTGGTGTATCCATTGTCCTGTGACGTGTACCATGGTTAGTCACTGTGTAAGCTTTGTCGTCAGTGTGAATACTGCTGAGGATGATGACAGTTTAAACAAATGAACCCTTCACTCTAGAGCTGAATGGGACAAAAACTGTGAATCATCTCCCTTGTTTTGACTCCCTGTTCCACAAAAAAAGCCTTTTTATTAACCCTTCTCTCATACATCACAGCTTCTTCAGACTAATCTCATCCCTCCTTCAGTCTGTACTGACTCTGACTTCTCCTCTGGTCCTCCTACCTCCTGTATTTCTCCCTGAAATAGCCCTCTGCAGCCTCTAGTCCTTCCAGCCAGAGTCCTCTCCGAGCCCCTGGACAGGACCCGTTTGCACACCTCTCTCTCAAGGATTTCTTGTAGAGCATCTCTTTAGGTACATCATGCTCTTTGCTTGTGGATGCACCTGCATGCTTTGCATGTCCAGTTATATATTTAATTTTTATTCAGTGTAAATCCATCTTCTCCATCTGATTAGATGTAATGTTTTCACTAATTTTGCTAGTTGACCTGTTGCTTGGATTTCTTGCTTGATTGACAGATTTAGCCATATTCATTCTTAACCCCAGTTCATCCATTATTGCCACATGTTGCTCAAACCTGTTTTTCTCTGAGCTGTGTAGTCACTGGTGTACTAACTGCATGTTTTCTAAGCTCTGTACTAATAGACTTAAATGGCTCGATTTGCTATCAGAGATGACAGCTATAGCAGTACTTACTTAATGAAGCTAATTTTAGATCTATGTGTTTAGAAAAAATATTTTTCTCTTATCAAAAGAAGTAATTTGTCATGATCCAGACTGTTTGGTTTTGTTTTAATATGTTATAAGAAAAGAGCCATGTATTGTGAGAAGTAGCCATTGTGTTTATGAATGCTGGGGTTAGCAAATATAGAGTGGAATAGAAATACATGTTGGCAGATATGCAGGATTTAGTCACTGACCAAAATGGTCAGTCCCCAGTCACACAGGGCTTGGGCCCAATCAGCAGTGCCCTGGAGGGAATATGTATTCCCCACCAGTCGGTGAGTGGTCCCTGGCAGTTGGTAGGTGAAATGTGCTGCAGATTTCTTTGTGATTCCACGGTTGCCTGCAGTTTACATGGAAGTCACCACTGTTGGTTACAGTGGCGAGGCACAACTTGTACTTTGAAGGTGAATGGTCTCAGTTTCTGATCTGTGTCACACTTTTCCCAGTTTTCATGCAAACTGCAAGTGACCCTGGCAGTCTGCTAGTGACCAGAGCAATCACAAAGAGGTTTCTGGTGCAGCACCCTCTTTGCGACAGATTTCACTGAGTAAACTCCAGCAACCACTCGCCCAACCGGTCAGGGAATACACATTTCTACCTAGCAATCAGTCACCAACCGGTCTCTAGGCCTGTTACTGAGGCACCTCTTCAGTACTTGCTTCAGTCCTATGGTCGTTCACTGCTAGTATATATCAGACATCCTGTAAGAGGAGGGAGTGTAAGGTTTAATTTTTACGAGGTTTATTAAACAGTCTCTGGACTGGATTAGTTCTACAGACATTTTAGCCCATCTCTAACATTGTGCATGACCTTTTCTTGCAGATGCAGTTCATGTAATTTGAAGGAAGTGTCTCTTGGAAGATGAAAGCACCTAGCAGCAAAACTTTGTCCTCGTTGCAGTCTTCAGAGAAACATTCATACAATGGTGCAGCGACTGTCAGAAACCATGCTAACAATGTCCAGATGACGTTTGGCGATAGCTCACACCCATTATTCTGTAACTTGTCTGAGACGTCGAGCGATGCTGCTGTCTAACCCCCCCCCCCCCCTTTAAGAGGACTCCTTATCTGTTTTACAGTGCAATCTGTAAAGATAGTTCTGGGTGCTCAGAATCTTTAATGTTATCTATTTGGAGATGCTATGGTTGGATGTAAAGGCTTGATGTTCAGAGGGGAGGGGGTGGAAGGAAAAGGAGAGCGGTCCTTCCCTTTCTTGATCCGATTATCAGTCATCTATTCCCTATGGTTATTTAACTGTCACTAAGTAGTGATGCTAATGACGTTTACACCTGTTTAGTTTTTGTCTTTTTTACGGTGTTTACAGTAGACATTCCTTGTGTGTTGTTTGTATTTATTTATGATTATTGGTTTAAGATCGGGGGAAAAAAATAATAATGTAAAAACTACAGAACACGTGGGAGTGCTTCAGCATTAAACTTGGATCTCAGACTATCATTAAGAGGTAGAGTTAAAAATAGCTATTATATAAATGACACCTGTTAAGCGGAATGATAGAGCACTAAATATTCAGAGTTTTGTGTTAAGAAAACTTTTCTACTAGGTGAAGGATTTCACAGTCTCCATTGTAATTAAAGTGCAGGGGTTAGAGTACAAGTCAGTTAACAGTATATAGTTGATTCTGTGCCTAGGGTTTTACTTTGCAATGGGTCCGTTTTTCCGAGGGGGGGGGGGGGGGGGGGGGGGGGGGGGGGCAAAACAAAAAACCCCACTTCATCCACGAATCTGAGGCATCGCACTGGGTGGTTGGCTCCATTTGCTTTAAGCTTGGCATGCCATTGACTCACTGACTGTAATCAAGGCTGCCTTTACTCTGAATGTGAACGAGTTGTCTTCATGTTGCACACATCTTTCCACACTGCAGTTCCTCAGTGAGAAGGGGGTGAGGGTGGGCGGGTGGATGGAGCATGTCCAGCGGAGGGGAAACGGTTGCAGATTTGTTGTAAATTAAATGTATAAAAGATCCCGAGGGCAAGGTGACAGAGGAGAGACGCACTGTTGATCGGTGCTCTGTGTATATAAAACCTGACTGTTCTTTGAGTGTAAACGTGAAAGATGTATGAAATATGAAAGCAATTCAATCAAATTTGACTCTACCTAAGTTTGATTCAGGATATTCTCTGCGTTTGTCTCCGCAGATGTTTTCTTTATGTAATTAGAACGTGTAGCAGACAACGACTGAAGTCTTTTCTTTCTTTTACAAATAAAGAGCAGCTTCCACAAAATTGTTTGGTTTGTTCATTAATAGTTAAAACTATTATTAAACTATTATGCATCAGCTTTAGTGAATGAAATTCTAGTATTTTGTCCATTAATTGGCACTAATTATCAAATGTATATTGATGTTGATACGGTTTATGGTTGCAACTTTGCTAACTTAGCAGTCTGACTTGTCATCTGAATATAGTCACATCTGGCTCCAAAAATAAATAAGATGGAGCCATCCAAAGTGACAGAGGCTTCAAATTGTGGAGTCCGAAACCAGTGAGTCATTTCATCATGGATATGTCCCATCTTTCATATACAGTTGATATTATAGTAACAAACTAATAGGAACAATTTTACTCTCCAAATCTGGAGCACAATGTTACAAGATGTTTTATTTTGATCATCAAGGTCAATTATGTTACCTTGCAGCGGTGAGCAATTAATTTTCCCAAGGGGCCGCATGGAAAACTGGAACTGTTGCACCAATAAGCTGGACACACTTCAGCTCAGTGTTAATTTGATCTCTTTATAAGCACATTGGTGCAGCCCTCCACAACAGTCGCAGTTTCTCATGTGGCCCCTTGGGGAAAATTAATTGCCCATCCTTGCCTTATGTTTAGGGTTGGGCTTGGAGGTTAGGTACCATGATGTGACCGTATCCCGATTTCTACTGGGAGGCCAATTTGGATGTCCAGTGAAGTGCTCAAATACGGTCCACCACAAGACCATCAACCAGGATAGCAAGGCTGCAATCCCACAAAGCTGATTGATTTTTTTTTTTTAGACCACATGAAGTACCTACATACACACTACTCTGGTGGAAGGGGCTTAAAACCGAGAGGGCAAAGATGCAGGAGGATGGGATTTCAAAAGCTTTTTTTGAGGGGGATTTCTGCTTAGTGAATCTTTAGGATCACCTGAAGGATCTCATCCACCAGATGATGTCCTGCATTAGTACTACAAAATGATTACCAAAGATTTTTGAAGGCTGGGGCACAGGACAGTTTCCTTTGTTTCAGAAACTGCTGTGGGGGTTACAAGATGGTTAAATGATAAAATGAAAAATAGGAAACAATCAGGTTCAATTTTCTGGCTATGGTATGGTTTTAAGAAGTCACAGGCTAAAATGTCATAGACTTTTAAATAAAATCAACATAATTTGTGGGCTATTCAAATATAAAACCTCTCATAACAAGATTTTTGTGCCTCATATGTTACAGTTTACTTCCCAACTGTTTGTATTTGTGCTCTTCCTAAGCTGAAAACATGAAACCAGAGGGAGACTCAGGTGCTGAAACTGTGGATGTGCCCTGAAACCATATCACAGTCACAGTGGGAATATTTATGGTCTGTGTCCTCCAAATAATTTCACAGCTTTCAGAGTTCAGGACAGACAGGAAAACAGCGTCTTGCTGTAAGCTTGTATTTGCTGTTTGGGCTGTCCTAGGCTCGCCTGCCTGTGGGGATGCTCACACCCTCTTATCAAACAGACTGATGAGGTCAACCTGTGTGAACTGGAGACACCTGCTGGACACTAACTGACATTACAGAACCGACTGCGCCACACGCTAATCTTTAAGTTTGATCAAATTAAAGCATGAACTCAGCATGAAACGTCCAGACCGTCAGTAAATCAATATTTACTGAAGGTCAGGAGACAAATAAAAACTCTTGTTGACAACTTGTTGCTCATCACATCCTCCTCATGCACGAGCACTGTGCCCGCCCCCTTCCCCCCGCGCACGTCCTGAGATCCTGCGCATCCAGCAGCGGCGGACCTGTGGAGGAGGTAAAAACTTTCTTTCCCCGTGCCATTTGTTTTTTTTAAACTTCAAGAAGGGGATTACAAAAGCGGGTTGTGATAAGTCTGGAGGTGTCCTGTAAGGTAGGCAAATGTAACAAAAATGATGTCTCCCACTTATTGAGTATGAGGTGGAAAGGAAGGAAGTGACACTCTCCGGAGATTCAGGGTAAACTTCTGCCACTCACGTTTTTATAATTTCACCTGAGATGTAGCCAGTTTGCTCCCTCTGAAACCAAACTTAACTCTATGAAACATTCATTAAGTTCAGTTTGTTAAACAGAACAAAACTTGTGCGTCCTGTTGTTGATCCACTTTTATCTCTGAAGGCATCATCAGCACACAAAGCAACGTAGGACCACACGCTTTATCCTGTTACTGTCCCGATTTCAGAAGTTAAGGTGTTTGTGTCAGCAGCTTCTTCGCTTGACAAACTTTCAAAAAGGTGCAGACAAGATAAATTTCAGCACCACTACTGGAAAAACAACTCAGATCTGTCCTCAGGCGCCCGTGTGTCATATACTAAGCACAGATGGATTACCAGCAAGAGCAAAATACGTGGCTATGGCTCATTTATTATTATATGACAATATTAATAATTGCATCAGTGTGTAAGCAGCAATTTACTGTTGCAGCTGGTGAAGGTGCTGGTGGTCTCCAAGCTGATCCTTTTTGCTGTTCTGGATGAACTGCTGGATGTTACCTCTATAATGTGTGATTATGGAACTACAAATACGTGTTTTGTGGATATATTAGGGTAAAGAAGAAAATATAGCAATTTATCGCTTTATGTATTGCAGCTGTTTAATGGGCACCACGTTACGGAAGCCTGCTGTACAGAAGTCAGTGTAGTTCACTGGTTGAAGGCTGTGGTTTTGACCTTTTTGTAAAACACTTTCCTCCAAAGAGGATGTCTTTCCAGAGTTGTCCATAAAGGCCCACTTCTCTGAAATATGGGAACTTTAGGCAGGAATGTGGTTTTACAGGACGTGAATTAATTACCGCATACTTTGTGCGAAATTCACAGAAACCGAGAGAAGCGGGAGGAGGAACCATGATAGACCTGAGCCACCTGACGGAGGAGGAGCAGGCGATGATCGTGACGGTGCTGAGAAGGGACGCTGATCTGAAGAAGGCTGAGGAAGAAAGAGTCAGGTTGAAATTTGCCTCTCAATCACATATGATGCTATGAAGTCATGTTTGGACGTCCTTTAAGCAGCTGCTTGCTCCTGTGTTGCTGCACGGCTCTATTCTTTACATGTGCTGAGATTTTTCAGGCTGACTCTTAAGTTAATGCCATGTTGTTGAGCTAATGTCATTTTATTGATTTAATAAGAACTCCCAAGTCCCTCTGTCACCTGTTTTGTGAGAAGAGGCCTTTGTGGGATTGTCAAAATAATATTTGACTGCCCATAATCCAATAACACAGTAACAGCTTGGCTGGACACAGACGCTGCCTCCATAGCTGAGCACAGATGAGCAATTCGATTACAGCCAAGCTGAAGTCCACACGTGGGTGAGGATCATGCTGGTCTGATGGACAAGAATAGAAACCCTTAAAGGCCTCAGTGATGAGAGACACATCAAGTGTGTCGACCGTGATGGCCAAAAAAGATTAATTTGGCCAGAGGAGAATCCTGATATCTTTTTAAGCTTTTTTTTTTTTTTTTTTTTTTTTTAAACTTGGTTCCCAACTCTTCTTTGCACTTTTGGGAGGGGTTGGGCCTTCCTCACTGTGCAAATTCAGGGCGTGTGAAGATAAACAAGAAGCTCACATCTTCTTTGACCTCTCCTGTCTCCCGAAACAAAAGCACAAACTTCATTAGTCAAATTGCAACCACGCGTGTAAACTAACGAAAATCCCCAGTGCTGTGTACCATGTTTTTATTTCATTTTCAAAAGTCAAGAATGTCGTAAAACAGTGCGCTTTTTATTGTAACCTTAATGCAATTTTCCGGCCTGACTTTTTCATCAGTGGGGATGGGGGGGGGGGCTGAATGCTCGCTGTGTCTCAGCCAGTCTAGTATAAAAGGATTAAGCCAACAGTCTGTAATAATGTGCTACCCTTTTTTCACATGACCGCCGCGTCTCTGTGAAGGAAGAAAGATGAGTTGGAGCAGTCAGTTCGAGGAATTTTTTTGTTACCTCTTTGATTCAGTTTAAACTTGATGGAAATGTTTTCCGAATTCCTGCCCAGCTGAACAAGAAGCCTTTCATTTTCTGAAGCTGAAAGCCAAAAAAAAAAAAAATACTGTGCAAGATTTTTTCTTTTTTTTTTTTAGCAATTTTAGTGTGAATGCCTTTAAAACAGTTTGTATCTCCTTTGTCTGCTCTTGGCTTTGTATTTCACCCCATATTTGCAGATAAGTGCAGCTCAAAGTGAATTAAAATGGTGTCAGATTCTCCATTCAGTGCAACCAAAAGCGAGCATTGTCTCACTTTTGTTTTGTTTTTGTTTTTTTTATGTCTCTGCAGCCATTCAGCAAGATGCCACTCAGCTAGGGTTAACACATAAAAGAACTATAAATTATACGGAAGAAAACCTCTCCACTTGAGCATTTTCACACGTGACTTCTGTGTTTTGTGTTTTTTCCAAACAGAAAACTGGAGAACATACTGAACAATGGCTCCCAGTCAGACACCAAACTGAAGTACTTGACGGGAGAGTGGTTTTACGAGGCCAAGTCACGCAGGCACAGGGACAAGATCCACGGCTCGGAAATCATTCTGGCCTCCATGAAACAAGGGAAAGCGGCCAGTTTAGGTGTGTTCATTCTGTAATGTTGACTAAGCATTTTTTTTCAGAGAAAGAATAAATTCCTCTTTCTGACCCCAGCACCCTGTTATCCACTGCAGAGGCCGTACCATCATCCTTCAGATGTCGCCTCTCTGCTGGATTTAAATGTTTTACCCTTTTGGGGGCAAAAGCTTACAGAGTGCTGAGGCCAGGAAAGGATTTCATATAAACATCTGGCAAAAGTGTGAATTATCCTGCTTCACCAGACTTCTCCATACTCCCCTCTCCTGCAGATGGTTCTCTTAGAGTTGACAAACCCAAGCTCGCGAGCAGTCAAGGTTCAGACATCGTTCCTCCACCAAAACCTGTCAGACAGTTGGAGGCACAACAGCCTCAGCAGATTAAGTATGCAGTTGTTTCTTATTCTCACATTTCTGTCTGCAACCTCTCAATTTCCTTATTTATATCATGTCTTTGATTATCTTTAGTTTGGCCTGAGAAATGGCGGCACCCTCATAAGCATCTAAAGGACGGGTTCACATTCTGATACAGTCATTTGAGAGCGGACCAGCTCTTTTTCTCTCTGCCGTCGCTGTGTTAGCATGAATATGTGCGTGTTCAGTGTACTCAGAGTCTTGTGACTCAGCCTGTGTAAACATAGGTGGTGCTGGCAAGGAATACATCTGTTTTATAGCCAGGCAGCAGCTACTGTACCCCACACGACAGCAAAGTGTTTAACTCAATAAAGCTTTCAGTGCAATTACTCTGAACAGGACATTATGAGATGTCGTTATGTTTTGGAATTAAATTACGTAAAAAAAAAAAAATGGTTGTGATTATTTTTTTTTTTTTCCAAAGGAACTTGTTTATTGCAAGATTCTGAAAACTTAATGTTATTATTAGACTGAGCAAGTCACCCCCGTTGACCGTGTAGTGAAGTAACTTTGTGCCACACATTCAGCACACGTCTATTGTAGTACAGTCAATATTTGACTTAGCCCCTCTCAGGTATTTGCACTCTAACAGTGTTGGTTTGCAGTGCATTTTTTTTCTTTATCGCGTCACATGAGCAGTCAAATGAATTACATTAGATTCATTTAAAACAGCCACAATATACCAAATATGTTGTGTTTTCTCATATGTTAGCTCCTTTGATGTCTGGCTGGGCAGACATCTTTTCTTTAATGTCATTACTTACAAATCAGCGAGCCTCAGTCATGCGCAGTGTTGTTTACTTATGAGAAAACAAAGACAATGCCGCTGAGATGCTGTGCTCGTCTGTAAGCTAAACACCTTGTATTTCTCCTAAATTCACCTTTCAGTTTTTTGCCCAGCGATGCCGAAAAAGAGAATCGAAGTTCAGATGTCCGCTCCCCGAGAATGGTATGTGTTACAAAACATGCTGGCCTTTTTTTTTGGTACTTTTTTCCTTGCTTTGGTGCAATCTTGCTGCAGTCTTTTGTAGTTTTAACAAGCTGTTTCATCCTTTTTTTTTCTTCAAGCCGAGGCATAACCCTTTTAACCGCGCTTCCCTTATTGTTGTTGAGCCTCCTGAAAATAATCATTACATGTCAGCCAGTCAGTGCCAGGAGTCACTGGAGACAGGTCTGAACTGAAATTTGAACATACAAATTTTTGTAAGGCTATGAAAGGATATGCCAAAGTGAGCCTCTTATCTTTCCTGTCTTCAGAGCCCGTCTCTCCACTGAAGAGTCACCCAGCAGGTGAGGCCAATCAGACATCAGAGGGCTCCTCAGTAGGTTTCAGGCCAGTGCCAAAGAAGAGGACATTTCTCTCTAGACTTCCTCACAGTCAGTCAGAAAGCAACGGCCTGGGGTCAGACGCTCAGGCAGGGTCAACAGCAATTGTTCCTACCCCAAGACGGAGGCTACAGCGGGGATCCAGCGGGAGCTCTAATCAGTCCGGCCTGAAGAGCCAAGATGAAAGTTCTCAAAGGAGTGCAGTGTCTAATCAGGTAGCTCAGTCATCCACATCTGCAGATGAAAATTCCCTGCAGTCACTGTGTGATGTATCTCAGGTTTCCTCTAATTCAAGTCTGGAGAGACAAAGAAACCCACCTTCTATAACGAGAGACAGGTCAGTGAAAAACTTTTACCCAGATCCTGTAATTAAACTTCGCCATCCTTCCGCTGTAACTCACAACCTGTGCATTTTCAGACTAGCCAGATACACAAGGAGTGATGCGCCCACTGAGACGGGAGCATCACAGAGGAGTGAGGAACGAGACAGTCAAACCCAAAGAGAGCACGCATCTTTGAATTTTGTCACACCGCCTACCAGTAACATTCAGGACAAAGAAAACAACAGCCGTGTGGGAACAGCGATGAGGCAGGAGGAACCGGGTTTGGCCCAAAACACTGTGGGTAAGTTCAGTAACAAGACATAACTGTATTTAGTTGAAAGTAATTTGAGCCATCATTTCAGTGTCAGCTGAGGCAGGAGTTTCTAACGTTCATGGCAGCTTCTCTTTCAAGGATTTGTGGAGTTGAAAAGGTGAAAGTTAAAAAGCTAAATCAGACAAAAGTCTGAAAAATGGAAGAATTGGAAAATACTTTATTTCCTCCTTAATTTTTCATTTATCTTGACCCCAAATGTCTCTTGCACATTATAGTATTTTCCACTTCATCTGCTACAGATAGAGCATTAATCCCTTCTTACCACTTTGCCCAAAATTTTAACAGAAGATTGTGTGTCTAATTGCAGCAAATCCCATTTGAATCTGCTGTGGGTCTAACATGCTGATTTGTAGCAAGATTAATATTCACAAAATTCATCATTTTAAAGTGTGACGATTCAAGCTCTAAACCATAATTAGGATAATAAGATTATGTGAAGGTATTTGGCCATAAAAACAAAATGTAACATAAAATTAAAAGGGATGATGCACTGAATGAAAAGTCGAGGGCTTGCAAAAGCAGCAGGTTCCATCTTAAAATGTAAAATTTTTTACTTCAGACCAAATATATAAACCAAACAACCCCGAGACTCACGTTGCCATTCATATAGCAACGCTGCAAACTAGTGAGATAAATAGTGACTTTAGTTTTCATACACACATATTTACTGCTATATGAGGTCCATCTCCCATTCAGGGTAATCTTATTTTCCACCTCTGCAATCTTCCAGCACTACTACAGTGTTTAGATCGCTCCATGGAAGTCCTTTTGTGACCTTATGCACACACACGCCTGTGATTTCACCAAGTACCTCAAACTTGCACAGAAAGTTAGCATCAAAATCTGTGTTAAGTTGAGCCGAATTTCATATCAAGGATCGCTGGTGATGAGATCAAACAGCAGTCCTCATTGTCCAAGCCTGAAGGTGGCACATCAAGTTAGGAGCTGATCCAGGAGAGAGTCTTTGTTTTGACAACACTGTGGGCTGTGAATTCAGTCCCTGGGGTCAGACTGTCCATGTTGAATTCTTCTGTAACATAACCAGGGCACCTGAGGGACAACATCATGCACTGGCCTACAGCGCACAAAATGGAGCCAGATTTGGCTCCCTGCAACTTAAAAATGAAAAGTTGAAAGGTCAAAATGGGGACTTTTCAGCAAGCATCACAGAGGCAAGTGTTCAGAATGTGACTTCTATGGAGTGTCTTAAACTTAGCGGGAGTGCTGAAAGCGGTCCAGATGTGCACAAGGAGAGGACCTTGAAGGGGAGATGGCTGCGACTGAAGATGAGGTTTTTGCCTTGCTCTGTGAATCATAACCCTCTTTGGTCACACCTTGTACACTAATACTGTCTTAATGAATTATTAAACTACTGTAGCTTAATTAGATACTCAGCTTCTTAGAGGACAGCTGAGTATCTAATTCTCTTTTCCCATCTTGCTTTTCAGATCCAGGTCCCCCTGTGTCCTATGATCTCAACTTCATTGATAAGTCTCATCAACAAACCCAGCGGTCAAATCATACACATGTGTTTAAACTATCCACTCAGACTACCAGTCCCACTGGTGAGGATGAAGAATCCATTGCAAAGGTGCTGGACTGGTTCAGCCGCAGCACGGACAGCAGTGATTGGCTAAATTCAGAAGATCCAGTGGGTACAAAGAGCCCTGACAAACCTGTGGAAATCAGTAAATTAAGAGCAGAAGATTTATTAATAAAAGATGCTGGGGATATCGTAAGTGATACAAAACCGCTTGAAACAAATAGGAATCAATTGAAAAGACAGACTAATGATGACAAAGAGTTTAGAGCTGCTGACAGAAGAGGCAGCAAAGAAGTGATTGATGCACAAGAGGACGTGACGACGGGTAGCAGAGAGAGAATGCATTCACAAGATGTGAGAGATGACGTCGATGAAAGCCAACCACCTAAAATTTCTCATCTGAAGTCGTTCTGGGAGAATAGCAATACAGGCCCTAAAATACTCATCGGAAAGTCGGTCTCAGCTGGCGACAAAGGACAAAAACCTTCTCAGCTGACAGCAGAGAAAAGGTCTGATATGCCGTCTGTTCCTGGAATATACAGTGGACAGGAGACTTATGATAAGTACACTTCAAATCCATGTGATGAAAGAGAGCAGCAGCTGCTAATCACTACAGATCTGAGAGACAGTGTTCACTTAAATAACCGCCAGCAAGCAGACAATCTGGTGATTAATTTGACCCGAGGGAACAATGATGATTCAACATACAACTCGGATTATTTAATGTTGGTACCCAGTAACAGCAGAGGTTCAGACACAGAGATTTTATGCACAACCAGAGCACCGGCGAGGGCAGCCATCAGTCCAGAGTCTGACAGCAGCTCTTTAGTCAAACCTGACAGCTTTTCTGAACCAAGAGAACCCCTGTTGGCAGAAGAGCCCTCAAAGACTGTTCCTGTGTCTCAGCTGGATACAGATCTTCTAAGAAGGGGCAGTCTAGATTCTGAGGAGCTCTGTTTAACCAGAAACAATGTGTATATGGACGATCAGCAAGCTGGGAATGATGTACAGAACACCACAAAAGCACAAATTCACAGAGGTTCAAGTGAGGATAAAAGCATTCATTCGAGCATGTCTCCAAAAAGAAAGAACTCATCCAATAAAGACAGCGCTAATAGTCCTCACCTAAATAGGCAGGCATCATCAAATCAAGACAGTACAGCCGAGAGAATAAAGCAGCTCAAATCCTTCTGGGAGCAGGAGAGGAACAAGCCCGTGTTTTATACCGGCAAACCTAAAGCTCTCGGAGAAAGTAAAGTCGCTCGTGGAGCGAATCAGGCAAAACTGAATAAAAGATTCACAAAGTCAGAGTACGACCTGAGGTCACTTGGCAATGAATCGGGCAGTGATGAGGAAACCGCTGACAAAAATCATCAAAATTTTACTATTGTACCACTGAATCAGCGAATAGACAGGCTGTCTCCGAGCCTTGGCACGAGCCGGGCCCAGTTTAACACTCTGCGTGAGTTCTGGGATGAGGCCACATCAGACTCCAAGGGATCATTTTCCTTTGACAAATCCAAAAGCCCCAAAGGAAAGAGGGAATAAGTGCTCAGCTTTCATCTCAGGACTTAAAGGTTGGTGATCCAGAGATTTACAGATTATCCTCTGCTGTCGAGAAAACAAGGCCAGCTGTCATGAAATCATCTCCTCCTCCTCAGAATCGATCAAAGTCGCCACATGATAGACAGATGGGGTCAGGGTCAAGAGCACAGGGTGATGGCAAAAACAACCTGCCTAATTACAACACAGGTGAATCAGGTCAGCAGAGATTGTCCAGAAAGAGCTCAAAAGATTCCAGCAGAGAGGAGAAAACTTCAAAACCACACAACAGCTCAGGAAAAGAGAGTCGTTCTCCGAAGAGCAGGAAAGACAGTTTTAGTTACTCGAGCAGTCGTGGTAATTCTTTGCGTCGTGCCACCAGCATGTTCGCTCTGAGCATTCCCGATGAAAAAGATCAAAGCCAGCTGAAAATGGATGTAAGCCCTGTTCACTCTCAGAGCAGAAAGCAAAGACAGAACCCCGAGAAAGGCGTAGTGCCAAGAAGATCAGAGGAAACCGAGGCTCTGACTCTGCGTGCACGGGCCTTTGTTCCCAGAGACTACCGGCACTACCTGGGGATGACCGATAAGACCAGCGTGCACACCTCGCTCGCTCCGGCTGTGAAGGACGAGGGGTCAGAGGGAAAGTCTGGTTATGAACTTGACCTGAGTGGGCCAGTGAGGGCCAGCACACCGGTGAGCTCTGAGGAGCGTCACAGCAGGAAGGCCAACAAGATGAGTCAGCACCCCCTGTGGGCAAACTACAGCAGCTCAGATACCGGCCAGGAGTCCTCTGTGAGCAGCACATCAGAAACCTGGTCCAACTCAAGGAACAGTTCAACTCGTGAGCACCAATTTTATTTCTATAATACCATGACGTTTACTTTTTACTGCAACTCAAAGCAAGAACATCAGACAGTTTACACAAAGTGGTTGGACATCACGCCTAGACAGAATTATTGCGACTGTATGCAGTGATCTTGGGCTTTCATTGCCTTTTGAAATGGTTGCTCTGCAGACAGCAACTGCAGCAACCAATGGGCAAAAAGAACAATGCAATAACGGGAAACCAAAGTTTTCCTGGTTGTAAGGAGACTGCTGTCCTGTTTACTCGTAACTGAAAGATTTTTTTTATTTCTGAAAATACGTAAAGGGAGTTAAAGTTTTTAAAGTACATTGAATGCTAATGATGGTAAATCACAGACATTGTGTTGCACAGTACATAACAGAGCCCATGAAGTCTCATAAGATGCATTTTTATTCCACTTGTGCCTACAAGATAAAATATTTTACTTTCATACTACTGGGATAATGTAGTAAAGTGTACTCAAATGTTTACATTACAGAAAATATTTAAAAAAGAAAATATGATTTCAAATAAAGTTGAATTTAAATAAATGTTGCAAAAGGGGAAAATTACAAAATTAAACTTAAACCAAAACTAAAAATTTCACACTGACACAAAACATGCTCAATGAATCAAAATGAGTAAAAAAAAAAAAAAAAAAAAAAAATCAGGACAACTGATCATCCAATGATTTTTTTTTTTTTTTTTCCCTGATAAACACAACTCAAAGGTAACATTACATTTAAAAAGTCACCAAATTAACAAAAGTTTGGAAAGTGTAACAATAAAAAAGCAAACATTTGTGTACCTATTGACTTTACTCTTAATTTGCGCTGTTACAACAGCAAACTGAAATTTACTTTTAAATGATAGTATTATTTATCACAGATATTTTACATGAGGTGCATAAGTTGTATTTCAGTGAAAAAGAATCAAAATTTTTGCAAAGATTAAATCAATCAACAGAAAAGAAATGTATCAAATTTTCTCATTTCTCTAACTCCTTATATAGGGTATACTCCTGCTTTGTGCAGACTGGTATACAGTTTGTCAGTGTGGCTGCGATCCAGCAGTGTCCTTGACATCGTGTCCGTGTCGGGTTATCTGTGTTGGCAACAACTAATCTCTGCAAACAGACTGTACCTGTGTTTAGTTTGTGGGCTGTGCAACGTTTAGTTGCAACTTCATTAAAACCAGAAAACAAAGAAAGTTTCACCAACATTTACCCTGTGTGGTGTGAATATGTGTAATGTCACAGATCCATTTCCATATTGACTTAAAAACTTCTAAGTCTGAACAAAAAACTAACCGAACCTCCTTGGTGGAAGTAATTGGTGTACTCCTAACTCATTGTTCCAGTTTTTAAGAGCACTTACAGGTAAAACGATGTCTGCTTTATACACTGTTCAGTATCAGTGGTTAAAACCCATCCTTACAACCATCAATCTGATATGCAGGTGAAAATGAAAATGATGATCAAAATCCTATAAGAAAAGCGCTGCGACGAGCAGAAGCACGGCCCAAAAACCTGGCTAAAAGTATGGAGGATATCACAGCATCCGTATCACCACGTAAGCATGTCTCTCAAGCCCAAATTTTCCATGTGTACAAATAATTTAGGATGACTGTTGTTTCTTAATTCTGTTTCTCACAGGACAAGAAAGAAGACAGGACCCAGCTTCTGATCTCAGACGTATTAGCGATGGTAGAAACTGCCTTAAGCCTTATTTTATATTTTTTTTTTTGCAAGCATACTGGCAGATTAGCCAATATTTTAATCTTCTGCTTTTCAATTAACCACTCTTTAGCTTCTGCTATCCCATCACCCTCCTCTGCCTTATTCTCGGATCCAGACCACCTGAAGAAGATGAGCAAATCTGTTCCTTCATTCTTACAAAAGGAGGTAAAACTACTTGCATGTTTTCATCTAGTAGGAAAAAGCCTGCACTGCATCTTCGAGCACAGAGCTTTTTGTTTGCTGTGTTTGTAGGATGCTGGTGGAGCTGCTGACTCCACCTACGGGGAGACTTACTACCAAGAAAGACTAATAATGGGCAGCTCAATGACTAACCTCACCAGCTCCTCTGGCATGCCGTCTGTCTCTTCTGTATGTTTACACACAGCCGAATGCACTGCTTATGCATGAGTATGGTTCCCATTCAGTTAAACACACACTGCTTTTTGGCTTTAAGTTTAACTAGTGATACTCAGAGAGACCTTTCTCATAAAACACAGGCGTACTGATGATGGCTGCATTCCACTTAGAATTTCATGCTATTGCTGGTACAGTGTCAAACATGTCATGGCTTACAAGGACGCTTAAGTGCTTGTTTCCAGCTCTATATTTTTATTTAAGCATTCTAATACAGTGGGTTTTTTTTAAAAAAATCCTTCATTATTTTAGGCCTTGGTAGAGCCCTGCAACTCATCTGCAATCTGAAACAAGCCTTTTATTGGTTTAAGGCCTTCCTCCTTTTAAGTCCATTTTCTTCTGATAGGCTTCCCTTTGCAAACAAAAGGTTTGAACAGCAAGCAGGTGGGAGGGGCAGCTGTGCTCGCAGCCAGAGCTGTGGCAGAGACAGCAGAGAGAAGGGTACAGAACAAGCCTGAAGCCTGAGCATTCAGCTTATAGGCACTGCTCATACATTATTATAGACTCTGGCCATGTTTTAATATGAGCATCTGCTATTTAGAAAATTACATGTATGACAGAAAATAAGGAACACCAAACATCAGTTTTTATTACACTTTCTATAATATGCCAAGTAAAATATCTGCAATTGTATTTGGAACTGATGAGGAATGTTAAGAGTGGTATAAATAAATCTATCAATAATGATTCTGGCTGTTATCCCAGCATGGGATAACAGCCAGAATCAGAAATATCCCAGAAACTGCAAAGCACCAGTGCACCGCAGCTCAGCAGAGCAGGGGAGGCTAACCAGATGTGAGTAGATGTACATTAGCAAAACTGGGCTGGTCTTCCAAGTCTTCGCTAGTGAAACTGAAAAAACATTTTTAATCAAGCATAAATTGAAGATGTGTTGTGATTTATTTATTTATTTTTTAACCCCCTCTCTGGCCTTGGAGAGCTGCAACGAGCCTGTTTCAATACAGCACACAAATGCTGCAACCCTGAGTTAGATTTATCCTTAATGGGAAGGTTTGTCACATGTGTTTTTTTTTTTTTTGTTTTTTTTTAGCTCTTTAATAGAAAAGACTGTAAAGGTGAGGTCTGACAAATGTAAATTTGTTATACCGCCCCCACCTCAGTGTAGTTCATAGCAACTTCCCAAGGCTAAGGATGGGAGTTTACAGCACTAATTATGGTCAAGTATAGAAAAGTAAATTAAGAACAGCACTGATGCAGCAGAACTAGAAGTCCTTCATTTTTTTTTTTTTCCCTTTCACCTCACACATTCCTTCTCTCAGTACCTGCTGCCCATGTTACCCACAATGGAAATCAACAACCAAAAGCTCAAACATGCACATGCATTATCAGGTCATGCGTTTTATAATAAACAACGTTTGCTGTCATGTTTGTGTATGCTCTCAGCTAAGTGGAAGTGTGATGACCGTGTACAGTGGAGACTTTACGAACGTGGAGGTTCAGGGAAGCATCCAGTTCTCCATCAACTACATCCAGAAGCTCAGAGAGTTTCACATCTTTGTGGCCGAGTGCCGAAACTTGGCTGCTGTCGACCCAAAGAGGGGCCGCTCGGACCCGTGAGTGCTCGATTATAAACCCCTGAAAGAAAACCTTTATACTCCTGCATCGTGTGTTCACCTGTCAGGATTTGGCAAGTTACTGTAAAATTAATAATGAGGGGTGGATGCTGCCATGTTATTTGGAGCCAGAAGTTGCCATATTTGGAAGGAATAGCTGCAAAGCTTTTTAATACTGTGAAGTTAGACCTTTTTAATGCAGGTGTCTAAATAGTGCCTAACTGTGGCTACTTCCTCATTTTCTGTAAGAGTTATGTTTTCTTGCTTTTTAAGGTATGTCAAGAGCTACCTGGCACCTGACAAAGCTAACCTTGGAAAGAGGAAAACATCTGTAAAAAAGAAAACATTAAACCCAACTTTTAACGAGATCCTCATAGTAAGAAAATGCAGATATTGTGACAACGCACACATCTTGACACACTGTAAAGCTCGAGTGACAACAAACAAAAGCAGCCTGCTCTCTCTTTTCCTCACAGTATCGGGTTCGCATGGAGTATCTCAGGACCCAGACGCTCATTCTCTCCGTTTGGCATCATGACACCTTTGGCAAGAACAGCTTCCTGGGTGAGGTAGACGTGGACCTCTCTAAGTGGGACTTTGACCACACCCAGATGAACTACTTAGCCCTGAAAGCAAGAGTAAGGAGGGGGGATGCACACACACAAAGGCTTCTTTATCTACAGCATTGTTTTCTTACATAACAGTGGTTTATTTAAAAATGTGGTCCGCCTGCTTATTTATTTTCCAGAGTCTGAGTTGGTTATATCATGTCACATGATTAAATTTTTGTCTGTCTCCTCGTCTCAGACAACACCCACTCTAGCGCCATCAAATGACCGAGGAGAGATGAAAGTAGCCATACGTTTCCTGCCACAGATCACCCACAGCGAAGGTCGGCAAGTAATCCTGATCTGGTTTTTAAAATATGGGTTTACATCATTTACTGTGAGCACAGCTGCTTCACCCACCTGTTGGTCGAAGCCTCTGTTATTTTGACGTAGATCCAATCAGAAGAAAGTTGGATTAAAGGGAGAGGAGTTAAAAAGGTTTGAATTGTGGGGCTTTTTTAGACAAAATACTGTTGCTGTTAATCTTTCTGCAACTCAGTCAGCTGCTTGGATATTAGTATTTCCCCTGAGTTTTTACAATCCAGTCTGATATTAAGGGAAAATTCACCTCACCGTTGGTCCACATGTAAGAATCGGTTCTTTTCGAGGTTTCTGATTGGCCAACATTTCTATATCACCACCTTTTAGCTTTGGCAGGCTCTTGGCAGTGCTTGACATAATTTCATCTGGATGGATACATTTTTCAACAGTGCTAGTTTGGACAGGATTTGTTTTTTTGTTTTTTTTTTAAATAACGAAAGGAGGAAACTCCCCCTTTTAATAAAACAAACAAAACACGAATGTGTTTTTTTTTGCATATTTGTCACATTTTAAATGTTTAAAATCATCAAACAAATTTTAAACAGACCAACATAACTCAAGTAAATATGAAATGCAGTTTTTAAATGATTTCATTCAAGGGGAAGATGGATCGTTAAAGAATCAACCCAGATCACCACTTTAGGGTACTTAATGCAGCCAGCTGGGCAGAAAAACAACATTCAAACACGGCATTAAAATGGCTTGTGACCTCTTACTGCAGTGTGGTTGAGTTTTTGAGATTTTTACAGAAAAGATTTTTTCTTTAAAGGTATAACTAAAGACAGTCCCAGCACCGGAGAGATTCACATTTGGGTGAAAGAATGCAAGAATCTGCCTCTAATCAGGGCTACCATCGACCCATATGTTAAGTGGTATGCACAGTTGATTCATCCCAAGTAAAGTCATTTAAGGAGTTCTGCTGTGTCAGTCACGTTTCCTTTTCCCCGCTCATTTGAAGCTTCATGCTGCCAGACACGAGTAGGAAAAGTCGCCAGAAGACGCGTGTACTGCGGAGGACAGTGGATCCAGTGTTTAACCACACGATGGTGTACGACGGCATCAGGGAGGCTGATCTAACACAGGCATGTGTGGAGCTCACTGTCTGGGACCGAGACAGGCTCGCCAGCAACCTGCTGGGGGGCCTGAGGCTTGGAACCGGAACAGGTAGGATACTGATGGGAAAAGTGTGTTAAAATACACAAACTGAGATACACTCGGCAGCTGCTTCATTAGGTACATCTTTTCATCTGCTCTTTAATGCAAATATTGACTCAGCCAGTCACATGGCGGCAACTCAATGCATTTAATTTTTAGAAACTCCTGATCAGAAATTTTCCCACACAACCATCTCTAGGGTTTACAGAGCCTGGTCTGAAACATAGAAAATATCCAGTTCTCTGTATAAAAATATATCATTGATGTCAGAGGTCAGACTACTTTGAGCTGATGGAAAGGCAGCAGTAACTCTCTCTAACCAAAGTATGCAGGAGAGCGTCTCTCAGTAGACATGTCAAAACTTGAATCAGATGGGCTACAGCAGCAGAAGGCCACACTGGGTGATATTCCTATCAGCTAAGTACAGAAAACTAAGGCCAAAAAAAGACTGGAAAAACATTGTGGGGTCAGAATCTTGATTTCTGCTGTAACATTCCGATGGTACCATCCGAATTTAGCATAAACAACATGAAAGCATGGATCCATCCTGCCATGTATCGATGGTTCAAGCAGGTGGAAGTGGTGTGATAGTGTGGGGATACTTTTGGCACACTTTGGGTCCCTTAGTACCAATTAAACATAATTTAAATTCCAAAGCCTTACTACACATCCATCCCTTTATGACTACAGTGTGCCCATCTTCTGACTTCTTCAAGCATGATGTGTGATGCTGTCATCTCAATATGGACCAAAATCTGTGAGGAATATTTTCAGCACCTTGCTGAATCTGTGCCATGAAGAATTAAGGCAATTCTGATGGTAAAACTTAGTCCAACCAGGTACTAACAAGGTGTACCTAATGAAGTGTCCATAACGTACGTGGGAATGATTGTTTTCATTTCTGTTGTTTTTTAAATTTGATCATTTCTGCTTTCCTTTGTGCTTTTTAAGTGTCATAATTATTTTTGGCTGTTTTTTAATTTTTAATTTTTTCATTTTCTGTGATTCTTTAAGGAAAAAAGCCAGTTTACTTTTTTTAATTGTGTATTTATTTATAAATATTACTCACAGTACAGTCCCTCCCTTTCTTTCAGCAGGACTGTACTGTTTTAGATAAATGTGAGCACTTACATTGTCTTGGGATAGTTTTTAGCTGCAGTGGCATTGAAACTGAACACAATTTCTGTCATGCAGTTGTTGGAGCTTTTATGTTTACGTTATGAGTAAAATAATATATGTATGTGAAATAACTTTAATATTTAATACTTTAATACTTTGATCATCATGTGTATAAAAGACGTCAGAAGCCTGAACTGGGCTGAGATTGAAATGAGGCAGTGACCTGTTTTGTGGGTGAAATGTTTCTAGATCAAAGTATGCAGAAAAACAAAGTCTCTATAAAATGTAGATGATATAATATTGTGAAACATTAAATTGAGTTTCACACTGGTAGAAAGAAATGCCAATGCTGTGTTTTCAGTGCTTGCGTTTGGCTGTGTGTCTCTCTGTAGGCAGAAGTTATGGAGCAGTGGTGGACTGGATGGACTCGAGTCTTTATGAGGCGGCCCTATGGGAGCGCATGATGGCTTCCCCGAATGAATGGGTGGAGGCCGTGCTCCCACTGAGAATGCTGAACTCGGCAAAAACTGCTTTCAAATGAGCCTGTCCAAGTGCAGCGTGATTACAGACAAGAATACAGTAAATAAACTTTTCATAAGGAATTTCACAAGTCATGTTAATAATAAATGAAAGGCAGTGGAGCAAAAATATTAGAAAATTCCAGCCAAACTGATTATTACAGAAACCTGTGGGGCCACTCAACAAAAGGGTGGAATGAACACTTTAATAAAATTAGAGAGGAACCTCTGGAGAGTGAGCTGTATTTAAACCCATATTCTTACACAACTATGAGGATAAAAAAGGCAAAATTCAGGATGGTAAGAAGATGATTAACCATCCTCAGCATTGTTTTTATCATTTCAGGACCTTAGTTTTTTGTTCTAATGATGTACAGTAACATCACGTTGACCTGTCCTTTGCCAAACATTAGTAAGACACTGGTTAATGTATTTTTCATAGGTAATGGACTTTTTAAGGAACCTACCTTTTAGTATATACTATAAGTTATCAATGTTGTATCATTTTGAACTACCTTTAGCCTTCATTTAATTAGCTGAGTCTTCAGAAAACATGGCTTTTCAGTCTATTATTTTGACAGTATTTTCAAAATGTAATTAAATCCAGAGATCTGTTGCAGTATCATGTTAATTATATTAACCACAAGTGCAATAAAAGCCATTTAATACAGATAATTTTAAGTCTGATTTATTGTTTTGTTTTGTTTTTAAATTGTGCTGCAAATTTTAATGAATTTAACGTACAAGTTTTTCTCAGTGTTTTTGTCAAGCTCTGAAATATCTCAGCATCTGGTTAGATTTTGAACCACCAGTGATTCAACTTCTGGTTATCGGTGAACAATGTACTAGTACGCTACTGCTGGCCAAAAACAGAGGAGGAGAGGGGGAAGCAGGCAGGAGAAAAGGTAGGAGTATAAAGGTGAGAGGAGGGACTTTAAATGTAGGCACTGACTGGTAAAGTGAGAGCTGCCTGATATGATGGAGATGGCCTGGAGAAGTTGCAGTATGCACTGGAGAATAGAGGAGTTTGTAGAAGCAGAACAGAATGTGTGTGAGACAGGTGTAATTAGTGGTGCAAGAAGTGGTTATGCATTATATGCAATCCATAGGGGCGCCGCACAGGGGAGGGCGCCAAAGCAATGCAGGAAAATGATTTCTGTAGTTGGCATTTTCTGTATTTAACAGCTGTGTGTATAATATGATCAATAACAGAGGCACAGCGCTGATTAGGCGGGTCAATATCAGTATGAAGTACCTTTTGGTGTCCTCATCAGAATCAATAAATTATTAACATGTTTCAAAATAATGAAAATTTTAGGTATTATTATAAATGTGGATACACTGACACACACATCAGTACAAGAACAAGTTTGTTAAAATGAATTTCACTAATTTTATACCATTTTCTTTGGTTGGATGTATCTGTTTTTGCTAAGTCCCACACGCTGGTCTGCTCCTTTCAAGCAGTGTAATAAGTCAGTAAATGGCACAAAATGAAAATACTTTTTAAATGTTCTTATTACTCTTACCAAATTCTTGGGTAAAACAAACCATTTTGATTTTTTTTTTTTTTTTTTTTGGTCTCAATTTTTATTATTTTATTTAACATTTTGTGCATGTCCCGAAAACTACTGTCCACCCTGTCATCGTGGATTAATTGCCCCTTTAAGAGACCAACTAATGAAATCAGTAACATCAACACCCTGAATCTGTCTTTCTTCAATGGAGGTTGAAAAAGCTGCAGCAGCTACAGTGAGCAGCTCCACTTATATTTCCTAATTTTCATGTTGGTAGTTAGGTGTGGTCAACCTCAACATGTCCACCCTGTCAGAGGAAAAGCTGATTAATAGAAAAAGTTTTCAGAAAGTTTAAATATATTTTGAAAACAGCATGTGGTCTCCTTCAATAACCAATAACTTTGAAAGCTGATGGTCCATCATGTGCTTCTTAGATACTAAATTAATTAAAAAATGTCCACCCTGTCGCCAAACCCCACATGACAGGGTGGACTTTGTATTGTATAGTTGGGATTTTCTTTTATCTTTTTTTTTTTTTACATATTTTGATGAGATGGTGATAATTTAAGAGTTCTTTGAACTTTTTTTCTCAAATTAGACTCATACTGCTAAAAAGGGTCAGCCATTGGTGAGTTTTGTATTGTCTTTTTAGAGCAATGATCCCAGGTGGAGCAGAGACAGCACGGCACTATTGGGAACACCATGATGCTGCCCCAGACAGAGGAAGAGAGGGCATAAAGACAGAAACACTGGAAAAAAGAAGGGCATCCCTGAGCTCAGTGAGAGAGAGAAGGGGGGAAATGGGGAAAAAAAAGAGAGAGAGAAACGAGTATCCTGCTGCCTTAACTTGCTGTGGGAGAAATGCATCAGTGCAATTTAGGTCTTTTTTTTTTTTTTTTTTTTAAAGTAACATCCTTGTTGCTACAAGATTCCAGCCATCCATCCATTCTCTTCCGCTTATCCTGTTCAGGGTCACGGGGGTGCTGGAGCCTATCCCAGCTGACAGGGCGAGAGGCAGGGTAAACCCTGTACAGGTCACCAGCCTGTCGAAGCACTAACACAGAGAGACAGACAACCATTCACACCTGTGGGCAATTTAGAGTGACTAATTAACCTAACCCCAGTAAGTGCATGTCATTGGACTGTAGGAGGAAACCCACGCAGACCATGCAAACTCCACACAGAGAGGCCCGGGCCAAAGTGGGATCAAACCCAGACCTTCTAGATGTCATTGTAACTGTGAGGCAGCAGTGCTAACCACCATGCCACTGTGCTGCCCTCTGAAGATTATGTTAGTCAAATGGAAACTGGACACAAGCAGTCACACAAGTTAAGACAAAAATGCAGAGAGTTTGAGTGCGATACAATGAAGAACTTAGGAAGTGACTCCCAGAGAAGCAATTTGTCATTTGCCACCTTAGACCCTATTATATATCTTAATTGTGATGCAAAAAGCTTATAAATGTTCATATTTATATTCTGTAATGTTCACTTTTGTTGAGAAAGCTCTTAATAAATCTATTCATGTCAGCAATTAACACATTTTTATTCACCCTGTCATTGTCCTGTCCACCCTGTAATTTTTCAGTTTTTTTTTTTAAATAATCATGTCACAAGTTAGTAAAAGCTTTTCACGTTTTCTTAATAATAATGATTGAAAAACTGATCATATTGCAGTTTTTAGAGATTTTATTTAAAAAGGAAAACACAGCTATCATTTGAAGACACAAGCAATTTGCAATTATTTCACTATTTTCAAAAGCCTTATTTTACCAAATAAATATTATTATTGAGCAAGGGACAAACTAGCTATCTGAAAATGTGCATTGTATAATCACATTGTTATGAAAATGTATGTATTTTCATTTGACTTTGTCCATGACAGGGTGGACATATTTTACAATGTGCTCATTCTTTATCTGCTTGCAGTAAATTCATAAAAAAAGTGTGGGAGCTTGACCAACATTCATTTACAACAGCCTAAGGTCAACTTGATACAATGGATATGAAATTAGTTGGGAAATTGAAACTTTTTTCGGATAATTTACGAAGTCCCAAAAGCACTTTTTGGTGATATTGACCCAGGCGCCCCTGTGCTCCTTCACCTCCTCCTGTCTCAGGTTTTCAGTCATCCAGGTCATGGTAGTTTCATGGAGCTTGAAAAAAAAGGCGACTGGACTTTAAGTCCAATTCACAGATGATAACTCCTATAGATTTTCATGATATCTCCAGCACCATCATGATGTTACAGTCTGGGATGCTGAATAAAATACTGTTAAAATGTTCATACATTAATTCTTGTTTGGTTCCACCATCAAGAAACTTTTTTTATTAAATGTTTATGACCGATTACCTGCAAATTTTAAAATGAGTTAATACTTTAAACCCACATGGACAGCTGTGTATGGAATAGCATGCACATCAGCATGTTTTCCATCATGGCTGTAAACTATTTTTTGTTTAGTTTTAATGAGTTGCAGGAAGACCGTTTGGATTAACATTCCTTTTAGAAACGACTGAAACTCTTTCTAAGAATGGGAGATCCATCACATTTCCCCAGCATTTTTATTCACCAACATCTGTTCATAATGCAAAATAACATAGATAGTCCTCATGTATACATTCAATTCTATGAAATACAATTTCTAGGAGTTTCAGTGAATATTTTTTCAATGCACATATATATATATTGCCAAGTATTGCAGGAATGCTGCTGCACCTCAGTGATGAAGAACCTGTATGAGGGAAAAACATGAGAAGCATCATGACTTTTCATTAAATGAAAACAGGCCTGTAGGGTTTTTGTTGGCTTTTGTCTAAGCCAGATACTACAGGTGGAAACAGTTGGAAGAGAGAATTTTCAGAGAGAAGGCAGCACCTGAGGAGGTCAGGAGTAACTAAGAGTATGTGAGCATGTTTTCTAGTCCTCTCTCTCTCTTCTTTTCTCAGTTTGTACATCCTCAATTCCTGTTAGTCTCTCCCACCAGACATGCAAGTAGAGGAAGAGACGCGAGCAGACAAGTGTCTTTAATTTTAAAGCCATGTCAAATAAATAAATGCACCATAAAGTGTTTTTAAAGCCCAGCTGTATTTTTATGTTCTCAGATGTCATAACAGTGTTCATGACAGCTTTTATATTTAGAGCTGCTTTTGATCATATTCATACCAAAGGAAAAATATCAAATCTTTTTTCACATGCACAAAGGCACAAAGTTTTCCCATGCAGCTGATCAAATAAATAAGCTAAAAAAAAACAAAAAAACAGATGGATGCAATGGAATATTTGTTAAGTACTTTGCAACATAATGACATCTTCTATTGTCTACCTCAATTCAGTTTTATTTATGTAGCACCGAATCACAACAAACGGTCACCTAAAGGTGCATTATATAGTAAAGTAAAGACCCTACAATAATTACAGAGAAAACTCAACATTGAAAATGACCGCCTTTGGGCAAGAACTTGGTGACAGTAGGAAGGAAAAACTCCCTTTTAACAGGAAGAAACCTCCGGCAGAACCAGGATCAGGGAGGGGGGAGTCATATGTCGCGACCTGTTAAGTTTGTGTCACAGCTCTTATTTGCATCACTGATAAAAACACTGAAGCTCCAGTTCAACTGATCTATTTTGTGCAAGACTCAAACGATGTGTCAGACACCCCCATTTTATGTGATTGCACACAGACTATAAAGCAGAACGTTCTGGGTAACAAAGAAAGTAGATAGCCACTGTGGGTGATCCCTCTTTTAGGTTTTGCCACGTTAATGAAAGCCCGGTCAAGTCCAACTTCCTTCGTTGTACATCCCTGTGGTTGGTTGGGGTATCTCAGATTTTTGTTTTTGCATGCATCTCCAGCACTCTGCATACATTTCTACTGATTCATACATTCTTTGTACTACTGATGTACACTTGTACACTTCTTTTCACAACCCCATGGTTCAACATAGGCAATGGCCCAGGGCAGACAAAAGCCATGTTAGTGATGGCCAGCTTCTGGCATGTTCAGGCAGTGATGATGTATCACCAGGACAAGTTTAGCTGTGATGCAAACTGGCTGAAGATAACCCTCATTGAATTATTCTCTCTACCCTTTGTATTTGATACACTGCCGATTTTGCAAGTTGTCCCACCTACAAAGAATGGAGAGGTCTGTAATTTTTATTTTAGGTACACTTCAACTGTGAGAGACAGAATCTTAAAAAAAAAAAAAAATCCAGAAAATCACATGGTATAATTTTTAAATAATTCATTTGCATTTTATTTATTTTTTTTTTAGATTCTGTCTCTCACAGTTGAAGTGTACCTACAATAAAAAATTACCGACCTCTCCATTCTTTGTAGGTGGGAAAACTTGCAAAATCTGCACTGTATCAAATACTTATTTTCACCACTGTATAAATATGCAATATACTTTTACATACCGTACTTATATGTGGATACAGATACACATGCATATGTACTGTACATACATGCAAACTTGCAAACCCTAAGTATTTATGAGTAAATTAACACCCTTCATTCAAAGCATTTTTGTGGTAATCCTTCCATTCAAGATGACAAGTGGACCAAACCATACCTGTAAACTGCCTCCCACAGAGCAAAACAGAGCAAGCAAATCCCCTGACTGTAGGGCTCAAGGGTTTGGGTTTTTTCTTACACACTTGTACTTTTATACAGCCATACATACATACGTACCTTTCTCATATGTTAATACTCACATGATATATAATACTGTAAATTAATGTCTGGATTTCTATACCATTTTGACAGAAATGTCTAGAGAGAGTAACACTTTTCTAAATTTGTGCAAAATGTTATTTTGAATTTCTGATTAAATGTTAAAATCCCAGTGCTCAGTTTTATGTTTGACATCATCTAAAATCTGGTGAATACTGTAAAATTTATTAGATCATTTTAATTAAAACTGCACAACCATTTTACAAGTTGTACACCTTCATTACAGAATCTTACCATCATCCGGTAGATCTGCAGAAAAATCAAAAGGAAATGCCACAGGTAATATTAATTAACTGGCTAATTTTAAAATGTATTTTGCCTTAAAAATGTTATTCTGCTGTTAAGTACTTCCATACGCACAATTATTATATAATAGAGACAAAATTAATGGGCAAAAGACTCAGGAAAACTAACCTATAAAAGAGAGTTTTATTTAGTTCAGCAGACGTTGAAAACAGACCATGGATTTAAGCTGTTAGGGTGAAGGAGGCTGTTCCTGTTTAGGTGCTACAAACTCAAAAGTGTGGTTGCCTCTGGATTTGAAATAAGAGTGAGGAACACCAAAAAAAAAAAAATCCTGATTAGATGGTTGGACAAATCGGCTCAGCGGATCTTCTATTTATGCAAGGATCAGACCATGTAGGGCTTTATATGTTACACAAAGAGGGGTGCGGTTTGAATGTTTAGTTTTTTTTTTTGTTTGTAGCCTAGCTGCTGTGTCCTGGAATAGCTGAAGATCTGAGATATCCAAGTGAAATGTGAGTTACAATAATCTATACAGGAAAAAATTAAAAACTGTGCAGTAACAGTTCTTCAGACCGATAATTATTTTTCAATGATTTGTCTTTATAAGTATTAGTAATACGCAAGGTCTCTATAGAGGCTGATTCTAGTCTGACCCACCACCAGGACAGTTTTTGATCATTCACCTGATCCGTTGAGTGTTTAACTGAACGTGAACATGCAAAGCTTTTCTTATTTAAAGTGTATATTTTGCTGTTGCTTATGATAAAAAAACTAACATGAAAATGAAAAACAAAACAAAAGTATGTGATAATGTAAAAAAGGGGTCACATGCCTCGACTTTTTGGAGCTTAATATTACGTTTCAGTTTCGTGTTTGCCTATCGGGTCTGTGTCTTCACTTCTTTTGTTCCCTCTTTGTGTTCTCATGTTTTTGCCACATCAGCAAAATGTAACCTGCTCAGAAGCAAAGGTGGATGTATGGAACTAAACTCAGAGGACTATTGTTCTCCTCAAGAATTGGCAGAGAGCAAATAAAGAAATACAAGATAGTGAATGTTGGACTTTTACATGATCCCTATGGAATAATGCTACCTGATTCTGCCAGACCTATAAATAACCTCATTAATTAATTAGGTTATCAGGCAATTATTATTGTCATGATCATGTATTTGGTCATCTGTTGATGAAAAGTCCAACATATTAACCTGGTTATAGCTGGATGAATATTAGTGATGTGTGCAACTAGTTGACTAATCATTGCTATTATCACTGGTCGTTACCAGATATATTAGTCATTTAGCTTAATTGTTAAGATTTTAATTGATGCCCATTGCCAGTAAATACACTTTGTTACATTTTTAAAGCTTAACTTTGGTGATGGATTTTGGTTGCCATTTGTTAGTGCAACACATTATTTTTTCTCAGTTTTCAGGCTGTTTGCTAAGATACTTGCATAGCATAAATAGACTGAATGAGTAGAAAATTTGTCCATTCATGACCATAACTTTGGTTCACTTTTTTTTTTTTTAACAGATCAAAATTCTCAAGGTAAGAATATGTACAAATTTATGTATGTACAAAATTTATTGGGCAAGCTGGGGGTACATGCTCTGTCTGTAATAAGCAACACTGACCCGTGTTTTGATACGTTGTATATATACACCCCCCCCCACGCCCCACCCCCAGCTCTGGTGTTGTTGGGACACAAATATGCAACTTGACAAATGTCAACAAGTATTTATTATTTTACATCAACATATTAACTCTCTTTGCTGTTTAGCCATAAGAGACAGGCAAAATTAAATAACAGAACAAAGCAGCATAAGCAGCTCCTTGTTTTCTCAAATTAAAAACAACGTAAAAGTTCACCATTTCTCAAGGTGCCATTTCATTCCTTATCTTCAATAAGACTCTTGACAACTTGATTTAAATCATTTATTTATACACTTTATTTTAGATTATTCTGAGCCCTTATCTCCACATTGAAAAATATGTGATTTATGCTGACATTGCATGCTTAGATAACCACCAACCACCATGTAATATGTTTATGAAATGGAAAAGCAACATAGAAGTATGAAGACGACTGTACGATGTCCCTTACCATTGTTACCCATAACTTATTTTATTATCTACTGTAAAATGGTCATGCATTGTAGATGATGAAATACTGCACTAGCAATTTTGGAGATAAGTAAAAGGACTTGAGTCTTAGTCAGAATATATTAGAAGTTTTGTTTTCTTCATCTGATGTGCATCCTGGTGTATATGGTCAGGGCAGTGATGAAAATATGGCGAGGCACATGATGACAGTCACCAGAGGCCCACTGTAGCTGCCTGCATTGTTCACACCTTTTTGAACAGGGACATTAGGAAAGCATTAATGTATCAAAACACTGTATATCTCATTAGTCAGTGTTGCTTATTAAAGATAGAGCATGTACCCCCAGCTTTCCCAATAAATTTGTACATACTGAAAGAAAAATGTCACATATTCTTACCTTGAGAATTTGGATCTGTTAAAAAAAAAAAAAAGTGGACCAAAGTTATGGTCATGAATGGACAAATTCTCTACTCATTCAGGCTATTTATGGTATGCAAAAGTTTGGGCCCCCATGAAAATTTTCATGATTTTCCTTTATAAATCATTGGTTGTTTGGATCAGCAGTTTCAGTTAAATATATCATATTGCAGACGAACACAGTGATATTTGAGAAGTGAAATGAAGTTTATAGGATTTACAGAAAGTGTGCAACATTTATTTAAACAAAATTAGGCTGGTA
Organism: Archocentrus centrarchus; assembly: GCF_007364275.1. Lineage (NCBI taxonomy): Eukaryota > Metazoa > Chordata > Actinopteri > Cichliformes > Cichlidae > Archocentrus > Archocentrus centrarchus. Next base: position 21,109,828 of record NC_044358.1, on the reverse strand, counting down.
CATAAGTTTGGGCACCCTTGTCGTATTATTGATTTGAATACCTTTAGCACTAATTATTGGAACACAAAATTTGTTTTGTAAGCTCATTGATCCTTGACCTACATACACAGGTGAATCCAACTATGAGAAAGGGTTAAGGTGGCCAATTTCAACTGTTTCTCCTCTTTGCATCTTCTCTGAAGTGTGGCAACATGGGAGCCTCAAAGCAACTTTCAAATGACCTGAAAACAAAGATGGTTCAACATCACGGTTTAGGGGAAGGATCCAAAAAGCTCTCAGAGATTTCAGCTGTCAGTTTCCACTGTGAGGAACATAGTGAGGAAATGGAAGACCACAGGCACAGTTCTAGTTAAGGCCCGAAGTGACAGGCCAAGAAAAATCTCAGAGAGGCAGAGTTGAAGGATGGTGGGAACAGTCATAGTCAACCCACAGAGCGGCTCCAAAGACCTACAATATCATCTTGCTGTAGATGGTGTCACTGTGCATCATTCAACTATTCAGCACACTTTGCACAAGGAGAGGCTGTACGGGAGAGTAATGCAGAAGAAGCCTTTTCTGCACACACGCCACAGACAGAGTCATTTGAGATATGCTAAAGCACATTTGGACAAGCCAGCTTCATTTTGGAATAAGGTGCTGTGGACTGATGAAACTAAAATTGAGTTCTTTGCACATAACAAGGGGCGGTATGCATGGTGGAAAAAGAACACAGCATTCCAAGACAAACACTTGCTTCCCACAGTAAAATTTGGTGGTGGTTCCATCATGCTGTGGGGCTGTGGGGCCAGTGCAGGTACTGGGAATCTTGTTAAAGTTGAGGGTCGCATGGATTCCAGTCAATATCAGCAGATTCTTGAGAACAATGTTCAAGAATCAGTTGTGCCAGGGCTAGATACTTCAACAAGACAACAACCCTAAACACTGCTCAAAATCTACAAAGGCATTCATGCAGAGCAACAAGTACAATGTTCTGGAATGGCCATCTCAGTCCCCAGACCTGAATATTATTGTAAAGCGGGCTGTCCATGCTCAGAAACCATCAAACTTGACTGAACTGGAGATGTTTTCTAAAGAAGAACGGTCCAAAATACCTTCAGCCAGAATCCAGACTCTCATTGGAAGCTATAGGAAGCATTTAGAGGCTGTTATTTCTGCAAAAGGAGGATCTACTAAATATTGATGTAATTATTCTGTTGGGGTGCCCAAACTTATGCACCCGCCTAATTTTGCTAAAAAAAATGATTGCACACTTTCTGTAAATCCTATAAACTTAATTTCACTCCTCAGATATCACTGTGTTTGTCTGCTATATGATATATTTAACTGAAACTGCTGATCCAAACAACCAGTGATTTATAAAGGAAAATCATGAAAATTATCAGGGGGACCCAAACTTTTACATGCCACTGTATGCAGGTATCTTAGTAAAAATAATGTGTTGCACGAACAAAGGGTAACCAAAATCCATCACCAAAGTTAAGTTTTAAAAATGTAACAAAGTGTATTTAACTTATTTAAGTTGTAAAAAATATATATGTTTTAGTGCATTTTTCTAATTTGCACCATTGACCAAAACAGATTAACTCTCTGTTTTCATCAATTAGCTGTGTAGCCAAATTTGATCAGGTGAAACAGAAATATTGTTTACTTCAGCTTTTTATATCTTTATTAGCTGCATTAAAGGGTAATCAGAATATGAAGAATGGATATTTTATCTGTTGTAATTTGCCCTAAATACGCACCAGTTTTCTGACTGCTAACCATTATGGGGGGAGAGGTGATTGTAGCGTTGTTCGACACATCCTCGACCTCTCTCTTTCTCCTTAGTTGGGAGGTGCCACAGTTCTGTTACAAGCAAACAAAGACAAAGCAAATCCAGAATGATATATCTACATTACAATCCTGTTAGTAATACAAAAAATTGAATTCTGGTAAAAACAAGTAAAGTTCACTCACTGGCAGTAATGAGCTACACGTGGACACCTCACAGAGTCTGGTGACACAGTGGAGGTAGAAAGTGGAAACTGTCCGATTTTTGTGCTCCACAAATCTGAAGGCCTCAAAATGGAATTGTGCTCTATGTGACAATCCATTCATGTCAATCACAGTCTGTGCATCCCGAGTACACCTAGGGTGAAACAATAAACGTGCACTTGAGAATGTCTAAAGGGCTTGCTTGAAATGAGCACTACATTTATATAACTCACCCCACAAACAGGTCATAAGAGGTGCTTTGCATGGGATGAGGACTTGTTGTTGCAAAGCATCTGTCCAGCAGCACATTGAACCTTTCAGGGCAGACAGACAGTTTTTAAGGGTCTTTTCTGTTAATGTGACTAGTTTGATGTAAATGGTTAAAACTTACTTGTCTGTTAGATTGGTGGCTTTCACTAAAACATAAATCTTGGTCTTCAGGTCAAGTCCTGTGGCTGGGACTGTTAATAGCTGTTGGTACAGTGGATCCTGTTCCACAGGAAAATAATTACAAAATGAAGTATTAAGCATTTTATTAAATACTCTGGATGATTCCAAAAGCCTTCAAAGGTCTTACTCTGTAGAGCTGCATACTCAGCGTGGTGATGAAGCTGCCATTGTTGTCCTTTATGGCCAGACTCACACCAGCTCTGTGTTACATGCAAAAGAAAAACAAATCATATTATGCTTATAATATAATACATAAACTTATGCACATGTTTTTTTTTTTGCATGTTATGTGGCATACTCACACGTTCAGTTGAGTGTTGTTGAGCAGATATTGCATGGGGTATTTGCAGGAGAACTTATACAAGAGCTGGGGCCTGTAGGTGATCATACCTGCAGCCGGGTCTACAGAAGTAACAGAACCAGAGATGTTGGCGTACTGGATATTTGAGAAGTCAGAAAACTGTCCAGTCCCAACCTGATTGGTTACCTATTGACAGAAAAAAAGATTTCTTAGCATGATAGCTGCCAATAAATTTGTTAAAAAATACATTAAAAAACAAAAAACAAATTGAGGCAAAAACTGTTTTTTAACCTCAAAGTTATTGTTGCAGGAAGAGAGAGAACTTTGATTTATGGGAAAGTTGAATCTTAAAACTGGGGGGTCAACAGTGAAGTCGGCAGTCCCATAACACCTGAGATTGTTGACCTGATTATTGAGGACCATCAGAGACTCATTGTAAAGAGCATTGTACATTGGGCAAAGGTAGATGCTCAGTTCCATGTGCCTAGTGCCGCAGGTGACGTTTATGTCCGAGTTTTCTAGGAGAGGAAAATTAAGGATTTAGATCAAATCAGTGGAGCTTTGATAGTGTTTTAACTGGAGAACATACTGTGGAAAATGACACAAACCTGGAGGTCTGTTTGTAGTGCTTACAATACAAGCTGTTGGTATCTGGCCATCAACCCTCAAAATTAGGCCAAGCTGGCACAGAAGAATGGCCAGCTTGATTGTCTTCAGCATTGACCTGTGAGAAACACCAAAACAATGGTAACCAAGGCATTCATCCGTTTCTTACAATGGAAAGTGCTTTGAAAGAAAACCTTTTTTTTTTCTTTTTGGTGTCAAAGAGAATGGAGAAACCTCCCTCTAGGGCAAAGTTTACAAAAGTATTAGTTTCTTAAGACCATTATGCAGCACACAGTAAATATTCATTTGAAAAGAAAAAGGGAATCCATGTTTTAACACGCTCTATTTTCAGGTGAGTTCATTAACATGAAAGTAATAATATTTTCACACACAACTGATTAAAACCTAAATTTGTTTCCTCATAAAAGCATCCATCATTTTGTAAATCACGAACATGTAAAAACTTAATGAAAATCCTCAGTATTTCTTATGTTTAGATTGATTTTTGCATTAAAAGTGCAGATTTGTACTTGCTAATGTACTAAAATAATTTTCTTAGTTAATAATCTCTATTTTTTATATGTATATACACTATAACTAAATATAACCTGAATTATCAAATGGTCAGATATAATTATTTTAAGTCTCACCTGAAAGCCTTCATCTTGAGTCTTCCTCTCAGCCTCCAGCTCTCTCAATTTATACCACTTTCCCTGCAGGGGCGGGTGATGAAAAACAATAGCGTAACCTGAACTGGGCCTTGGACATTCTTTTTTTCTGAATAAGGTTTTGTCTTTGTTTGGGGTTTTTTTGTTTGTTTTTTAAATACATTTTGATTTTGAAAAAATCTCATCAAAGTATCTTGCATTTTTAGAAAACTCCTTTATGAACGTGGTTGTTTCTATGCTGAATTTGACCTTGAAACTTGGCTTAAGACTTTATTTAAAAGTAAACAGCAAAAAAACACAAAAACAGACTTTACTATAAGTCTTTTAAAGTCCTAATTAAATAATCTATTTCTAATCTAAAATCCTAAATAAGTATTCAAATATAGTGGAGTAAAGCTATACTGTAGCATCAGATGGTGCATTTTCAAGTGCAGTTACATCAAACTTTTACTTCATTACTTACCATTGGCTTTAATTTAAGCTGCTGATAATAAGTTTAGTCTGCTAATTAGAAATACATCCATACAATTTCAGGATTAAAATGCTGACATTTATGTTAAAGAATTATGTAATTATATTATATGATTATATGTATCTTCTACCAGTCTGTGATAGCAAGTGCCATCTACTTTGCTGTTGTCTGCTGGGGGGGCATCAGTGCCGGGGATGCGAGCAGAATCAGTAAAACTGATTCGCAAGGCTGGAACCATCATAGGGCAGAATTTGGAGACGTTTGAGTCAGTGAGGGACAGGAGGTCACTGAATAAACTGCTCTCCATTATGGACAATCCATCTCACCCACTCCACTCCACACATGAGGCAGCAGAGCTCCTTCTCCCTCAGACTGATTCAACCTCGCTTCTGGAAATCATTCCTGCCGTTCTCCATAAAACTGTATAATAACTCTTCTTTCTGTGACAGGTTAACACACCTGTCAGGACATAAGATCCCACACATATTTTTGTATTATATCCTCTTGCTGCTGTCTTCCTTTCTTTGTGTACATATTCTGATTTCTAGTGTATATATTGCATATTATTTATCTATGTTACAAAACATCTGCACATTTCCTGGTTATATTTATTTAATCGTTTTATTCAATAGATTGAGCTTATAGTGAAACACCATATTTTAATTTGTTTCATAGGCCACAAAGGAAACTGCACTGCAGGACTTGGTAGGAATGTCAGCAAAGAGACATTAACAGGAAATATAAACTGTGCCATTTTCCATAAGAAATGGATAGACTTCCTGATAGATTTAATCAACTAAAACAAAAATTTGTGTATTATATATTTTGCTGGTATCATCTATGATCTGTTATTAGTTAGTAATCATTTTTATGAAGTGGAAAAAACCTGATCGCTTCCTTGGGTTTGAGCTGAGCATGTGTTGCACAGGAAACTATAATGTATAGAAACAATACTTTGTTTTCAAAGGTCTGAAAAATCAGGATCAGTGATTTGATCACCTCTTTTTTGAGATCTTATAAAGCGATATTTTAAAAGTCACTGTTGCTCGTCATAACGGATCATTTTTTGTTTTGGCCTCAGGCTGTAAACTGTATTTAGAAAGTTCAGCGCTGTTGTGTACAGTCTCTAAATGAAAGACACACCTATCTCACCTATCTAAGAAAAAAAACAAAGTCTTTTGTGAAGCATCAAAATACAAAAGGGACTCCTGAGTCCCTAAAGAACACCACCATAATACAACATGAAGGTACAACCTGAAAAAAGATTATTTTACATGGATCTAATGTCAAATGCCAGTCTTAATCACTCCTTTGTTGTAAAAAAAAAAAAAGCATTTGTCTGCTAGCAGTGCCGTCAATGTTACTCAAGGCATTGCTAGGTCAAAACCTAGACCCCTAGGGAAATACTATTACTAACCTTGTTCAGGCCTGTCACAGATCTGCAACATGACCTGTCCTCAAAAACAGTTTGTTCTGAAAGGGGGTCAGATAGGTAAGTAAGTCTTTTACACACAAATTGGATTTTCAAAGCAGGCTATCCAGTGCATTGTTGATTAATGAATTATGTAATACTTAAGGATGAAACAAATCTCAATTTGTATCTGATTCTCAAAAAAAAAAATTAAAAAAACAACAATATACAACAGACCAAGATACTGAAAATGAGCGATCAATATTTTCAGTAGGGAAGTAGCACAGTTAAAGGATCCCTGGCATTTGGTAACCTGAGGATACACGCGATACAAGATAAACAAAGCGCACATATAGTGAGCTCAGCTGTGACGTATATATTCTAGATCAGGTATATCATAGACATATCAGTAGCAGTGCAAGTTTGTGGGTAAAATCATGAGTAAAAACAAATTCCTGTCCAGTCATTTTAAAAATGTAGCAAAATTATACAAGTTACAAAGCCTTTTGAGAAGACAATTTTTTTCAGTTGCAATTTGTTTAAATCTTGATTTCAACTCTATGAAATTTAAAGAAATACTTCAATGTTGGAGTGGTGAATTATTACACGATGCTTTTGTATTTACCTCATAAATTGGTACTCAAACTGTATTCATTTCTGGTCAGCAATAAAAAGCTGAAACCAATTATTCAGAAGCACAGACAATTACACAAGCAAATATCAGAAGACAAAATAGACATGAAGTTGATACACAGAATAATGTGATGGAAATATTTAATGCAACACCATAAAGGTCCCAACCATCTTTTTGTTCACTTAAAAGTGAGCATATATAGTCATCAGTTTGTTAGTCAAAAAACCCACAACATCAGTGAAGTAGTAGAGTACCCGACTCACGATCCATCACAATTCACAAGTTATTGTAATGTGTGAAGTACAAAAAGGAATTGATAGGTTTCCTTATCATTGGCTGGCTGTATTGCACAAACTAATGAGTATTAAAATCCATTTAGAATGAGAAATATGACCTGCTCAGTTTGGATTAGGACCTATTAGGTGATCACTGTATGTTACGTTTGATTAAATTCTAACCAGTACTTTAGGAGTACTAATTTTTGTGAATTGTGGACAAACTAGAGATCACCACAGCGGTGCTACAGTAGAATCAGGTACAGGTAGAAATGGAGGCTACAATGCCAAAAGCCTGACTGCGCACCTTTGCGTTACCTGCTGAAGATTAGGCTCTGGCTGCTTGACACACACTCAGCTTTAACATTACTCAGGGTTCTTCATTGCTAGCTTGTTAGCATGCTGTCTGTGCAGATGTTTGTAAAGAGTTGATTTGTTAGCAGTTGTTTCTGGCCTGGGTGAAGTTTGGACTTTAAGTGTGAGAAACCCTAGAAAGTCAATGATATTTGTCAAGTTCAACTGGCTACAGGTGAAAAAACTGCTGGAAAAGTGAAGTGGGCAGATCCCAACATAAACTTTTTTTTACATAAGCATCACTTATGCAAATATAAACATTACTATATCATAATTATTTATAACATCTATATATCCCGTGCCTATGATATTGCTCCAGGCATGAAAATAAATTTTGTTACAGGCTTGTGTGGCAGGTTTCGTGCAGTATATTCCAGGCTGTAGTGTCCATAACAGGAAATGACATACACCATAGGGCTTCTATGCAATACATTAATATGCATAAATTAGAAAATGTTTGATGTGTTTTACTCAATTATGTGTCAGATCTAAGAATACACAATTTTAAAATACAAATAAATTTATATTCAGGAAACTTTTACTCATAGGATGTAGAACATGACCGTTTTTTTCCATTATCCCAAGGTAATATCAAAATTATTGCTGTGTGTGTGTGTGTGTTACTTAACATTTATCTGTATATGAAAATAAAGAAATCTGCCAAAAGAAAAGATGTTTAAAAGGGTAAATTGCAATAGCTGGTAATTGTAGTGGCAGTAACAGGGGAAAAAAATCCAATGGTTCCCTTCAAAGTTGCGTGTCCTTTTTATTAATTGTGAACACTATTGAATTGTTTAGTATCACACCTACTGACTGTATTTAGACCATGCTTTATTGCAAAGTCAAGAATATATGCAACACCTGAGCAGTATCATAACATTTTGTAACAGAGGAGGTGCCCTGTGTCATATCAGGACACAGCTCTGTCACACGCTGTACTGAAAATGGTAATCGAATCTTAGGATTTTTTCATAAAGCTTGATGAGCTGTGACCCACCTGTGCTGAACTACACCCTAATCTCAGTGTCTGTTCTCACATAAATTTTTGGATGTTGGTTCAGATTGTGTACTTTAGAGGTAGCCTCCAGCAGTGTCCTTACTGGGACATACAGGTGTGGTTAAGAAAATGCTTTCTTCCAGAGTCTGTACTTTCATTGAGTGCAAAGAGTTATATACTATTACTTTAACACTCATAAATTTATTTTCATAATCTTACCATAGTATACTACAATGTAAAAAAAAAAAAAGAAAAGCAACTTCTTCCATTACAAGAAAATCCATTATTGCTTAATATGTAAAAAACAAAACAAAACAAAACAAAAAACAACAACAACAACAAAAACATTATATCCTCTGACATGGTGTAAAAAAATGAGAGAAATGTAACTACATGTCAGGGCAACGCAGCCTGCAATGATCGTGATTGGCCTTTTTAGCAGCATTGGTTCCTCCTGTGTATTTCTGGCTACTTTTACAGTGCAGTTTTTTAATTTATCAGTGAGAGAAGAGCCAAAAACATAATCAAGGACAGCTCACACCCTGGTTTTGAACTGTTTGACCTGCTGCCCTCTGGCAGGCGCTACAGGTGCATCAAAGCCAGAACAAACAGACTCAAGAACAGTTTCTTCGCCAGAGCAATAACCATCTTGAACTCACACACACACCCCCACTCTATAACTGTGCAATACCCACATCTCTGTGCAATATTACATTAGTCATACTGAACAATATCTATCACCCCATGATGTGCAATATCCAATAATCATTCACGAAGTGCAATACTCGCCCATCTTCATTTTTATATGTATATACTTATTTCACTATATATATATATATATATATATATATATATATATATATATATATATATATATAGTAGAAAGTCACAATTTTTTGAAATTGTGACTTTCTACTGCATGGCCCTCAAATGGAGAGGCCCTCCAATCTCATTGTACATTCTGTATAATAACAAATGAAGACATTATATTCTATTCAATTCTATTCTGTTCCAATGTATTATTTTGTAATTTATTTATCTTTTTTTTTTGTTTGTTTGTTTATATATTTTATTTATATATTCTGATTTTATTTTCAATTTAGCATTTATTTTCAAGAGATTGTAGAAGTGTATGGAACCCTATGAAACCCCGCAAGATACATGGGAGAAAAAAAAGGACTTGTCTTTTTTCTTTAAAGTAGCAGCTTAAGACTACAGTCAAACAATAGTTCATTCTGATTGTGAGGTTTCCGTAAGTTTGTGTCCTTACATCTTGCATATTTCCACATAATATTATGACCACCTGCCCAATATTGTGTTGACACCACAACACCAGGGTTCTACCCAGAAAAAAATCATAGACCGTCCCTGTCTGTCTGCAACAATGCTTAGGTACGTAGGTGGTACAGGTCAAAGTAACATCCACGTGGATGGCAGGACACTAGGTTTCCCAGCAGAACATTTCCCAAAGCGTAACCAGCTTGCCTTCTCCCTCTAGTGCATCCTGGTGCCAGGTGTTCCCCAAGTGAGCAATACACACACACACACACACACACACAACTACAACAGCTGCAGTAGCTTGTCTGTTGGATCGGACTACAAGGGCCAGCCTTCATTCCCCACATAAATCAGTAAGTTTTGGCCACCCATGACCCTGTTGCTGGTTCACCACTGTTCCTTCCTTGGTCCACTTTTGATGAACACAGACCACTGCAATCCAAGAACAGCCCACAAGAGGTGATGGAGATGGACAAAATGTCCAGTCAGTGGTCATAATGTTATGCCTGATCAGTGTACAAGATCTGGCACCGAAGAGGGAAAAGGTGCCCAGAATGTCAATTTTGTCCGGGGCACCATATCAGGTAACTCCGGCAATGCCGGGAACCTGTGGAATTATCCAGGATTTGTTTGCTACTGCTGGATCATTCTCCTGAGTCTGTTTGCCAGTAATTGCTAGAAACCGCACTTTAACTCAAGTTGTCTCTACTTTCCTGATAGCAACTGCTTTGGAAATCTGCTGACGGTATTTTTAATTGGACCGTTGGTCGAGGCAGTCGAAAGTGATGGGAGAGGATTGGCCGGCATCGCTCCTCCTGTGTTCTAGAGAGTTCGGACTGGGAACAATATTGAGGAGGCGCGGCCGCTCCCACACACACTGATTGTTAGCGGGGATCAGGACCCGTCACACCCACTCACTCAGGGCAAAGGCAGCCTGCGGTATCAGCGACAGCCGCTGTAAGCCGTCAAAACGACACATTAGGAGTACAACGAAGGTGAGTATAGCAAGGAGAAACGTGTGGCTTGCTAACTTTAAATGGTTAGCGTTACATTAATAACGTCGTTAATGGCTGCAGCGTTTATCAAGGCTAAATTTAAGCACAGTTTAGTTGATGCGTATTTATTGCTGTCGTTTGGTTAAGCTTATCTTACTGCCACACATCGTTAAGTATAAATGTTAAGCCTAGCTTAAGCGATAGAAAGCTGGGGAGTTTAAATGGCTAACAACAGGTATAAACTGCTGTTGCGGCATGCTTCTTATCCAAATCTACTGGGGATGAAGTCGCTTCAAAGTCACATAAAGTGGAAAGAAAGATCCAGAAAGTTCTCAGTCTCCTGAAATATGAAGGGGCACGCCCACTCGCACTGCTGCTGCTGATAGCTTGGCATGGACCTGCTGTCGCTGCTGCACAGTCACTCTTTCCTGTCATTGCTCTGTTGCGCTCAAAACAAACTCATTGCAGTGACCATAAACGGTGTCAGCGACGCACTAGAGTAAAAACAGGAGTCAATGTGAGTTGCTTAAAGTAACATTATTCAAAGTATGACTACTCATAATTTGTCATATTGTGCAAATTAAGAATGCGAAGCTAAAACCTGCCCCTCATGTTAACAATACCCTTATCAATATGGGGATTATAATGTAGACTGAAATAAATCATAGTTAAAACAACTGATTTTATATATATATATATATATATATATATATATATATATATATATATATATATATATATATATATATATATATAAAATCAGTTGTATTTTGCTAGCCCATGCCATAAAGCCCTAGCTGTTATCAAACCATCAGTCTCCACATTTCTGCACCACTGTTGGCAGCACGCCCCACCGGAGGAATCCACCCACTGGCATGAGAACTTCATTATAATGACCTCCCATGTGGGTTAAGATTAGGGTAACATTACAGTTTGTTTACTGTAGCAACAGTAAACGTGTCCTTTCACATGTTTCCCAGTAGTTTCACTCAGAAATTCATTCAGATAATCCCTTCTGTACTTGTCCTTGTTGATTAAATAAAACAGTATAGAATATGACTGTTATATAATGGCCACGAAAGGTCTTTTAGGTTGGCATATTGTAGTTAGACCAGCAGCAACCTGCCCACCAAAAAAACACATAATAAAGATAACAGTCAAACAGTAGTTCATTCTTATTGTGAGGTTACCGTAAACCTTATTCTTGGAAGAGACCTGTGCTTCCATGTTGTCCCTTGTTAATATAATAGTGGAAGTTCTCATAAAGGAGGATACCTGGAAATGGGTGCAATGGACTTTCACTGATACAGTTTGAACAGCTCAGACTCTGATTATAGCCTCATTACCCCATACTACATACAAGTGTGTATGATGGTAGCTACCCACAGTGCTTGGATAGAGCTTAAGTTACTCATCTGACACATATCCAGACTATCACTTTGGTGCCAGTCTAGAATAGAATGCTTTTATTTGTCATTATACGGAATGTACAATGAGATTTATGATTAACAACTATAAATATTAATCTTATTTTCAGGAAGCATGTCCAAGGGACCAGCAGTTGGTATTGACCTGGGCACTACCTACTCCTGTGTAGGAGTGTTTCAGCATGGCAAAGTGGAGATCATTGCCAATGACCAGGGAAACAGGACCACACCCAGTTATGTTGCATTCACTGACACAGAAAGGCTGATTGGGGATGCAGCCAAGAACCAGGTGGCTTTGAACCCTAACAACACAATATTTGGTATGTTGTTTTTTTTTTTGTTTTTTTTTTTTCCTTAGAAAAGTGAGGTATGACTGTGATGTTTCTGCTTATTAACAGTATTTTATTTGTTTATTTTTAACCCCACCCCATCCTACCCCCCAGATGCCAAACGTCTCATTGGACGCCGGTTTGATGACAGCGTTGTCCAGTCAGACATGAAACATTGGCCTTTTACAGTTATCAATGATGCTTCACGGCCCAAAGTAAAGGTGGAATACAAGGGTGAGACCAAGACCTTTTACCCAGAGGAGATCTCCTCCATGGTACTCCTTAAAATGAAGGAGATTGCGGAGGCATACCTTGGCAAGGTACTCCTCTATACAAAATACAATTTAGAAACTTGTATTTCTAAACTGTTTTAAGTCTTTCTTATCCCAGCAAGACAAAGAAATGTAAACAGTATATTATACTACTTATGTCCTGTTTACTTCAACAGGGCACAGACCTCTTGGCTTGAAATTAACTGGAAAAACTGGCTCATCGCATTCCTAATTAAAAGTCTTATTAAAATTTGTAACCTGGAACTGTTTGCTTTTTGCAGACTGTAACAAATGCCGTAGTGACAGTGCCTGCGTACTTCAATGACTCTCAGCGCCAGGCCACCAAAGATGCAGGGACCATTTCTGGGCTAAATGTCCTTCGTATCATCAATGAGCCCACCGCTGCTGCCATTGCCTACGGCCTGGACAAAAAGGTACAATAGAGCGATTTTAGGTTTTGTGAAAAGTCCTAAAGTTTATGGATTTATGAACTCATTTTTAGAGAAACTACAAAATATAATTAAATGCTTCATTTTAGGTTGGATCAGAGAGAAATGTTCTCATCTTTGACCTGGGTGGTGGCACGTTTGATGTCTCCATACTGACAATTGAAGACGGCATCTTCGAGGTGAAGTCCACAGCAGGTGACACACACTTGGGCGGTGAAGACTTTGACAACCGGATGGTGAATCACTTCATCTCTGAGTTCAAACGCAAGTACAAGAAAGACATCAGCGACAACAAGCGGGCAGTGCGTCGTCTGCGTACAGCATGTGAGAGGGCCAAGCGCACCCTGTCATCCAGCACTCAGGCCAGCATCGAAATCGACTCTCTGTACGAAGGCATTGATTTCTACACCTCCATCACCAGAGCCCGGTTTGAGGAGCTGAATGCAGATCTGTTCCGAGGAACCCTGGAGCCCGTGGAAAAGGCTCTTCGTGATGCCAAGATGGACAAGGCTCAAATCCACGACATTGTCTTAGTGGGAGGTTCAACCCGTATTCCCAAGATCCAGAAGCTGCTGCAGGATTTCTTCAATGGGAAGGAACTGAACAAGAGCATTAACCCTGACGAGGCAGTGGCCTACGGTGCAGGTACGTCCCCTGTGTGCTTAGAAATAGAACAGCAACTGTTCTGCCCCACTGAGCCACTAATGAGCAACATGTTTGAACCTTGATTCCACTTTTTCTTTTCTGCAGCTGTGCAGGCGGCCATCTTGGCAGGTGACAAATCTGAGAATGTGCAGGACTTGCTGCTGCTCGATGTGACCCCCTTGTCTCTGGGCATTGAGACTGCTGGAGGAGTCATGACTGTTCTTATCAAGAGAAACACCACAATCCCCACGAAGCAGACACAGACCTTTACCACCTATTCAGACAACCAGCCCGGTGTGCTCATTCAGGCAAGACCACAACCTCAACCTCACACGCTCCCGCACCCCTTCCCTGTTTTTACTTAAACAGAAGAAACACTTAATTTGCTGTTCTGATGTTTTATCATCAGGTGTTTGAGGGTGAAAGAGCCATGACCAAGGACAACAACCTCTTGGGGAAATTTGAGCTGACTGGAATCCCCCCGGCCCCTCGTGGAGTTCCACAGATTGAGGTGACATTCGATATTGATGCCAACGGCATTATGAATGTGTCTGCAGTCGACAAGAGCACTGGCAAGGAGAACAAGATCACAATCACCAATGACAAAGGTAACCAGAAAGTAAACTGTAATGCTGTATGCTGATCGTGAAATTTGAATCCTTTGAAATTAAACTCATCCTTTGCTCTGCCACTCAGGTCGCTTGAGCAAGGAGGACATCGAGCGCATGGTCCAGGAAGCAGAGAAGTACAAGGCGGAGGATGATGTGCAGAGAGAGAAGGTGGCGGCCAAGAATGGTCTTGAGTCTTATGCCTTCAACATGAAGTCCACTGTGGAGGATGAGAAGCTGAAGGGCAAGATCAGCGACGAGGACAAACAGAAGATTCTGGATAAGTGTAATGAGGTCATCAGCTGGCTGGATAGAAACCAGGTATGAGTTTGTGCCAATCGGTGATTAGCAACTTAAAAAAATGATCAGGGTGCAGTTAAATTTACATTTGACTTCCTCTTTTGTTTCTGTTCTGCAGACTGCAGAAAAAGAGGAGTTTGAACATCAGCAGAAGGAGCTGGAGAAGCTGTGCAACCCCATCATGACCAATCTTTACCAAAGTGCAGGAGGGGTTCCAGGGGGGATGCCCGGTGGCTTCCCCGGAGGGGGATCTGCTCCTGGAGGGGGAGGTTCCTCTGGCCCCACCATCGAGGAGGTCGACTAAACCAAAGCTTGAACGATGTGCATGAGCTTGTTCCCTTTGCTCTTGTGACATTTGTGTGAGAGTACCGTTCATTTTATCACAGAATTATCGAAAAAGTCAGAACCATTAACTTCTGTTCTTTGGCGACTGTCTGAACTTCTTTAAATTTTTTGTATGCCAGGCTTAAGGCAGCACCTGCACTGTGACTTTATGGGGAAAAAAAAAGTCCTTTTTGACAACCAAGTTCCTTTGAATTAAGCTAGTTCACATTTGCATTCTCAGTTTTTTTTTTTGAGTTGGTATATGAAGCTAAATCTGTTGCCTGTTGCACAATAATTAACAAAATTCAACAAAATAAAAGTTTCTCATGATTTGAGTCATTTATTCATTACTAAAAAGCTTTCCTGTGAAATCAAACAGCACTGTGGAGTGTTTTCTTGACCATGACCTTTGACCCACACCTTGAAATTGAAACTGCACTTAAACTGATGGCAAAGCAGCAATGCTTGTAATTTTTTAATGGCTTCCTTTGTGTTTTTATGGGTAGTAAACCATCAAATCTTTAGTAATTACAGCAATATGTTTGTAACTGCTAAAGGTCATTAAGTTTATTTGCTGATAGATGTAGTAGTGTGCACAAAATTAATTTCATGTGTAGAGACAATAAAAGGGGCCGCAAGTAGATATTTTTTATCCTTTAATTTACTTATGCATGAGTATTTAGGAAGATGTTGGAAAGTTCATGGGGGGATATTGGTTCCTCTTGGCTACCTATTAGGGACCAGTGCTGGTACACGTGTGAGAACGTATGCTGAAGTGTTAGGCAGGTCAGCGAGAGTTAGAGTTTCTTGGGCATTCATGCATCCGGTAGGCGCACATGTAGAAGATACCTGGAAGAGAGTAATGTAAATGGCATAGTAAAAAAAACAAACAAACAAAAAAAAAAGCAGCCTGAACAACATAAAAACAGTCATAAGATCCAAACCTGAGAAGAATGTGAGCACCACTGCCACCCAGCCCATTATATAGGACCAGGAGAATCGCCAGCTGCCATAGCGTTTGCCATAGTAGTTCACTGTCACCCCTGTGTAGACAGCCATCGCCAGCAACACAAAGAAGCCTAAACAAAAACATAATATTAGCTAAATCTCATTATCATTATTATATACAGGAAAGCTTGTGTTTGACTACAGGTGAGGAGCTCACAGGAGATAAAGAAGAGGATGCCAGCTGCAAATGTCTTGTCAAACCCGTCAAAGGAGGAGTAGTGGATGAAGGCCATGACGCCAATCACAATGCCAATAAAACAAGCCAGCAGGGAAAGAATCATGAAGGCCCGGGTGGCATCCCAGTATGCTGTGATTAAGAGCAGGAAAGACCAAACTTATTAAATACAAAATTTAGATGTGTTTATTTTGTGTTACATGTTCTGTTTGTGGCATTTATAATCTAGTTATGTGTCACCTGTATTCATGCTTGTACTCTAGGAGACACTAACTTGCCATCTAGTGCTTGCCAAAAAATTTTCATGAAGTAAGAGAGAAAATGAAGTCTCGCATACAGGTTCTACACAAAAATAAATTTACATTTAAAAAATAATGCACGCATTAATACATTTTTTAAACATTTCTCCAACTTAAGGTGCCTATCCCAGCTGATGAAAAAGGCAGGGTAACCACAGACAGTTCTTAATACACTTAATTATAAATGATTAATTGCAAAGGTAAATAATTACATAAGCAAATTGAAAGATGAATATATAATATTCTTCATTTTAGTAAAGTAATTAATGCATATATGTATTTTTAATATTTTTATGGAATTTAATGTGATATTTTTATTCAGTCATTATTTTAATTATTTAGTTTCTTCAAGTTTCTGTCCTCAGTACCCATAAACTCTAAAGAAAAGTAGCCATGGGGCAAACTGGAAATAAATAAATAAAGGGATTATTACAAAAATAAATAAATAAGCTAATTCAAAACTACAATTAGTGTATTCCTAAATGTGTCTATAATATTTTTTATAGCATGTAATGTGACATCAGTTTATTCATTAAGTCAAGAAAATGGCTGGCTGAATGAATGAATGAATGAATGAATGAATGAATGAATGAATGAATGGAGGGATGGATGGATGGAATATAATTTTGGAAGTTTTGGTCCTCCACACCCATGAAGCCCAAAAGGAAGTAGTCCAGTGCTGATCAGGGTTATGGACTAACTGTGTCTGTCTGTACACATGCAATGTAAGACAGGCAGCCATCCTTACCAATACTGTCTGTGTGTGTCATGCATTTCCCAGGCACACAGTACCGCCACAGGCCCTGGTGCATGTAATTGCTGGAGTGACGATACTGCATCCAGTAGTCAGTTGCCGTGGAGACAATGAGAAGTATGTTCCCAACTCCGGCACAGAACAACCCACCTCCCATGAAGCTGTACATCCTGCCAAAAAAAACCTGACTGACATGCAGAGAGAAAACAGGTCAGGGCCTCATCACATCTGAGCCCCCGCTATACCAATTAGAGCAAGTACTTCCTGTTACAGAGGGGATCGACACTGGGTATGAATTAAACAATATCCAAATACATTCAGCAGGATGCCACAAATATTACACTGGAGCTATAGACAGATCTGATTACACACACACACACACACACACACACACACACACACACACATATATATATATATATATATATATATATATATATATATATATATATATATATATATATATATATATATATATATATATATATATATATATATATATAAATCTTCTAAGACATGGACAAGCAGCCAGTTTAGTCTGGCAAGTCATTAACCTCTCACAGTGTCGCAGCAGGAGGTGCCTCAGTCTTTAAAAGCACGGTGCCTTTTCAAAGCCACAGATATTTATGTTAAATTATACCCAAGTCTACCAAACATGGCACAGTAAACAGTGAGTAAAGGATGCACACGAGCTCAGGAATTTTATTCCATCTAGATTCTGTGGTGCATCCATAAAACATGGCATCGTGTTTCAATATTTTATCTGAAGTGGGCTTTTCTGCCCTGTTTTAAATATAATTAAAGAGAAACAAGGATTCACCTACTGACCTGAATTTCAACAGCAAAAAAACTCTTTCTCCATCTATGTAAAATACAGACCATGTCACTGACATACATATATATTTCCACATTGATTACATACCTCTTTTTTCCCCTTAGAAAAAGTCAGAGATTCCAATAATTCGGGTTGTCAAAGCACTGAGGAGCCCAATATTGCCCAGGATGGCAGGAAAGTTTTGTTTGTGCTTAGGAAACCAAGCGAACAAACGGGCTGACGGAACAATGGAGCATGCTGAGCCACAACCAATCACAGAGGATGAGTTTTGTGTTTTAGGGAATCTGCTGAAAATACAAAACCATTAAAGCGCTGTGCACATCGCGGTAATAGTGATGACACAGGGCTTTTAATTCAAAATGCTCCACAGCCACACACAGTAAACTCATGGTCTACAATGCTCAACCATAGTACTGCTGAAAGAGTAACATTTTTTTTTTTAACATAGTACAAATGTAGAGTCCTCTGCAGTGTTTAATTATGTAATGTGTTTTGGAGGAAATCCTTCTGCTTACTACCGAGATTGTAAACTGTCATTTTGATTAAATATTGAGATGTTTCTGTCTTTGATTTAAACATTAAAATTCAAATTGTCCAATTTCCAAAACTTTTGTTAAGGCTTACTGTATAATATAAGAGATGAAGCAACTACAGAAGCTGCACATATTGCATCCTCCTATTAATATCTTTTCAGCTTTCATAATAATGTTGGAAAGACAAATTATGGTCATCTAAATTAATTTTTACATTTAGTGCAAGCCAGGCCGGAGGAATTCATTTAATTACAAATGGAAAAAAAAAATGCTGGACTATATACGTACAGCTGACATAAAAGCGTGATGAGTGCGGTTAATAAAGCTGTATAATTTGGATGAAGAAGCTGCACCACAAGTGGTTTATCTTTGCTGTAGCACCTGGCAGAAAGAGGGGGCTGTAAAAGAGAGGGTTGCATGTGAGAAATTAATATTTCATTTGGTTGTTTGATGGTGTAGCACACTCCATATGAAGAGTCAGGATGGAAGCATTTCAAATCAGAGGCACAATCAGAGTGCTAATTATGAAAAGTTTGTCTTCCACGAGTTTAGAATAAATCAGCAAAGCAAAGCAAAGTTGAACCAAATGAAGTCTGGTGTGTTTGTTTTTTTTGGGAAGACATTAATGTAACATATAACTGTACGGAGATTATTCATGACACATGCGAAGACACGGCGCAGACAGAATATGTAAAAATAGAGCTTTTATATAAAGGCAAGAGCTAAACTGTCACACTGTGATGTGTACATGTAGCTTTAGGCTGATGATGACACGCCTAAATTATTAAAACTTCAGCACAAGTCTAAAAATATACAAGATAAAATACATTAAAAAATATGTGTAAACAATTTCACTTCCTTAAAAAAAAATCATATAACTCAGTGTGAGCAATCCTGGCAGAGAAAATGTGGCACAAGTGCAAAATTATAATTTTCTCTGCGTAACCTTCGATCTGTGGACAAGAAAATAAAGAGGTGGAGTTTATGTCGAGGAGTTAATTGTTCAGTATAGTTCAGAGTTCTTGTCGAAGTCACTGGGTATTTCCATAAATGTTATTTAGAGCACACAGATGTACACAATGACAGTGGGTTCAGCAGCTAGTTTCAGCATTGCTCATTAGGGGGCTAACTCTGCACAGGTGCATTGGAGGCAAAAACATATTTATTTCCTGAATAATTAAATTCATTTATTGAACAGTTTGTTTGGGTTTCTGTCATTTTACTGGGGTTTACATGAATCCTTTTTACATATTTATTCTTATTTAGAGCAAATTTAGTTTTTAATGTAAACAATGAAAATTCAAATCTTATATTTGGACCCAGATATTTTGGAGTTTACTGCTACAATTGAACAGAAAAGAGCAATATTAAATGTGCTGCTACTAATATATCTGCTGCTTAGTCCTGTGACATCTTCAATGAAGTAGCACACTGTCTGACAATGAGCTTTGAATTAAAGGGCAACCAGCCAGTATGCCTGTAGTCTTACTTATTATAAATACCAGTGGATCTGTAGGTAATTTAGATATTCATTTATTAAATAAATTTCACAAAAGTATTCAGACGTACAAGTTCCAGAGCATCGCAAGGCCATCACTTGCTTGGCTCAGTTGTTACCACTAGGTGGTGTATTTTATTTAAACTTGTACCAAAGTTTGCCTCATTAGCTGCATTTTGACTTGCAGAAATAGGTTAGTTGCCACAGACATAGCTGCATCCAGTATGATAGTCCTCTGTGTCCTTTCATCTCACTCCAAATTATTCCAAACCCCCATTAATCATTCGGTTTTCATTAAGAAGGCTTTGGTTCTTTTAAATTGATGCATAGTGTATGCATTTTTTTTTTTTACTACTTATTCATTTAATACAGTTCTAGGTTACTTTTAATTTATTTTAAGCTTTAAAAATATATAGCCATGTGCTGTTTTTTTAATTGTGTCTTATATGTAAAGCGGTTTCTGAACTTACATTGCCTTATTAGGTTGCATTTTGGACATGCAAAATACAAAGTAAATGCATTAATCTCTCAATCCCACTTACAGGGCAGGTTTCTTTTGCTGCAGCATTTTGGCAGACAATAGAAAACTACACTGCATCCTACATGATTTTTACCATCATCTTTCACATTGTGGGGTTTAAACCCCCCCCCCACACACACACACACACACACACACACACACAAAATATGTTGACTATTGTTAATTAGTTTGCTGTGTGCAAACTGATGCAAGAGCAGGGTTCAACATTTAAAAGCTGTTTTCACTTTTATTTGGGAAAGCTTCTTCAAGTACACTCGCCACTGCCGAGCATCCTGTTGGCTAATGTCCAGTCACTGGATAACAAGCTGGACGAACTCAGGGCCAGGATACAGTTTCAGAGGGACATAAGGGACTGCAACATCATCTGTCTCACGGAGACATGGCTGACTCCCCTCATACCGGACCACGCCGTACAGCCGTCGGAGTTCTTCAGTGTTCATCGCACGGACAGAACGAGTGAGTCTGGAAAATCAAGAGGAGGAGGTGTGTGCCTAATGATTAATAACAACTGGTGTGACAGTAGGAATGTTGTCCTTCTGAAACAATCATGTTCACCTAACCTGGAGCTCCTAACCCTGAAATGCCGTCCCCACTACCTGCCCCGCGAGTTTACTTCGGTCATCTTCAGCGCCGTCTATATTCCACCTCAGGCGGACACAAACACTGCACTATCCGAGCTACATGAGGCTATTTCCACCTATCAGGCTAACCAGCGTGATGCAGCTCTCATCGTAGCCGGGGACTTTAACAGTGCAAACTTGAAAAAGCTGATACCGGAGTTGATTCAACACATCGACTGCCCCACCAGAGGAGAGAGGACCCTAGACCACTGCTATTCTCCATTCAAAGATGGCTACAAAGCAAAGCCTCTTCCGCCTTTTGGGAAGTCTGACCACACCTCTGTACTTCTCATGCCGAAATACAAACAACGGCTCAGGCAGGAACCCCCTGCTGTGAGAGAAGTGACACGGTGGTCTGATCAAACAGAGGCCGCTCTGCAGGGTGCGTTGGATTCAACCGACTGGGACATGTTTCGCAGCAGCGCGGGCGGAGACATCGAGGAGTTTACGGAAACTGTTGTGGGATTTATTGGGAAAGTTGTTGAAGACACTTCACTTAGGAGGACCATCAGGACTTTTCCCAACCAGAAGCCGTGGGTGGATAAATCTGTCCGCGACGCCCTGAGGTCCCGCACCGTTGCCTACAACTCTGGCCTCGCCTCTGGGAACATGGAGGACTACAAGGTTGCATCATACAACGTCCGCAGAGCGGTGAAAGAGGCTAAACATCGCCACGGCCGCAGACTGGAACAGCAACTACAACAGTCTGACTCCAGGGGACTGTGGCAGGGACTACGCACCATCACGGACTACAAAGCACCACACACACCCCCGGTGAGTGCCGCCGCTTCTCTGGCTGATGAACTCAACATCTTCTTTGCGCGCTTTGAGTCGGGAAGCCGACAGCCCGCTGCGCTCCCGGCCGGAGGGGCGGAGACACTCACTGTGACGGAGCGCGACGTGAGGAGGGCGTTTAGACGTGTAAACACCAGGAAAGCGGCTGGACCAGACGGTATTAGTGGACGTGTCCTTAAGACCTGCGCTGACCAGCTGGCACCTGTGTTTACAGTGATATTCAACCTCTCACTGAAACTGTGTGTGATTCCCACCTGCTTTAAAAAGTCCATCATAGTCCCTGTCCCAAAGAAACCACACCCCAGCAGCCCCAATGACTTCAGGCCCATAGCACTCACCTCTGTGGTGATGAAGTGTTTTGAGAGACTCATCAAGACATTCATCACCTCCTCACTGCCCACCACCCTCGACCCACTACAGTTTGCATACCGGCCAGACAGATCCACAGATGACGCCATATCCTTCCTCCTCCACAAGACCCTTTCACACATAGACACTGGTAAGGGGAACTATGTGAGAGTGCTGTTTGTAGATTACAGCTCAGCATTCAACACCATAGTTCCCTCCAGGCTGGTCTCTAAGCTGCTGGACCTGGGCCTGGGCCCATCCCTGTGCAGGTGGGTTCACAGCTTCCTGACCAGCAGACCACAGGTGGTACGAGTGGGTCACCTCACCTCATCCTCCCTCACCCTCAACACTGGATCCCCCCAAGGCTGTGTGCTCAGCCCTCTGCTGTACTCACTGTACACCCATGACTGCGAGGCCACGTCAGAGTCCAACGTCATCATCAAGTTTGCTGACGACACTGCTGTTGTGGGACTAATCTCTCACAATGAGGAGACAGCCTATAGGAGAGAGGTCTCCCGCCTGGAGAACTGGTGCCAGGAGAACCACCTCCTGCTCAACGTCAGCAAAACAAAGGAACTGATCGTGGACTTCAGCAGGAAGCAGCAGAGGGACTACCATCCACTTGTCATCAGTGGTGCTGAGGTGGAAAGAGTGGACACCTTCAAATACCTGGGAGTGACCATCTCACAGGACCTGTCCTGGACTCATCACATAAACATCACTGTGAAGAAGGCCAGACAGCGTCTCTACCTCCTCAGGCGGCTGAGAGACTTCAAGCTCCCACTCAAGGTGCTCAGGAACTTTTACACCTGCACCATCGAGAGCATCATGCGTGGGAACATCACCACCTGGATGGGAAACTGCACCAAGCAGGACTTCATGGCCCTAAAAAGGGTGGTTCGTTCGCTGAACGGACCATCAGAACCACCCTCCCCAACCTGCAGGACATTTACACCAAGCAGTGCAGGCTGAGGGCCATGAAGATCCTAAAACAGCCCAGCCACCCTGGACACTCTCTCTTCTCCCTGCTCCCATCAGGCCGGCGTTACCGCTGCCTGAGGGCTAAGACTGAAAGGTTGAAGAAGAGTTTTTACCCACAAGCCATCCGTCTGCTCAACTCTGAGCCCTAACTGGACCATTATTGCACAGTGTAAATATTATAATTTAAAAAGTGTGTATAGTGTATAGTATATAGAGTATAGTGTATAGTGTGAATTACTTTTTTTTATTTTTATTCTTCTTATTTATATGTGTGTGTATATAAGGTTGCAGGTACAAAATACATTTCACTGTGCATTGTACTGTGTATAACTGTGCATGTGACAAATAAACACTATCTTATCTTTATCTTAAGCTCATCCTCAGTCTCTACTCAAGATGGGCTACTTTCACTCCAGCTGTTGCAGTCCAATTTAGAGTTGTTCATACTGTAGTTATAATGCATATGCACTTTTTTATATAGAGGGGAGAACTGAATTTCCAACAATGGAAGATAGTTTTCTGCAGCAGAATATGACAGTATTCAGTGTTGTGCATTTTTAGATACATGTGAAGTGGCCTCTTCTACCAACTGAGCCTGTGTGCGTGTGGGAGGGGTCAGCAAACCACAGCGACCCTAATCCACGCTTCAGGGCTAAAAGCATAAATTTGTAGAACCCTACTAAATTGCATAACCCATTCAAATTGCATCGGATTACCATTATCATCCTAGCCTGGTGGGACCCAGCGTGTATTTGCCGAAGGCAGTGGAGTCCACCTCACTCTCCACATCATCCGCCGTCTCCCTGCCAAAACACTGTAGTACTTCCACTAATAAGATCTGCACGCAAGAGGCACACGCAGCAGATGACGGTGCAGACACGAGGAAAAGCCTTTTATATCTCACTGCTGTCACGTTCCGTGAGACATGCAGCGAGATGAAGGCTTCTTCCTCTCATTAAACCACATTCAGAAAAAGCATTTTCAGAATATTGCAATCCGAAGAAGGCATCAGATCACACACAGTATCCAGTATCAGACATTTTACAGGGAACATGATATAACAATATCCAAGTTCATTCAGACCTCAGGGACATTTCACCACAGAGGAAAAAAAAATCTTTAGCCGACTCTTCTGCCATTTTCCTTTTTCCTCGATCGGCTCTTTAAATCCTTCACTTGTTCACTTTGTTTGCATTACAAAATGGTTTTGCATAAATTATTCAGGGTATCTTTAATCTATCAATCATTGTTTGCAAATACAAATTTAAGATTAATTATTTAAATTCAATTCAAATGTATTTCTATAGTTCCATCCAGGGGCGATTCTAGGATCAGACCTTTAGGAGGGCTGAGCCCCTAGTCATATAATCATACATACACCGCAATTAATATACTTATACTATAACAATAGTTAATAAATTACTTTAGTACTGTGAGTTTTATCCCACAAACTATTTTTTAAGAAAATTAATAATGGTATATGCAGCTTACAAACATACTGTATTCAAACCTTTTCAGCACTGCAAACCTCAATTCATTTTAGTTACATATTACAGTGTTACTTTCAAAAGCAACCTAATTCATAGTCTCTAAGAATAATTCAGAATGAATAATCAGTTTTGGTATATTCCATTCCTCTACACCTGTTTTAGAGTGAACCCTTAGGCAACGGCTCAGTCATTATGATCAGAATTTTCCAAAATACATGTTTCCAAACAATTTGTAGCAGTGTCTTAACCACACTGAGCCAGTCCACCAAATCATCAAGGATTAACGTAGCATTATTCAGAACAGACACCAGATAATCAGACTGATGGTCAATGCACCTGGACAAGAAGTAAACTGAACCCAAACGCTCCCCCCAGCACAGAGCATTAGGTACATCAGTTCTAAGAGTGAAGAATGGCTTTTTTTCCACGATCTGTCCATCTGCTCACAAACAAACACACACACACACACACACACACACACACACACACACACACACACACACAAACACACACACACACACACAAACCATTTCCAGTAAGTTGGGGGGCTTTCCTATTTCAGTTCACTGTCCTTAAATATACTGTAAACAAAAAATGAAGCCCAATTTGACCAGAATAAAAAGCTTTGACAAGCTAAAATAATACAGAACATCAGCCACTACCGATATGCCAGCAGGATAAAAATTAACATGAGCTAATAATCTCTAGTGAACCAGCTGAAGTCAGCTAATGTTTTTGACACTATTTAGAGAACAAATATATACAAGCAGAGACTTTTTAAGTATTGGCCCTGTATTATCAAAATAGTTTGCACTTTTGCTTGCTAAAGTTTCAGGGAAAGTGGGTTTTAAATTTGCACCACTGATTTGTGTCATGAAATGACCTCTTCACCTTCTTCCTGCCATGAACAACACAGGTCTTACTGAATAAAGACAAGCCTGCAGCGGAAGTGCCAGTGCACTGTTAAAATACTGGACATTAAAACCTGTTTGCAGTCTAACCTGAACCATCTCCAATAGACAAGCTAGCAAAATACAGTATAATATTAGAAAACGGTGTCAGAAAATAATACTGAAACGCAGATTAAAATGGGTCTAAACTCGCCTATGGTTCCGTCTCACAATAATTCACAATAATCTCACAATAAAGGACAAAGCCAGCTCTGTCCTAGGATGTCCTCTCGACTCAGCGCAGGTGGTGGGAGACAGAAGGACTCTGACCAAAATAACATCACTGATGGACAAGGTCTCCCATCCCATGCATGAAACTGTTGCTGAGCTGGAGAGCTCCTTCAGTGACAGACTGCTGCATCCTAAATGCACAAAGGAGCGTTACCGCAGATCCTTCCTCCCAGCAGCTGTAAGACTTTATAACCATCACTGCTCCCAACAAAAACCACAATAGCCTACACAATGTAGGACAATATATAATATACTGTAAATAGTCCGGCCTGTTAAGGTTCAACACACAGGCACATCATGTACATTGTATATAGTGTTATTATTATTATTAGTAGTATTAAGGTTAATATTGTTTGTTGATTTTATATATATTCTTTTCTTAATAGTGTGAATTATTATATCTTTATTTATATTTATAATAACTGCGGCTGCTGTTACACCCAAATTTCCCCTCTGTGGGACAATAAAGGCTGTTTCTTCTTCTTCTTCTTCTTCTTCTTCTTCTTCTTAATTCTCAAGGTTTTATATTTTAAGGTGAGACCAACAAAATAAGGACTTCTAAAGCAATTTGAGACTTGTTGTGAATCAGCATTATACAACTAAGATCGAATGAAACTAATTGAATTCAGAAGGCAAGCACGTGGCACCATTGGGGAGGAAGAACTCTCTTTTAACAGGAAGAGCTCTCCAGACTTCTGCTGCGAATGACTGGAGAGATAAGGGGAAAGAGATAAAAGGTAAGAGGAGCATAGACAGAGACAACACACAACAAACAGGACCAAACACAAACTATGCATGAGAGTAGCAAAAAGTTAATGATGTGCAATATAAACATGGAGTCAACAGAGTGAAAAGGGGACTGAAGAAATGCTCAGTGCACCATGTGAGTTCCTCTAGCAGCCTGAGTCTACAGCCATATAACTAATAGCCCAGGCACACTAGAGCAGGAAAGCAACTTCCTAGCAACTGGGAAAAATTGGTGGTTGCCTGGTGATTGCATTGAATCTTTTGGCTTATTGCAAACAGTTGCAGCAACCATCTGTTCACCCAGAGGTTGAGGGTGTTGCATGCTCATGGGAGACCACAAAATGATGCACAGGTCGTCTGGTGGGCGACAACCTGTCTCCTAAAAAAAAGAAAAAGAACACTGTCCGACTAATTAATGACAGATTGGCAACACATTTCAATCAGTCTAAGTCCCAATGCTGTGATGCACGCAACTTGTCTCAACAAGTCTTTGCAGTTGGGGACTTATTTTAGCTGGTTGCTAACTGTTAATATTCAGTTCAGTTCTATTTTTATTTATGTAGCACCAAGTCACAACAAACTGTTGCTTCAAGGTGCTTTATATTGTAAAGACCGTACAGTAATACAGAGAAAACCCAACAATCAAGCGACCCTCTATGAGCAAGGGTCTACCAGGAGAGAGGAGTCCACTGTCAGAGGCCATAAGAAGATTATTTGTAACCTTCACTAATGCTGTTTCTGTACTGTGATGAAGTCCGAAACCTGAAACTCTTCAAATAAACTATTCCTCTACACATGACCAGTTAGATGTTTTACAACTACTTTCAAGATATTTTTAGATAAGAGAAAGGTTGGAGATTGGCCTATAATTATCTAAGACAGTTGGGTCGACTGATGGATTTTTAAGTAATAGTTTAATTACTGCCACCTTGAAGGCCTGTGGCACATAGCCCATTAATAAAGATAGATTGATTATATTTAAGATTGAAGCATTAATTAATGTTAGGGCTTCTTTGAGCAGTCTTGTAGGAATGGGGCCTAACAGACACATTGATGGTTTGGAGGAAGTAACTACTGAAAGAAAGAATGCTGAAAAGAAACCTGGGGTTGTTTTTATTTTCTTCAATCAGTGATGATTAATAAGATTTCCTAGCTTTATGGAGGGCATTTTTTTTTATCATAGAGCAACAAACTCTTTTTCCAGGCTAAATGAAGATCTTTTAAATTAGTGAGACGCCATGTCAGTGTTCTCTGTTTTAAGCTGCGTGTTTGTGAGTTATACCAGCGAGTCAAGTACTTCTGATTTCAGGCTTTCTTTTTCAGAGGGGCCACAGTATCTAGAGTCATACATAGTTAAGATGTAAAACTACTGACATCGTAATCAACCTCTGTGGGAGTAGATTCTTATATAAAAACAGGGTTGCTAAGTATATTTGTTATTTTGCAGTTAAATCACTGTCCTACCGCAACCACATCTCTATTTGAGGAGGAATTTCTGTTTCACATCTATAAGGTTCCAGCTGGACTCTGAATGTAAGCAGTTAATGTGAATTTTTGTGCATGTAGACAACAACAGATTTGCAACTTTTGCCAATTTATGACCAACAGATTGTATATAACTTGACCCCATTCAATCTTGTTGCCATTTTATCACCATCTTGATGCCCTTGTTTTAGCTGCAAGTCATTTTGAAGACAGCAACTGACTTTTGTCACAGACCTGGTCCCTGTCTTTGAAGCAACCATTTGAAACACAGCGAGATCACAAATTAATTGCACACAGTTGCAGTAATCTTGGTCACACCATGGTCGCCAACCACTGTTTTCCCTACTGTGACTATAGCAGGGATGGTTTAGGGTACCTCGATCCAGTTCTAACTATTAAGTTCTATCAAAAAAGCAATATTAAAGATTACCTTTCACAAACATTCCCATGGTAGCAGCTTTAAACTAAATGCTTTAAGCATATTGATATTTAGTGATTAGTACAAATTGTATTGTTTAATATTCTCACCATCTCCGTTTTGTGTGTTAGTACTGCTGAGATTTATTAATTTAAGTAAAACACAACATACAGGTGAGAGTGAGTGGAAGCTTTGTGGGTGGTGATAATTTATTTATACAGTGCCAATTCACAGCAACAGACTTCTCAAGATACTATTGTATTGCACAGCAGAGCTCCTGCGTCCTGGAGAAAAAGAACGAGAGAAAGCACACATTTCATTTCATTTAAAACACAACATTTAGAAATGTTGTGTGTTTAATTAATAATTTACATGCTTGATTTAGCATAGCTTTTTAACTTCACGGCAAATTTCTTGTCTCACATGAACCCTTCAGACTTGCTTGGATTTAATAAGGTTTTATTTTGATCTTGTACTACCAAATATGCATTAGGCGTTTGGTCATTAAACACACTTTGGCAAATCTTTAATGATGACTGTCGATATCATCATCAAAAAGAAAACACATGACATTAAATCCGCGCTTACTCATTTATGCACAGAAAGAGGGCTTAGTGAACGATGTGTATGCGTCACCGTCTCTCAGTATTACTCAGAAATGGACAGAAACGTTTTTCTAACAAATGCTTTATTGGTCAGTTTAAAAATTAACACACCAGTGATCTACAGGAGTGCCACAGTACACAGTCACACAAGGATTACAGAAAAAAAACCCAGCAACGCACACAAACACGACACACATGCACAGACACACGCACGCACGCACACACCAGCATGATGGGTTATTAGCACATTATTTGCCTCATGACTTCTCCCATTATTATGGTTTGATGGTTCAGGAGTAAACAGAAGATACATTCAATAATCAGCTGTACAACAATGTAATACTTAGATTCACCACCCCCACCCACCTCCCAAGCTTAAAAATACAATATTTTCTCCCCAGATCAAATATTTGACACATCTTTTAAAAAAAAAAAAAAATGCAAAGATGTCTGTATAGACAGAGGAGGGGTAAAGAAAATCACCAAAAATAATGATTAAATAATTAAAAGAAGATAAAAAAAAAAGAAGAATAGAAATAGTTTGTGAAAAGGCAGATGGTAAGCCTCGACACTTTCCCTTTTGTCTTCAGTTTTTCATAAGATACCATGGCAACAGATTGATGGTTCGCAAAGACAGGAAATCAGGGAGGAAAAATGGACGATGTCACATCACGTAATCGACGTCTGTCTACATGAGATTCTGGGAAGGAAACACGCAACACAGAGAGTAATGGGACAAGAGCACTGACAGCATCAGTTAATTACAGTTTATAACAAACATGAAGGTTCAGTAACAGTATTGAGCCTGACTGAATTTTTGAAAGCTGAGGCGTATATGAATATTTTGTCCTTGTCTGGAGTGGTTTAGTAGTAAGTGGATTAAATCTGTTCATTTTTTTTTTTTAAGCAATTGTGGGTTTTTTTGGTTTTTTTTAAAAAGATACATTTAGATAGAAACTTGCATGCATGCTTAGGTGGCGTAGAGCACACACCAAAATGAAAATACTCTGGTGAATAGCAAAAAGAATAATGCAGTAGACATTATGCTATATAGGTCCATTCCCTAAATGTTCCTAACTAAAATAAAACTTGACTTCGGAAAAATAAATAAATAAATAAGTTTCAACAGCACTACACTACTTGAAAATAAGACTTCAGTCACACAGGCCTAGAGACCAGTCTGCAACCACCTGGCAAGCAATGGTCGCTAGGGGGACAAGTGTTTGCTGGTAGTCACTAAGTGAAATTAGCTGCAAACCAAAAACCTTCTTGTGATTGCTTTGGTAGGTAGCAGATTTCTGCAGTCGCCTGTAGTTTTTGCATGGAAGACACCAACTTGTCCATTCGCTGAATGGTCGTGAAACTTGAAAGAAACTTGTGTTGGACAAGTCGTTGAGTCGTTGAGTTTTTTTTTGTTGTGTCACACTGACCGCGGCAGTCTGCTAGCAACCAAAGGATTCACAAGGATGTTTTTGGCATAGGACCATCTTTGCAGCCAATTTCAGCAAGCAAGCAACCTCTAGCAACCACTCGTGAATGCGCGCGCACACACATTTTTAACTCTGGCAACATGGCAGAGTTAAAAATGTGACCTGTGTTTGCCTGGGGGTCCTGACCAATCTCTAGGCCTGTGTGACTGATGCCCAGGCTCATTAGAGTTTCTGCTCTCCATCACTGAGAAAACTGCAAACATGCTGCTTTCAAGCCTAAAGTATGTGAGTTATTTGGAAAAAGATTTTAGGGATAATACAATAATATTCCATGGAATTGTTTCATCTCTAGCTATGGTTATGTTTAAAAATCACCAGCTTTACAGATATACACTGTATTCAATTCAATTCAGTTGAATTCAATTTTATTTATATACTGTAGTACCAAATCCCAACAACAGTCACCTCCAGGTGCTTTATATTGTAAAGTAAAGACCCTACATTAATAGGGTACATAAATAACTTATAATTTCCCATTTTAGATTAAGAGATTTAACTGAGAGACTGCAGTCTTTTTTTAGTATTAGATAACTACTTTTTGGCCCTTCTCCGAAACCTCCAGTAAACTTCTGCCATTCACTGTCTCAGTCTGCCCTCAGGTTGCTGTTGAACGGACTGTGACCCATATTATGAAGGCGATGTCTGCTCAGCAGTATCAGTCCCACTATCAGTCCAGATGTACCTCGTCTCTCCTCTGACCAGCATTGGAGGGTTGCAGAAAGACTCCTCTACCAAGGGACCCATAGTTAAACGTCTGGACACTGGGCATGAAGCTTGGCTGTCCATATGGGATTACATTTTCATCTGCAGATGACAAACAGATCACTCAAAGTTACAGCTGTACTGTATTTATATAGGTTAAACCCTGAGTGATGGAACACATGGAAAATAGAGCCCATGCTACTAAAAGCAGGAATCCTATGACTATGGGATGATAAGTGTTCAAACATTTGGTGCAGTTGTTTCTTTCTAAGCCCAAGGGGATTTGTATGAAGCACCACAATAATATTAATACACATCAAGTTGAGGTCCAGCTGTTGAAGCGAGGCAGCATGCGTGGCAAAGACAGATGTTGTTCTTTTATCTTTTTTTTGCTAAACAATGTTACAGAAGTGTGCATCATGTGCTTACCGTGGGATAACCACTTTGTAGATCCTCTCCTCTGGGGTGAGAAATGTTCTCCCCTCTTCTGAAGAGTGGGTGAGTCACTCCCCTCTTTGTCTGCTCGACTGCGGCTCAAAACATCAGCCAAGAGCTGCAGGGAGTCATCTGTGGGGAAAGAGGCCAGTAGAGGGGAGAGCTCTGATGATTGGTAATTGATGATTAAAAAAAAAAATAATTAAATAGAGAAATTTGGCTTTAAAGAAATAGTTTGACATTTTGGGAAAAGATGCTTAACTACTTTTTTGCCAAGAGTTAGATGAGAAGATACCACTCTTGTGTCTGTTTATTAAATATGAAGGTGCATCCAGTAGTCCACTCACTTAGCTTTGCATAAAGACGGGAAACAGTGGGGAACATTTAACTTAGCTCTTGCTCTAAAGCAGCAGCAGCAGCAGTGCATCTAAGGCTCATAGTTGTTAAATCAGGACAAAAGCAGCAGTGAAAAACACCAACTGGCAATTTTACTGTGTGCTATGAGCCAAATTCCTAGATGAGAGCACATTGTTTAAAACGTTAAGCAAGAAAATTAATTTAAATAAAAACCTGCCAAAATGTCAAACTATTCTTTAAATATCACAAAGACCAGAAATAATTGAAGGTGAATTCTTGCACTTGATTATAAAGTCTACAGCTTTGCTAGCCACTCTAGGGTGGTTTACTGAGATAAGTGCTAATGCTATCATGTTCAAAATAATAACGCTGACCTTCTGAGGGGTCACCAATATAATGTTTAAGGTATTAACAGTCTTAAATTAGTACATTAGCATACTGATATTTGCTAATTAACTGTAAGGTGTAGCTATAACATTGAATAGACTATGGTGCTTCATGTAAGGTTAAGGTCACACCAACGCTATTAGAATCCAGTCTCTGGGGATAATGACAGTCAGTAAAAAAAAAGTGGCAAACTGGAAATGCAGCCAAGAGTTGTTGAGATATTTTAGTCATGTATGGATGATGAATGTAACTACAAAACATCACGTATTGGCTTGTGGACTCACATTTGAAAGCCTGAAGTTCAGCGGGCAAAGCCGTCACGTTGCATTAAATACAACTTAAAACTAGCAACTGAGACCATAAACTCACCAGAAAAGTGTTGGCTGAGGTTATAAATCAAGTATAACGTAGCCCTATTTTTTGGACTTCTTTACAATCAGACTTCTTTATGCAACTGCTGTACTCTCTCCCTGCTGGCCATTAGAAAGACTACAGATTTAAAGCACTTCCGCATTGGCTTCTCTTTTCAGATCTTGAAGCTACAGCCATCTTTTATATACAGTCCAAGGTGGGGACCTGACACACTGACAGAGGACTCCATAGAGTGCTGTATTCATTTTTCTAATTGAAAACAAAAATCAGATGCATGAGGTCCAGTGCATCATACCTGCTTCCCTCTGCAGCTCTCTCTTGTTTTGTCCATCCTTGGACATTTTCTTCTTACTCCTGGATCTGTGGGCCTGGGCTGCAGGGATTGACTCTGCAGCTGGAGCAGGAGATTGCCCTGACAGGAAAGCACACTGATGTCATCCTCAGGACACTAACAGGGAAAACTAAGGAACCCTGAGCTTCACTCTGAATAAATGCAACATGATTTTCGTGTACAAATACTTTCTGTTAAGTTACATCATAAACTAAATTACACATGACACTGTGGTTGTGTGTGGATGATGTGAAGCATTAAGCTGAATTCAAACTGACCTTTGCCAAGGCTTTCCCCCTTGAAATCATCTACCCACTGGCTAGCGCAGTACACCTCACTGGCATCCTGGGCCTTGATGTTGGTAAACAAATCGGGGTTAGACTGGGAGATCTGGGAGCCCGAGTGGTGACGTGTCAAGAGGTCAAAGTGCTGCAGCCGTGGACTGTTATTAGCCTTGGGTGCATCGTGCTGGGGGGAAGATGTCAGAGTTGCTGTGTAGGACAGCTCATCTGATTTAGAGGGCAGGCTGGAGAGTTCCTCCCTGGAAGTGTCCATCAGGTAGGTTCTGGCTGGCAGTGGAGGACACCAGTCATCATCTTCCTCCTCAGAGCTAAAGGACAGGCCATGAGGGAAGGGAGCATGAGTGTGCGTCTTTGAGGGAATTATCACATTTAAAAACTTGCATATAAACAACAGTGCAGATATGAGGGGATGGCTGAACTAAGTTATCATGGCCCTAATGTGAAAAAAGGATTACAGGATATCAACAATCACTGCCAACAGTTTACACTAATCAGTTAGTTTTACTGAATATTGTAAGTATCCTACAGTACTGTACAACTCTAACCACCTTTATTCGTCAATACACTCTGAACTCTCTGAGGCAGCTTTCTTGTAATTTCCTTCAGGAATAGTTCTTCAGGCTTCTTGATGGAACAGAGTTTTTGGAAGATGCTTTAAGGTGCAGGCTTTCACAGTCTTTCTAAATCCAGTCTTTACACATCCTATTTTTGTGTTTTGATTGTATTTTGATCAGTTTTATTTTTGTATTAACAACAATTACAAATGCAAATCAGTTTGAGAATTATTGCAGGGTTTAGTCTAAATACTCAGTCTCCCTTTGCTGTATATGAATTGTGTGCTTATGTTTCTTATCCTACAACCCCAATTCCAAAACAGGTGGGATGCTGCCTAAAAAAAAAAAAGAGAAAAAAACAAAACAGAATGCAATGCTTTTTAAAAAAATCTCATGAACCCATATTTTACTTACAAGAGAACAGAAAACATATCAAATGTTTGAACTTAGAAAATGTACAATTTTAAGGTGAATATCAGCTCATTTTTCCAGCTTTTATGGAAGTGGGTTTCTATTTTATGCTATCAAAGAGCTGGTTAGCGCATTAACAAATTACATAAAATATAATTTTTTATTTCTGTTTACTTTTTCCCCTCATAGTGGATGCTTCACAGACCAGCCTGTTGAGAAAAGAAGCTGATATGTGCCAAGATTTTAGGTTTAAAATAAGCAGTTACTGGTTTCAGCGTACAACCACCACAGAGGCATGTGTTTACTTGTTGATTTTTCTGTCTATGTGGATTTTGTGATAATCTGCCAAGTAAACACATAAATGTCAAGCTTCTAGATCAAAGGAGCTTGTAACAACTGTCGGAACAAACTTTCACATCTGGTGGTGAGATATTTCCAATGAGGTCCACAGACATAATACTATATATATATATATATATATAAAACAAAAAATAATCTTATTCCAAGTTCCTGTGGGAAAAGAGAACCAGTATGGCATTCCAGAAGATCAGAACCACCTCCATAATTTCTGTTGTCACCTCAGTGCTGTCGGGGCTAATTTAATGAATGAAGTGTCATTGAAAAGACAAAGTACTAATCTAGCCTGTCAGATGGTGGCTAATGTCATTAGAAAAGACACGGCACAGTCAGACCAGCCCTCCGATCCCACCCCGTTATGTCCGCAATCTAATGTGTCAGAACTAGTTAGAGTGGACGCTCCCCTCTGCAGCCCCAAAGCACAATCTACTCACTGCCTGCAGACACAGCTGTTAATTTAAAAACTCCCCAGACTCCAAACTTCACTCAAGTTTTGCTTGACAGCCACAGCAGAGTTCCAGGGCAGTTTTGATATCAATCTGCCTTAACTGCCTCTGTCATAGAGGTGAAGGCAGAGGCCTCCATGCTAAAAATAAACTGACTGAACCAATATTAGATTGCACAAAAAAAAGGTCACTGCTCTTGAAGGAGGGAAAGGGCCTTAAACAACCTGACATGCAACTTGAAAAGTATTTAACAGTGTGGTGATTAGTGTCACCTGTGCTGCTCCTCTTCTTTGTCTGTTTTTGTAAGGTCTCCATCTTTATTGGCAGGAAGAGTCACTGACAAAACATCCACCCAGGTGAGAGGAACTGACCGGGATGAGGACCCAGTAGACCTCTGTTTTACCAGTTTGTCTAAAAAAAACAAAACACAATTCATGAAGTGTAATCGCTGTGTTATTAGTTTCCACACCCTGGAACAAAGGCTCAAACCCCTTACTAAATACAGGTTTTTAAATACCTCTTTTTCTGTGTGTGTAGCCTGTTAGCGCCTCAAGGAATCTTCCTTTTATTGACCATATTTTTTTATCTTCAAGGGCACCTTAAGAATTACCAGATATCAAAGCGATGAAGCACTTAACCTCCACTTTCTCTTCCATTCGTACAGTATGTTTCCAAGTTTTACAGCATGGTAAGCTTATTCACAAAGCCCCTTTCAATAAGATAATTCAAAGCCCAGGATATTGGATATAAAAAGGAATTTAAGTATATCAATTCAATTCAATTTTATTCATATAGCCCCAAATCATAACCATCAGCTCAAGGCGCTTTATATTGTAAGGTAAAGACCCTGCAATAATATAGAGAAAATATATTTGTGTTGGTGAAGTTGCCCAAGCTTTCACACATGGGTGGAAGCATAGTTACAATAATTAAGCCTACCTTTAAGAAAAGTGATGAAAACATTGCATTATAACAGTCTTGTTCCTCACCATTGTTCTTCTTGGTGTACTGGAGCTTGGCATATTCAGAGCCAGAGTGCCCAGACTTGATGGTCCAGTGGTCCAGGTCCTGTTCCAGGCCTGCAAGCCCATTGCTTGACAGTATTGGGTTGCTGCTGTATGGGTCTGGACCCTGGTTGTAGGATGTGCTGGAGTAGGTGTCATAGTATGCCAGCAAGTCGTCATCAGCAGTTGTGTTGATGGTGCTGTAGATGGGACTGTCGTTGGACGCCGTGCTGCGTTTCTCTGACTGGTTCGGGTAGTTTATGATCCCAACAGCTGCACAGCAAAGAACTATGTTACATTAAGAATGACAATCACTTATTCAGTACTCTAACATGTTATTTCACAAAACGTTGCACATCAGAGTACTCTTACTGTTATAATATCTCTCAGAGTCCAGTTTCCCAGAACAGCAGTTGACTGAGTCTTTGCTGTTGTGAGTGAGGTTTGGAGTGGGCCAAGAGTCAGCCAGCCAGGGGTAGTTGCCCATATTTGATCCCAACAAGCTAGGCCTTGGAAGAGAAATGCGAATATATCAATACTGTTTCCATGAAACACACGATGACACTAATCATCTGATAAATCAAATAATAACGTAG
Organism: Archocentrus centrarchus; assembly: GCF_007364275.1. Taxonomy (NCBI): domain Eukaryota; kingdom Metazoa; phylum Chordata; class Actinopteri; order Cichliformes; family Cichlidae; genus Archocentrus; species Archocentrus centrarchus. The sequence goes on along the minus strand of NC_044358.1, from coordinate 21,073,002 downwards.
CGTTTACCCTCCATTAATGATTCCTGATCCCTCACTGTGAGCAAAGCCAACTGCAAGAGGAAAAAAAGAGCAAAGTTATGAATCTGAAAAACAGCAGAGATGATAAAGCTTTTGCCTTAAACCCTTTTTTTTTTTAAACCTCCAAAGAGCCACTGAAAGATAAAGATGTTTTGGACCGAATTATCATGCTCCATAACCAAATAAACAGTTTATCCCACACGGGGTTTAAGAAAGCAGATTTGAATTGATATTTTATGAGGGTGCATTGTTGACCTACATACACCAAGAGGCACACAGCAGATCTATAAACAGTAAGCCTGCAATACATAAAAATGCAGATGTCATTTTTCTGTTGCTGTATACGGAGTCATGGATGGCAAAAATCCATTATTAATTAATTAAAGGAATCCATACCATAAAGTGAAACAATACATACAACGCTGTGAAATATTAATGGGAAAAATTAAATTGCATGTTTGCTCCTAAGGCCTTGAGCCATTATTGAACAAATACATCTCAAAGTCAGAGATGAACTGATGTGCTATGTGCTTCTGAGCCAAAGGGCATCAAATAAAAGTGTGTGCTGTGCTTTTTACACATGCCTCAGTGTGTCTCTAGAGATTTTGCAGGGGGTTGTTGTTTTTCTTTTTTTTTTTTTTGCTCCTGCCATGAAGACTACCCGGTGGGGATAAATATATTTTAATTAACTGAATATGCGATTAAAGTGCAGGCGTCGCTTTGCAAAGTACAAACTAAAATTGAAAACATTCATCACTGCTCAAGATATCCCCAGAGGTCTATTAAGAACTTTGTCACTGTCACTGCATAAAAACAAAATCTGATGGTTTGCTTTACGACAGCTGGAGCCTTTTTTTTCTCTTATGTCTCCCTTACATAGCGAGTAGGCTGTGACAAAGTGCATCAAATCATCTCGAGTCCTGTGACGACAACCTCTTTTACCTTTTACCATTTTTCTTTCTATGCTTAAACCCACCTAAGGCAGGCAGTCATAGTTAATCTTCCCTTCCCCGCCTCCCACTTACCTGCCGGGGTATATGCAAAGGATGTGGTATAGTGTCCCAGCTGCTTCCTCCTGCGGTGGCGATAGTACAGCCATCCACTGAAGCCCATCAGCACCAACCATGCAGCCACACCCAGCCCAGCGATGAAGGCCGGCTGGCGGATGACACTTGTGATCTGCTCTGCTATGCTGAGGTCACCGCCCTTTTTCACGGTCGTTGAAGTCTTCTCAAGCGGGGGAGCTGAAAGCAAAGCAGTCTAGTTAATGCAGTCACATGATACAAAGAAAAAGCAGAGAGCTGTCAGTCACTTCACTACGGGGAAAAAATAAGCTTTTTAAATTATTTTGTGCCAACATATATCATTCAGATTAAGTAACAACAGTCTAATAGTGCTGGCATTTCCACTTTCCAAGGGAGTTTTTTTTTTTTTTAAATGGGGCAGCACAGTCAGAGGGATCAGGAAACAATCGGAGGGTTAGAGGTGACTCCGAAGTACAGACTAAAACAAAGCATCTGGTTTTAAAAGAAGAAAGTTATATTGATTTTATTTGTAGACTGACTTCCTGTCTCCACTGACATGCATTAGGAGTGCCCGAACTGACACACGAGATTTTAAGGGAGGGATGTGACACCAAAGTAACACCAGGTATAAAGTTGCTACCTGCAGGCAGTTTAGCTTAGCATGTTCCAGTTATTCTCAACACCCTCTTGTAATGGCTCAGTTACACTAGATTGAAAATAGGACAGCAAACTCCTTGTGACTAGAAATTAAAAAAATTAATTAATTATTTAAAAGAAAAAAAAAAAAAAAATATATATATATATATATATATATATATATATATATATATATATATATATATATATATATATATATATATATATATATATATATATATATATATATATATATATATATATATATATATATATATATATGTATCAGTGGTTGCCCAGCAATTAGCAATCAACTGCAAGTAGCTGTGACGACCAACTGGTTAGCGACCTCTGTCTCTGCCTTTTACGAGGCAGGTTGCCAGGTGGCCAGATGGGAGGCAACCTGTCTCCAAACAATTGCAATCCAACTTGGACTGACTGCAATCACTTTCAGACACACTGGTAAAGGTTTGCAAATAACTGCCATTTAATTTATAAACACTGACAGATTGCCAACACATTGCAATCAATCTGAGTCAGTCTGTGCAGATGAGCACAATTCATAAACAACAGGGGACTCATCTCAACTGGTTGCCAGCTTGTTGTACTCGGTCATATTTCTATATAAAAGCAAAGGTTGCTGAGCCTCCGACATGAGTCCTGTCATTTTGCAGTTAAATCGCAGTCCTACAGCAACATCAGTATTTGTGGCGGAACTTCTGAATTTCTGTTTCAAATCTGTGAAGTTCAGGCTGGACTCTGAAAAGTAGTTAACGTGAATCTTTGTGCAAATAGGCAGCAGCAGATTTGCAACAGACGGCAACAGATTTGAAATTTTCACCAATTCGTCATTGCTAATCGCTACAGATTGCATGTAATTACCAACTTAGTCCCATTCTTTGCAAACAGATAGCTAAGTGATAGCTGAACTGACTTATCATCTACTTAACGCCTTCAAATAAACTATTTCAAAGGCAACAAGATTGCAAGTTCATTGCACACTATTTCTTTAGTATTGTGTTTTTACAGTCAGATTAAACAAGACCATCTCTCATCTCATCTAACTTTTAGTAAGGAAACAAATGTGTAAATTTCCAATTTTTCCAATTAAAAGAAAACGATTTCAGAGAACACTGGTAGCAACACGTGTTCTCTGGAAGCAACACATTTTCTCTGACTATGTGACTGACATAGCCAGGTAAATTCTAAAAGCAGAGCCACAGAGATACCAAACTAAAGTAAATAAATGCCAAACTTATTATGCAATCAAAACTACTGACTCTACTTTGAATTCGTGACGAGCCTCCATCCTCCAAACATAAGTGCTGATGATGCACCAGCTTTAATCCTATTCACGCAGCACAGTCAACTCTCCACATACAGATTTTACATGTGGTAAACTCAGCTTGCAGAGTGCATCTTGGCATATTTCTGCATGTGTAGTAACTGTAACAGTTTGAGTGACTCACTGAGGAGCAGGCTGACAGGCGGGCTTTGAGCGCCCACACCCAGGCTGGTGACAGCAGCCACCACCACGGTATAATGGACTTCAGGCAGCAGGCCCGTCAGCAGGATGGACAGAACTGCTCCATCCACAGTTCGGTTTATCTGGTTCTCCTGCTCCACGCCGCTGCCCAGACACCAGACCTGATCGACACCAGAGTTAAAGGTTTCCAAAGTTTAGGCAACTCTCACATGTGAGGTCATACATGTTAGCAGAAGAAATGGTGAAATTAAGTAAAAGTAGTGGTTGCTCTACAATGTTACAAGTGTGCAGTCTATAAGATGTAAAAATATAAGCACAAGGAGTGCTCAGTATGTAAAATCTTCACCACCTCTGCTATAATCCCCACACCAGTCTGCATTCTTCTACAGTGAGTAAACCTTTTATTTATTCTAAATCTCTTGTAGAGCATCTGTGATGAAGACACAGGGTGTTGTAATGAAAATGTGTCATGTAATATCATGCAATATTTTTTTTTTTCCACATCAGCCTTTGAGGGCTGGAACAAAAATATTGGGTGCATTTCTCAGAAATTGAAATATTTAAGGGGATTAAGTGTGATCCCTGCCTTTGGCTGATGAGCCGTCACACATTCAAAAGAATCTGGATTTTCACGATCAGACTCATAACTCCCTACGTGTAGACACAAGATAGCGAGAAGAAATCAAAACAATAGTACCCCATGTTCTATGTTGACCCCCCCCCCCTTTCCCCGGATAAGCTGCCTGACGATTAGTAATCAGTGTTGTGCTCATTCTAAAAGACAGATAATGAGAACTCTGTGTTTTTTCACAGAGCAAACAGATGACGGGGACACTGAGTGTTCAGCCGAGAATCTGATGACAAAACCGAGCAGCATCGCTGTGCTGGCTGCACATAAAAGGCAGTGACTAATTACTTATTGTCCATTAAAATCTGTGTAAGAATCCAAACATAACAACCAAACCTGGACAACACTGAGTAATGCCTGAAAAAATGCAAATGAAAAGAACAATTTAGCTCCACTTTATTCACTGACTGACAATCTTTACAACAGAAATGAATACCAGAGAAGAAGAAGACAAACAGTCAAATGTGTCCTCACCTTGTACTCCCGAATTATGCCACCTTGAATATTATGGGGTGGCGGCTCCCAGGACACACTGATACTGGTGTTGTTGGTGAGCTGCACCACTGACACAGCCTGTGGAGGGGCACTCAAAACTGCAAACAGAAATGAGATATTACCATAATTATTAATACATACCAGAGTTATGATAAGGCTCTGTTTGCAGGTCCATCATTCCTGAATAATTTCCTGCAGAGAATAGATATGATTTGGTACTAATTTTACAGAAAATTGAAGAACTTGAAAGAAAAGCTCCAGTTAAACCAAAATAAAAACCCCTTAATTACTCATTTAAACGCACTAACAGTGTCTTTATCTTACAAAATGTCATGGTTATTAATAAATTAAGGAGGTTTAATACTAGTTTTGAAATCACTGAACATTTAAAGGGATATTCAGCGTGTTATTTTAATTTCTTGGCAGTTACTGTTTGCTTTGCTCAACTAAGGCTGGAAACAAGCAGAAAGAGGCCGCGCTTTATCTAAAGACGAAAGACAAAAAACATCTAAAGCTTATAAATTAACATAATATAAAGTTTTATGAAAACAGTTTTTATTTTATTTATGAGCTTTAGATTCCAGGCTAACTGTTGCTTTGTTTGTATACTAAGCTAAGCTGCTGGCTGGGGCTTCACATTGACTGTAAAGAAAAAAAAATGAATGCAATTGTTATCTCAGTAGTGTGCAAAAGTCTCGAGTCACCCCTCATTTCTTTATATTTTGCCAGGAAAATGGGAAATAGGTGCAAACATACTGTACAGGGAAATACGGTATATAAGGCAAAAATGGAGTTTGTACAATTCTAATGAGCTTGAAAATCAATATTTCAGCACAACCTGAACTCTCTCAGGAAAGCTTTCCTGTAATTTCTTTAAGTGAGTGAACAGTAGATGCATCAACTGAAGGACCAGATGCATCTCTTGGTTCCTGTGTCATATCTTTGCTGGGTTTTTTTTCCCTATTTCTTAAGGACATGACTTTTAGATACTGTTCATCTGTTGCAGATAGTTTTTAGGCCTGACACTTATTCTTTTGTCTTCCACTTGTCCAGTTTCCTCAATTTTTTAAGAACACTGCACACCATATCGAGGTATGCCAAGTTTTCAGCTAACAGCTTTTTTGGAATCACTTTGTTGGTGTAAAAAAAAATTTTATCTTTGGCATAAAGAAATGGGGCCAAATGATGTGTTTTTGTGACAGGCTGCTAGTAACAAAAAGCTTAAAGATACCATTTAAAACTCTTTGCTGACTTTTCTGTTGGGTCTAGATACAATCAAGTTAGGTGCCTTTTTATGCTTGAATGATTCACAGGTCAGTGTTCAGTGGCCTAACAAAGAAAAAGAAAACATTGTACAGAAAATGATCAGGTACAAGGTCTGGACTGGGAAGAAAGCAGCCAGTGTCCAAAGAAAACCTGTGAAAGACCTTCAGAAAGCCTGGGGAACTAGTGCTCAAAACCACGTTAGAAATATTGCAACAAAGTCTGACTGCTTGGAAGCAAAAGACTTTTACACAGTACTGTAATTACTCAGCTTTACTTGCTAATGATTTGGTTATTAAAAAGCATTTCTTACCCTCCTCAGGGGTACGCAGCAGAACCATGAGGCTGTCATGTCCTTGTAACTCATTGAAGTAAGGCCGTATCTTGACCTCGTACTCTGTGCCACTGTGCAGGTCTGCTATGATGGTACTATAGTCAGACGTGGCCTCCACATCTTGGACCAACCAGGAGCTGCCAATTGTTCGATAAAATATGCGGTAACCCTGAATGTACCGTGACTGACGGGCCACCTAAAAAAAGTGGCAAGACAAAAAGCACAAAAAAAATGGATTCACATTCAAATCAGTTAGCAAAAGCAGAGAAGCATCACCAGCTGGTTTTGTACACGCTGATCCGTTTGTGTCATAGAATGCTGAGCTGAGTTTCAGAAGTTAATGTTTGGAGATTAGCGTGTCCTCCGCACACTAAAAGCTGACTTTGAAAAGTAAAACCAATCAGTATTAATCTCACAGTCCAAGAAATCTTGGCGCTCGTAGGAGACAGAACCACTGGCTTCTGCAGGTAGACAGACACCTCTCCCAGCTCCCTCTGCACCTGTCTGTGGTCCACGCCCTGTTCTGTCGGACTCCCGTCTAAAACAGCAGAGAAATCTATTCAGTCCAGGCTGACAAAATGAAAACAAAACAGCTGAATAACAGAAATTCAGCAAAACAAGGAAACAACTTTTTTGATGAAATTCAACATTGCTCCTGGCAGAAGAGCAGCACACTGAGAAAGCAATTAGTTTTGAGACTGCACATGCAAAGCAAGTTTTTTTCCAGGCCATGTAGCACATTATCTCCGCCTCAGCTCTACATCCAGTATCTTAAATTTACTGCTTCAAAAATGGAAACTGAAACTAAGACTGAACTGTGCATCTCATATAATGAAAAATATTATCAAAAAGGATTTTTTTTTTCTCTCTTATGTAACTCACCCTGTGTCCTGACAGGCTCAGAGATTGGACTGGGGTCACTGAGGCCATAGGAGTTGACTGCTCTGACAATGAAGAGATAAACGGTGTTGGGGAAGAGTCCGACAACAGTGTGCCTTTCCTGCTTCACGTGGTCCGCTACGGTCTGCCAGGTACTGCCCACTGATTGGCTGTAGGATGGACAGTTTCACAGAGAAGAGGACGAAACATTCACTAACTTAAAACTGAGTTTCTTGTGATCAAGATCTGACTGTTACAGTGAGTGAATGTGATAAAAACAAGTGGATCTGAACATGACTTAAAGGGTAAATCAAATCTTTATCAGGAGTGTGTTTGCTGCCTTAAAAAGAACTCCGATAACCATATATAAAGTTGGCACGGGGACTACAATAAACAGTTTCAAGAGATGCTTCTTTTTACTCTCGTCATCTGTCGTGTTACCATGAGATAACAAGGTAATGGTTTGATCACAACTCTTCTGCTCATGCCCTAATTGCACAGACAGATGAAAGTAGAGCAGCCAGTGTCAGGAGAGATCTGAATTTTACATACTTAAGTAATATGGCATCTGTGGTTACCATAGTCACCCTTTTCTCTCTAAATTAAATGAGAACTTCTTTGGTCAGACATTGGTAACAAAAACATCATAAATCAATTTTGATATGAAAGAGCATTTTGAAAAAAAATTAAATCAAAATTTTTTTTTTTTTTTTTGCTGAAGACTGAAACTACCAGTCATTAATTTCCTCACTGTTAAAATGTTTTTTTTAAATTAACTTAGCAATTTAAGCAACAGTTTCAGGGTCATGCATTCTTGCTGTGAGTTATATAAGAATATTAATAATAAAAAAAATCTGTCTGACACCTATGAAGCTTTGCAAAGAGACTAGAAAAAGAGGGTAAAGGCTAAATTTGCCAGGCCGAGCGGTAACAAAATCCACCTACCAGCATCTGAAAAGCTCACTAAATAACAAAATAACAATAATGGATAAACCATTAGAGAATGAGAATTTCCTACTTTTCCAGGGTAATGAGCAGCCAGGAGTTTTTCTGTAATTTTATTTTGATATACACTCACTTCATTGGGTACACCTGTTCAACTGCTTGTTCTCAAAAATATCTAATCAGCCAATCACAAAGCAGCAAGTCAATGCATTTAGGCATGTAGACACAGTCAAGATGACCTGCAAAAGTTCAATTGGAGCATCAGAAAGGTGGGGAAGAAAGATGATTTAAGTGACTGAATATAGTAATACTGAATCTGGTTGGTGCCAGATGTGCTGGTCTGAGTATTTCAGAAACTGCTGATACTGGGATTTTCCCACACAACCATCTCAAAGGTTTACAGAGAATGGTCCAAAAAATAGAGTAAATGTCCAGTGAGTGGCAGTTTTCTGGGTGAAAATGTCTTGTTGATGTCACTGATGAGAGGGGAATGGCCAGGCTGCTGATAGGAAGGCAACTCTCTTGGCAAGTACGCAGAAGAGCATCACTGAATCTAGAAGCAGAAGGGCTACAACAGCAGAAAAGCTGAATTAGAAACTGAATTAGACAAACAAAATTGGACATTGTCTGGTCTGATGAGTTTCAAGCTTTGCTGCAATATTCAGAAGGCAGGGTCAGAATTTGACTAAACAACATAAAAGCATGGATCCATCCTGTCTTGTATCAATAGTTCAGGCTGGTGGCCTTGCAATAATATGGGGGATATTTGCTTTGCACATTGTGGGCCCCGAAGTACCAACTGAGCATTGCTTAAACACTGCAGGGTACCTGAGTAGTGTTGCTGACCATGTCCAGCAGGAAGCAGCCATGAGAAGCCTGGGATGTGGTGGAATAGGAGATTCACACCATGGATGTGCGGCTGACAAACCTGCGGGAACTGTGTGATGCTATCATGTCAATACAGACCAAAATCTCTGAGGAATGTTTCCAGTGCCTTGTTGAATCTGTGCTATGAAGACTTAAGGTAGTTCTGAGTGCAAAAGGGGGTTCATCCTGGTGCTAGGAAGGCATGAATAACAAGATGGCTATAAGTGTATTCCTTAGAGGCAGCAAAACACAGCACAGCTCTGCAGTGGCTAGCACTGATGCCTCACAGGAAGAAGGTTCTGGGTTTGAATCTGCCAGCCAAATGGGGCCTTTCTGTGTAGTTTGCATGTCCTCCCAGCACCTACTGTACCTACTCCAGCTTTCTCCCACAGCCGAAAGACATGCATTTCAGGTTAATTGTTGATTCCAAATTGGCTGTAAGTATGAGTGTGAAGGCTTGTATGTGCCTATGTGTTAATCCTATGATTCACTGGTGATCTGCCCAGGGTGTATCCCAACTATCACCCAGTGACAGCTGGGATAGGCTCCAACCTCCCTCTGTGCCACTGAAATGGAAAACAGTGAATGACTTATTTAAGCTCCCCAAAAAACCTAAAGTATACAAAATGACACCACAGTCTTAATGCAAATCAGTGCTAATCTTCTTCTGGCTGTAGCCTCATATTAAATGAACAGATATCAATCATTTTTGCATGATGCTCAGCAGGCATGTGCACAACAAATATTTTAGCAGCCTCTGTTGAATGAGCAAACAAATTAAAGAAATCACCAGTCGCTTCTTGGATCCACGAGTTTCTGTTCATTTTAAAAACACACACACACATAGCTTCTTCTCTCAGCTTGCTAACAAAGTTTTATTCCTTCTTTAATTGCAGCAGGTTATGATGATGACTTCCGAATGAGCCCAGAGAGGATACAACAGCTTTATGCTGTGCAGGTACGGGCACTATCAAGCAGCATGAGCACGGTTTAACATTTTCCTCAACTCCATGGAGGAGGAAATGGCAAGGCAATTACATCGGGCAGGTCGTAGCTTTTTTCCTTTCATCAGCGCCTCTTTTCTCAACAAATTTTCTCCAGAGAAACAATTTTTCCATTTAAGAGTCATATTTCTGGGGGGTTGTTTGTTTTGGTTTTTTTTAGGGCTTTTTTTTTGTGAAAAAAAAAAGCAGAGCTTTCTTTCTGCACAGAAAGAAATATATGCATGCACATGTGTGTGCGTGTTTGTGCCTGGACACGCTTTCTGTACCCCCTATCCTGCTTCTATAATGAGTGAACTCTCCAACTTGGCTCCCATCCCCTCCTGCCATTGCCCCAGGACAGGACAGAGCTGCCAAGCTGACCACTGCAGTAATTGTCTTCTCTTTCTCTCTGCCTGTCTCGCTAAGACCTCTGGTTGGTTGTTAGGGCTTCTATGGCCCTCCTTGGAAAACCATGGCTAAACACTGACGCAGTGAGTCTTGCTGTTTTACTTCTCAGCGTTGCTTAACAGAAGTGTCTCTCCCTCAGGCAGAGATGAGTCATTTCCAAAGTCTAATGAGTCTAAATGAAGAAGACTTCATTATCTGGGAAGAGTCAGTCAGACAGTGAGACCTTTAACAAGGGTGGAAAGTTAAGTGGAAGCTGTCTGTTGAACTTTATATCAGAGAGACAGTAAATGAAGGTGAAAATTAAATACATAAAATTAAAAAAAAAAAAAAAAAAAAAAGAATTAAGGTTTGTTTTATTCAGATACCTTCACTTCCTCCTTGTTTGTGGGTCTCATTCAGTCTTGTCTTCAGTAACTAAAAGAATCAGAGAGTATCCCACTCCTCCATCCAACCAGTTTTGCAGCATTTTGCTGAATCTGAGTATACACTTCAGGATTCATCCTGCTGCTTCTATCAGCAGTCACGTCTTCAATAAACACTAGTGAGCTGGTTCCACTGGCAGCCATACATGCTCATGCCGTAACATTGCCTCCACCATGTTGGACAGATGATGTGGTATGCTTTGGATCGTGACCGGTTTCTCTCATTCTTGATACTTTCCTCTTCCCATCATTCTTGTATAAGTTTGTCTTGGTTTCTGTCATGAGTCATGAGTTTTGTTATATCTCTGATTATGTTTATTAGTTTTCTCATCGTTTAGATTCTCAGTTTGTGTTTAGCCTGGTCATTGTTTCCTGTTGTTCCCGTCTTCCCGTGTCGCTGTGTTCCAGTGTCTGCTTATCCCTGTTCTCTTGTCTATTATATTCCCCGTGTTGCGTTTAGTCTGCGTTTGTGTCTTGTTTGGTTACTTCCTGTTTTAGTTTGACAGTCCGGTGTTCCCTGTGTGTTGTGTTTAGTTTTGCTTCCCTTGTTTAATTAGTTAGTTTCTGTTCTTCTGTGCCCTGTGTTCCCCAGCTGTTCCCTTTCCCCCATTATTACCTCCTGTGTGTATTTTATTTTTGTTTGTTCTGTTCTCTGTCGTGTCCTTCCTCATGGAGGTGTGGTTTTGTTCCAGTTTTCCTGTCGGTTTAAGTTTTGTTTATATGCTCCTCGCCTTTTGTGCTTATATTTTGGATTATTCAGAATGAAGTCAACATCTGCACTCAGTTTTGTTGTCGAGTTCTGCTTTTGCGTCCACCCTGCTCGACACACCTCTCACACATGACAGTTTCTAGAACTGTGCAGGCTCTTTTAGATGTTTTCTGTTCTTGAGCGTAACCACTGGTTTGCACCGTGTTGTAAAGCCCTCTGTATTTCATAAAGGTATCTTTTGATTGTCAACCTTGATAAAGATGCGCCTACCTTTGTTTTAGCCATGGGAATAATTCTGTGATCATGGACTTTAGTTGCCTTTCAGGCCTTCTGGCATTGCTGAGCTGGCCAGTTCATTCATTCTTTTTAAGAATGTATCAGATGGTTGATTTGGCCACACCTAAAGCTTTTACGTTGTTGTTTTTTTGTTTTGTTTTTGTTTTTGTTTTATTAAAAAACATCTCTTTGGATCTCATACTGATAGTTTCAGTGAAAACTACCAAATGTAAATTTTTTACTTGGAATCAATTCCAGATCTTTTAACAGTTTAATTTTTCATGGAATAACAAGGGAACAGGTCTCATGTGGCCGTGAATATGCTTGTCAGTAAATTATCCAGTCTCTAAAAATTGGGGCCTCATTTCTAAACAGTTAATGCAGTACTTTTGTGAATCCCATTGAATTGAAGCTGGAAGTCTGCACTGTGGTGGCAAACAGAGGCAAAATTACAGAAAAAATAGTGTCATTGTCCAAATGATGGCCTCCTCCCATTTGCACTGACATCCCTTTGAGCCTCATACAAAAAAAATACAGATGAAATATATTTTTTAAAAGTTATTTGTGACAGAAGGATAGCAGCAAGAGTGAATGGGAAGGTTTACAAGATGTTGGTGAGACCTGCATGGTTTGGAGATGGTGGCAATGACAAAAAGAGAGCAGGCAGAGCTGGAGGTGGGAGACTTGAAAATTTCTGTTGGGAGTGACCAGGATGGACAGGATTAGAAATGTGTATATCAGAGGGATAGTTCAGGTTGAGTGGTTTGGAGACATAGTTAGAGAATCAATGTTGAGATAGTTTGGACATGTGCAGAGGAGGGACAGTGGATATATTAGACAAAGGCAGTCAAAGATGGAGCTGGCAGGCAGGAGGAATAGAGGAAGACCATAGAGAAGATTAATGGATGTAACGAAGGAGGACATACAGAGGGTTGGTGTGACAGAGGAGGATGCTGGGGATAGGGTGAGATTGAGGCAGAGGATCCCCAAAGGTGAAGACGAAAGAAGAAAATGAAGTAGAAGTTGATTTGGCCACCTCTGAAAATGGGCCCCCAGAACTGCTCAGTCTCCATGCTTGGACACTCTCCTCGTCTCACCCCGGGACAGGGTAGACCCCCTGAAACTGTTGTGTTTTTGGACTCTTGTGCTCCTGCTCTGTCTGGAGCTGGCTCTTTGGGGGAGAGGGGGTACTGTCGTGGTTCCAGGTCAGTTTCCCAGCGTTTATGAAATTTCTTGTTGTTTAAATATTCTATTGGTTCTTGGTTTGTTTAATGTTTATATTGTTTCATGTGTTTTTGCTTTAGTGTACTTAGTTTGTTCCTAGTTCCCCATTGCTTTACAGTTTATTTCTCCCTCTTGTGTCAAGTCTCCTGTGTTCAGTTCATGTCTGTTTTTACCTGTTTTGTCATCACACTTCCCATTTTACTTTATAGTTTATAGTTATCAGTTCGCTGTAGTATTTTATGTGTCTCATTCTATGTACTCCTTCCATCACAATAAAAAGCTCACTTTTCATTTACCTCAATCTGCCTCTGCATATCTGCAGTTGGGTACTCATCTCCACAACACACCATCTCATGACAGAGAGACTTTTTGATTTATTTTTTAATTCAGGATTTTTTGGGTTTCTTTTGAAATGATTTTGGCTTTTGAATTTTTCTGTTATGTAATTCATGGTTCAAGGATTTCATGATCTTTTTCCATCTTTTATTAACGACATTCTGACCCAATATGGACCTGACCTCAGGAAGGCAACATGTTGTTGCCATCACTGGACAAAAAAAAACAAAACAAAATCCAAAATAACCTTTTAGCATTTTTTTTCAAGAAGTCTGGGAGTGAACAGGATTCCTGCCAGTCCTCTGATTTCAGGCTTTCAAGGGTACAAAGAGGGAAAATGTCTATGAGAGAAGCAAGACCTGGAGGTGCAATGGGTTAAGCAGAAGACTCCCTAATGAGGGTTCAAACCTACATAAAATAAAATGTCAGGAATAAAACAGAAAAGGGAGACATGCAGGAGAAAGAATCTCTATTTTTGCTATTTGGACAGGGCTTTGGTTTTGCCTTTACTCTATATTTGTCTCCCTTATTTTGCATGATTAAATAATAATTCACTGCTTATTATTCATTAAAGCCACCATTAAAATGATAAACATGAATAACTTGCATTTCAACACGTACACAGCCTGTGTTGTTATTTGTATCTCTTTACACCTTTATTTACAGTAGATCAGACCTCGTCACGTGTAACAGCTGCAAACCAAAACTCAAAAATGTTCCACCTGCCCTCCTCAAACAAAAAAAAAAAAGAACAAAGCAGCAAAGAAAATATTTTGTTGTTCCACTTTCAGTTGTTTCAGGATTGTATTTGAATGCAGACGCAGCTACAGGAGCCCGTTCAAATCTTTCTTTTATGTTACAAAATTTACAATTTACAAAAGCCTCTCACATATACTGTTACAACAGAAAATATTATCACACATTATGTAAATGATTTAACAGAAACTCTTTAAAAAAAAATCGATTCTCCTTATGAGGATTTAAATTGTTTTTGGAAGACCAGATTTGCTCCTCTGGCCTCAGTTTGTCTACCACTGGATGAGAAGGAAACACTTTAGCTCACACTTAAAAAGAATTTAGAATTAATTTCTGGGGAAAAACTAATTTAATTTAGGATGAGTGTTTCCTTTCCATGGTAAAATTATTGACAATTTTACAAACGTGACATATTTACAAATTACTGAATCATAGTTATCCTGAGCTGAAAATTTACCTGAAGGCTTCTATAATGTAGGAGGTGACAGCGGCCCCGCCTTCATGTGGATTGGACTGCCAGGTGAGGGTGACTGTGTTCTTGGTCACCTCTGTTATGATCGGCTTCTGCGGAGGTCCTGGAAGCTGGATGAACTCAGAAACTCTGGACACTGTAGATCCTCCATCTTTGATTACAAAAACATGAGAAAGAACAAACACACAAAAAAAAAAAAAACATAATTGCATCACATCAGTGGGTTGAGTCTGATCAACATTTTGGCTCAAACTGGAGTGTACTTTATCATTTTGAGGCTACAGATTGTGCTCCTATGAGGAACACTGGCAGACTGTGTAGTTTCTTGGGCACGGAGGTGTAGTGTGAGAGTGACAGAGTGTGAAGTGTAATAGACAGAGAGAGTGTGGCGAGTTTTAGTCTGAGTACCTCTGACAGTCAGCATCCCACTCCAGCTCGACTCTCCTGTGGGGCTGGATACCACGCACGTGTACATCCCTGAATCCGTGTCCTGTTAAACAGCAGTCGCCGTTTGAGACAGACATCAGAAAAGATGCTACGACAATGAATGCTGCAAGCAGCTCTACTTTTTTCAGAGATTTGTGCAAATTTTCACTTCATATTTCTGCTCCACAACACTTTTCTGACAGGTCGAGGAATAGTTATTTTGAAGTTTAAGCTTTTACACATAAGGTGGGATGTAGCCATATTCATTAAGTAAATCCAAAATAAAGCAGCTAAGCCTGTGAGCTAGTTCAGGCAGTCAGCTTGAGCTGAAATCCCTCCCAGACTGGTTTGTTTAAGCTGTAAAAATTTGCCGTGCCACTACTGCTGCTGCCCTGCACCCTTACATGCTCTTTCAACCCCTTCACCACCCCAGCATCCACCTGGAGGCTTTAAGGGTGATCCACGCTCATCACTCCCCTGTTTCTATATGTAATACCACTGAAGGAAGTGATGAGCTTCCAGACAGCAAACTCTAACTGTACTGAAGATTATGCTTAAGTTCAATAAGGAAGATCTGTAATCATCTGTAATTCAATTCTTCCAAATGAGCGCTCCTTGTTAAACTACGCCAGCTTAAAAGGAAAGACTTGAACAGTTTTAACTTTGATTGTTGGTGTGATTTTGAATCCAGTCCTCAAGGGGTTTGATGATTTTAGCTTCCACTGCATATTACACAGTGTTTAACAAATTTATTAGACCACCTGTCATAAAGACAACAACACAAATATTTCAGTCAAGCATTAATAAAACATAACATTCAACCACCAAAACTAACCTACTCTGTTTAGAAATGAAAGTAAATAACTGTAATTTGGCATCTTAAACAGAAAATAATAATGTGCTTTACATTTTTTTTCTGCTTTTTTGTAAAAGAGTAAATTTGAAAATCCATGGATAACAACTATAATTATATTTTAGCATTAAAAATATCGTTTTGATTGAAGAACTTGAGCATGGTGGATTAACCAGAAACATAAGTAAATTATTTGGTGCTCCTCTGACGTCTCAGCTAACACCGCCATAAGATCAAAATTCGATTTTTCACTTTGCTTAAGGAATAAAAACCTTACTTTGGGTGGTGATCTAATGAATTAGTTAAACACCGCATGTAAGTAAAAATGTTCAACTTGAATATTTAACTCATCGAGAGCCGATCGTTGACTTACAGTATGGCCCGTAATTTTTTTTTTTTTTGAGCAGTACATATTCACCTATGTCACAGTGAAAAATATTAATCTTCAATAAATAATAAGTTGATAGTTAATGCAACTTTAGTTGCTGTGTCACCTCCTGGGAGGAGAGACAAATCCCTCTGGGGTTTCGTCAGGAGGAGCATCTGGCGCGAAAATCTGCCAAATCAAATATGAGCTACCCGCTGTGGCGACCCTTTATGAATGAGGGAGCAGCCGAAAGTAACTGTAGCTTTAATAACTTTAGCAATTACCAATTTTACATCACAACTAAATTATTATTAATAATGAGTGCTGATCATTACTAATCTAATGATATTGTTTATTTGCTTATGTAATGAAAAATTATTTAATGAATTATAGATTTTGTTGCATGTTGGCTCCATGCAGCAGTGCTTTACACATTCACCCAACAAGCCAAAAATCCCTGTTTCGATTTTGGGAGGAGACACAAATCTTTGTGGGGTTGCATCAGGAAGGGCTGTTTTTGTTTTTGTTTAGGATTACTCGAGGTTAATAAGATTATTTTACAGGTCAGTGCGATCATTGTAATCCCATAGTGTTAAATGCTGCCATGTAGTCAAAACCTCCATTGTTTCGGTGTTCTTTGGTCTCACAAACATTTCCTAAGCCTAACTGTGTAGATGGTGCCTAAAACTAACCAAACAGCCGATGAAAACCAAAGTGGATGAAAATTTAACAGGCACAAACCGCAGTCTCCAGGACTTCCTAGCTGAGCCCACCTGCACACTTAAATGCTCTCTGAGTTGAGGTAATAATTTGTTCCAAATGATAGCTGCTTAAATGAAATTTCATAATGATGTCCAATCTAAGCTCTGCGAACAACTGTGTTTTTTTCTAATTATGTACAGAATATTAATGTCCTCGTTCCATTTAAACTCATATAATTATTCTTTCATTGTGAACACCATATTTCTCACATAATGTGCTGTTTTTTTTTAGGGTTGAGCTGACCTGCTGCTGGAAATCATTACAGCAATTGTGCCAGTGGACCAGCTGAGTCTAATTAGTACCAAAATATAAATGTTTATTTTTCCATCAATTGTCTTGGACATTTTTGAGGAAACTTAACTTGCAATAGCAGTTAAACCTGGATAAATCAGAATCAAGCACAGACATATTGTTATTTTAGAGATTATATTATAAAACACATGCAGCACACTTCTCTGTGATTTCTGCAACCATCACTTATGGAGCAAGTTAACATTTATATGAAGGCGTTTTATTTGGTGCTGCATTGGTGAGAGCAGTATAACACGACTGGAATAATTAACACAGATTAAAAATCTCTTCAGAGCTGAGTGCAGCTGCAGAATAAGGTGATAATTTTAATATTTTTCACCTCTGTCACAGGAGCCAGCACCTTTCTCCAGATGCTGCTAGACATTTGTATTATTGTGAATATAAAAACACTGATAATGCCACTGACAACCATTGACAACTAGACCTGCTTGCAGCTGTTGTTCAGTTTTAAGCTACTGCACTTCCAGAAAATATTCAAGTTAAAAGTTTGCTCTGTATTAAAAAAATAAGCGCACACCTAAAAGAGAATGGGCTTGTATACCTTCAAGCTCAGGTAAAACTGAACCCAATAGAGAGCAGAGTCATGTTTGTGCAATGTGAGCCATGCACACTTCATCCCTATTAAGAAACTGTCACCAGGAGACACCATGCCCCACCTGCCCTTCTTTTTACATTATGAACTGTACAGTATGTGCCTGCATGTTTCACTGATACTCTTGCTGTTCGCTCTAGCCCCATCTTGGCTGAGAGCCAGTCTGCTGGAACTATCGTCAGACCATATGAGATCATCCACCGCAGTGTTGACCTCTGGCTGACAGACCACACAGCTTGTGGGCAGGTGAACTTCTTTAGATGACTCCAACTACTGCTAAAATATTGATGGTGGGTAGGGGCACCGGCAGGGTAAATATTTTTAGTCCCTCACTCATCATCTCTGTGTCCCCGTTTTTTCCCCCCTTTGTCAACCCCTTGATGCCACACTAATGCATCTCTTCTGTTCCATTGAGCACATTGGCATGGCAGATTTCCCCTGCCTCAGCGGTGCACCAGACCAAACCTTAATTCTCCAAGTTTGCTGAGCACCACTGCTGGGAAAAAGGATGAAGGAGGACATGAATAAGCACAGTCCATCCAGGAGATTTAATTAAAAGCCGGTTAGATGATGAATCATCTATCGCCAGTCAATTAATGTAAATGATGCTGCTTTTTCTCTGTCCTGCACGAGCTTGCTGACCTCCAGGTTGGGTTATAGCACAAAGGGGCTTCTGACTGCTCTTCCATCAAAGCAGAACACATTAGCATTTATAAACAAGCACCTTCATTAACATTACAATTACACACCGCATGAGCACATAATTACACTGGAGAGATATGCACCGCCTTAGAGAGATTGGTCTTTTTAACTCAGACTCACCTTAATTTTGCAAACAAAAATGGAATTTCTGATGGAGATGAGGAAGAAATAGGTTACTGTGGGAGCTGCAGAGAAGGTGACAGATGATCAGAGATCACACGGGTATTTTATTCTCTCCAGTTTTTTTTTATAATTTCCATCACTCGCACAGACTGTTTTTCCTTCCATTTAATAGCAGCTGGCTTTCTGAAGTCGTTCTTTCCATGCCCTTTCCAACAAACGCCTCCTCCACACACACCCGGACACATACACACCTTTACATCTGAGATTTGCAACGTGCCATTTTCCATCAAGGTCAGTCGAGGTGTGTTTCCTTGAAGTCTCTCTCCGTCCTTCTCCCATGAAATCTTGACTGAGGTACCTCCACTTACACGGCAATACAGTTGTGCAGTTGCACCCCGAGATACAGTCTGATTGGCTGGGCCTTGGCGAATGATTGGCGGGATACGACCTGAAGGACCTGCCAGTTTGAGTGAAGAAAAGGCAGAATATTATGTTAGGGGTGTCATTCCTGCTCCAATTAGCTTTAAGTGCAGAAAAGTCAAGATAGACGTATAGCATTTGGAAGGCATACAAAAGGCCTGCAGATAGGACAATTATAAAGTTGCCAGCAGCTGGAGAGCAAAGGGTAAAAAATACTTAAGATGCTTAGTATGCAGAAAACAATAGGCTGTATAAAGAGTGAAAAAAAGCTTAAATCTGGTGCATACAGGCTGCCTGTGGGAAAACATTAAGCCTTCAATTCATTGCTCATCCAGCATGGGGTCTCTAACTGTGTACCGTCTCTGTCTGTATGAGCTTTATTGTTGTGCACCTACTAAGTAATTAATATATTTCCCCCTCATTAGCTGATGGTGCAGAATAAAGAATAAACCTCTCAGGTTTAAAAGTGACTGAATGTATTGCAGTCTTACCTCCCTCCACCTCCAGCAGTGCCTTGGTCAACACACTTCCTGCTACACTGATGGCCTGGCAGATATAAAAGCCAGAGTCCTCGGGGTGGACATCCGTGATGGTCAGCTCTCCACTCATGGAAACAGAGTATCGACCAGACTGGGAAGGCGGCTGGCCGGGGAACAGCAACATCTAAATGGAAAAATACGGGTAGCAAAACATAAAAGTAAGTGTTTTTGTCATTAAATCATTTACAGCAGTTATTCAATTAAGTTTAAAAAACAGAAATTAGAGGCAATACAATTTCATACAGCCCAAATTGGCAGCTTGAAATGACTGGTTTTGTCCAAGCAAAAGTTCAATATGGACCTAAATAATGCAGGGAAAAAAAAAACAAATCTTCACATTTAAAATATGTTCAGTATTTTTAAGAAGAGTACAAATTGAAATAATTGAGGTGCAGTCAAAAATTCCCAGGAATCCACTCATGAAAAGCCTATCCAGTATTTTTAGACTGATCCGTGGATGCTGCATTCTTTCTCTTTGAGTGACGCACAAAAGCATCATAGCTCAGTTTTTTTCTTCATTTATCTGCCAAATGTTCTTCTCATACACTCCTGAACAACCTCATTAATGTTGACAATAAAGAAAATACACACACACACACACACACACACACACACACACACACACACACACACACACACACACACACACACACACACACACACACACACACACACACACACACACTTTCTCCTGGTCAGCCTTCTCACCACATTCAGGCCTGAAAACTTAAAATCAGCACTGCTAATCCTCCGCATGAGAGTTGAATCAGTTTGATACAAAACTTGATGTTTTAGAATTTGGAGAAATTTTAAAGCAGCAAACCATCTGAAAGTGGCCGAGAGGTGCACAAGGAGGTGACTTTGAATGAGGGGACTGACCAAATTTAAATCAGGTAAATGTTTTTAAATTGGTGGCGTCCAGAACCTTTATGATCACACTTTGAATGAATAAGTACTGGGCTGAAGTCCCTGGAATGTGCTTCAGATGTTTATGTGCAACTCAGTATGAATTCTTATTACTTGGTGCTTCTCTGACTTCTCATCTAACACTACTGTAAAATCAAAATTAAATTTGTCACATTGCTTAATTAATAAAAACCTGCAAAACTAATGACATTCCCATCAGCCTCGGCTGTGCTTGTCTTTACTACTAATTAGTATGTCTTCCATTAATTACATCCTCTCAGAGATGAGCTGCAGAGCCTTACTTTTAGCTCATAAATTATGTAAAGAATTAATAAATCATTGATGTAAAATTGTTGTCAAATTAGTTTTGATGCATTATTTTACATGTTTACACACAAATCTGGTGATCAAACTATTAACCTCTTATTACATTTGGAAAAAAAAACATGAAAGATATTGGTTGTTGTGTTGTTGTTTTTTGGGATGATACCCACTAACAGACATTTTATAGCTATCCCATCATGTTTTCCTGTAAGTGAGATGGATGGGAACAAGGGGGAGGGATGCATCAATCCATTCAGCCATCCATTTCATTCCTCTAAGAGGCTTAGACTCCAGTGGAGGGACCAAGGTTATAGGGCTACAGATAATCCCACAAATACAGCAAAAAGCTCCACAAACAGCCAAGCCATGCATCAACCATCCTGCAGGCTAAAGCTTATTCACAAGATCAGTAGCTGAACTTCCTGTTTGCTCTCTGGCAATCTTCTGAAAACATCTGAAGTTTCTCCTCCAAGTCAGTGATCCGAGCTGCCGCTGACCAACGTGGCATTTCTAGTTGGGAAGGAGTGCAGTATTTGTCTGCAGGTCTTCCCCAAACAAGCCGTTTCTGCACCAGGTGTGCTTCCTGCGAGCCCTCCTTCGGTCTCTTCTGCTTTTCTTTCCCTCACAGGAGAAACATTTCTCGCCAACGCAATACTGCAATATCTTCCAACTCTTTGCTTTTGCGCATATCTCTGAGCCAAATGCAAATGTGCTGCATTTTCTTGCTCGCTTCTCGCTTATTTTGCCTGGAAAAAATGTGTCTTGAACAGTGTGGGCAACTTTAAAAAAGAGGTGTCAGAAAAAAGTACGATTAAATCAGACAAAACCTGCTCATATTGTGGTGAGTCATTCTCGCCTTTTAAACAAAGAAGGTGTGAAACTGACTATCGATGTGACAAAGAATACTTGAAGTAAAGTTTACACACAAAGTGCTCATAAAGAACAAGCACAGGCATTTACTGTCCTGGATGTCTCTGCCACTGCTGCTGCAATATTTAGCATTAGAGGGTGCCTCGTGCTTTGCTCCAGCCTCTTACCTGGCTGCCCTCTTTCTGCCAGAATATGGCAGGTGGAGGATTTCCTGTGGTGCCGCATTGGAAGGTGATGCTCCTCCCCTGGGTGGCAATCTGGTCTCGGGGCTTTGTAGCAATCTGAGGTGGTACTGGAAGAGAAAGGGGAGTGTGACCACCCATTAAAAGTCATACTTGTGCATGAAATGACCTGCTTTTTGAACTCTCCCTTTCTGCCGAGAAACCAACCCAATTTCCTCCTCTTTAATTTACCAGTGGAAAAGTGTTCGTTTCAATTGAATGGGAAGGGCCCATTCTGAATCTAATATGGCAAATAAAGAAACCAACACTACAGCAACAATATTTCTTTACCCCCCCCCCCCCCCCGCCTTCCTTAAGAATGCGTACACAGCAAAATGGTAGTTTCTTACTCTTTCTGCTTTCTATAAGGGCACGTACTTGCTGATTCACTATATTCGGCATATTTATTTTACAGCAGCAAACAAACTGCTTCTAAGCAGTTGTAGCTGGTGAACTAGTTTTAAATATATATTCGATTTGGAAGCCAGGATGAGAAACTGCCAATTCCAAAGGGGAAATCTCTGAAGACCTAAGATGTTTAATGAAGTAGGAAGGAAGGAAAGTGCAAACAGTTGTCAAGTAAATGTAGTGAAGCTAAATAAAGTAGTATAATAAGTGGATCTATAAAACGTAATGATATTGAAATACTAAATGTCTTTGGGTTTAGTTATTTTCCACCGCCGCTGTTAACCCCGAGCTGGATCAATAAAGCGCTCATTAGTTCTTAACAAGTGAGATTTTAGAGTCTTCTCTTTGACCTTCTGAGGTTTTTGATCTGTTGCTACACACTCATTGCCCTCTCATCTTTAATGAGAAAAATCACCTGCGTGTCCTCTTAAAAAAAAAAAGAGAGAGAGAGAGAGAGAAAATCATCGCAGCAAAAGCCAGCATCATTCTGATGACATTTACTGAGTTATTTTGGGAAAGGTCTGTGCAGAGCTGCCAATTTCCAGCTTGGGTCAGATCACTATGTTATCCACATCATCACATCCTCTGTAGATTTACACTGACCACTGCATTCTGCCCTCGCCTGAATAATTGGCTCTCACTTCCCGCCAAATGGGAAGCTTCTCTAGCCTGAATGCATCCTCTCTACAAATCTCTGCATAGTGCATATGCAACAGCAAGTGCGCACACACACACACACACACACTCATATTAGAGCACACAAACGCACACTTGGCTCAATACACAAGAGAACTGAATCATCTGTGTCGTGTCTTAATATTCTCACAGAGAGCATTTTCCCAGCCGCGGAAGACATCTTTTATCAACATTAATGTGTTGTGATGATCTTTTTTTTTTCTTTCAGATGTTATAATGTCTTTCAACAGATCTGATGTGTTAGTCACATATAGCACAAGATTGCTCTCATTTATTTCATATTCACTTTGGTGCTACTTGTAGCTGTTTTTATCATGCAGTCTTAAAGTAACTCAAAATAATTTTTTAAATGGATTTTATGTACATTTTGCATAGGATCTGCAATATATATGGATGTGTTTTAGTTATCGGTTTAATTCTGTAAGTCCAGTTGGTAGGTAGAAGTCTAGCAGCTGCTGTAAAATAGTCCATCTGGGAGAAAGGATATTGGAGTATGAGCTCTTGGTTTTATGCCCTAATTAGAGAATTACTGGCAAATTGGTGCTTAAACTGGGAAGGATTATTATTCTTCACAGATTCTGAACCTGATTCATTTCTTATGCACTGTTTTTGACAGTTCAGACTTCTATATCGATGCCACATGGATGTGTACATTCTCCTAAACAATGAGATGGTTTATGCGTAACCTCTTCTTACTGTTGTCTATTCAAATACGGATTTAAATCCATATTTAACTTTCTAGAATTATATTTTCATGTAGAGCTCTGTGCAAAAGCCTTGAACTGCTGGTCACTTTTTATATTTTGCCAGGAAAATGAGAAGTGCAGTGATTTATTGAAACATGCAAACATGTATGGAAATGTAGTAAATAAGGCAAAACCTGAGTGTTTAATACTCTAACAAGCTTAAAAATCAATATTTAGAATGACCACCTTTTTTTTTCCACACTTCTGAACACTCTTCGGCAGCTTTCTTTAAGCAGTCCTCATAATAATTCTCCAGGCTTCTTGAAGGACATTCAAAGCTCTTCTTTGGATGTTTGCCGCCTTTTGTTCTGTTGTCTGTCAACATGATCCCACACTGCTTCAATAATGTTGAGGTCTGGGCTCTGCAGAGACGTGTCCATGACTGATAGTGTTCCATTGTGTGTTTTTCTATCCAGGTGTGCTTTTACTGTATTGGCAGTGTGTTTGGGATCATTGTCGTGATGAAAAATGAAGCTGCTGCCAATCAGACACTTTCCAGGTGATACTGCATTCACAATTCAGTCAGTTTTGACAAGATCTCCAACATCACTGGCTGAAAATTTAGCTTCAAACCATAACAGAGTCCCCACTGTGGTTTAGAGATGACTGTAGAAGCACACTGTTGTACCTCTCTCCTGACCTCCTCCATATATCCTGAAAATTTAAGGCAAAAATTTCAAATTGGGATTCATCACTTGAATCCAGATTTAAAATTGGATGCCACTGATTTTCAGTGGATAGATTTTTGGGTCTGTCACTTCTTTTGCTTTCCACTTGTCCCATTTCCTCAATTTTTTAAGGCCAAACCATTCCAAGATATGCCAAGTTTTTGGCTAATAGCTCTTTGGGAGTCAGAAATGCTTTTTTATGCCTGTCAAACTGTGGTATCTTTGTCATTTTTCATAGATTAAACTAAAGAAATGGGAACAAATTATGTGTTTTTGTCATGATCCTGGGTCCGTCCACCCAGTGGTTTTGGTTGGACTTTAAATTGGGTTTTGTTTTTCTCTTGTAGTGCTCCTTTTGTTTCATTTTCAGTTTTTTTGTGATGGCTTAGGTTCTCAGTTTTGTTCTTTTGCAGCTTTATTATGTATGGTTTGGTTAAGTTTTGATTTCTAGTTCCCCAGTGTGTCCCTATGTGTTGTGCTCTATTTTGCTTCCCCTCGGTCATTAGTATTATTGTGTTCACCTGTGTTTCCCAGCTGTGTCCACTCCACTCATCAGCCCTCATGTATTTAAGTCCTCTGCTTGTTGTCACAGCCTTGTTTCCGTCATTGTCTCCATCAGTCTGGACTTTGTTCCCGCTGTGTGCCTGATGACCTGGATTCTTTATTTTTGTTTTGTAGTGGAAGTTTTTGTTGCTGGTTCCCGACCAGCTCCTCTTTTGCTCCACGCCTGGAAATAAAGCTTGCTTTTCTAATTAAGCTTTTTGTCTTGGGTGTCCTGCTTTGGGGTCCTCTGCTGTGCCTGCCACAGCATTTCATGACAGTTTTGCAGTAGGCTGCTAGTAACAAAGTGCCTAAAGATACAATTTAAAATGAATTCATTGTTACACTGTCTGTTATGCACAGACACAACACTGATTCATCCCTTGAGTTTGGTGCTTTTGTTTCTATTCCTTAAATGATTCATAGATCAGTGTTCAGTGGCTTCTTTCTCAATCAGGTACAAGGACTGGACTGAAAATGTCCAAAGAAAACCTTTGAAATACCTTCAGAAAGCCTAGAAGACTGCTGCACAAGACCATTAAAAAAATTACAGGAAAGCCTGGTTCCTTGGACGCAAAATTTAAAGAAATGAGGGGTAGCTCAAGACTTTTGCACAGTACTGTCTGTTCTTCAATTAAATTATCCTCTGCCCACTTCCTGAAATTCCTATCTGTGAGCCACCCTGTAGTGTTTGAAACACAGAGATGGGATTACTCTGGAGCCAGTTTCCTTGGGAAAAGACCCTAATGATGTCATAGCGATGCCATCAGGCAAATCCTGAGTAAAACTAAAAGTTTACAGGGGGATCAAATTTGAGGAGTACAAAGTAGGTGTAGTTGCAGTTTGTGGCAGGTGCAACAACAAGCAAAAATAACTCCATAAATGCATTATGGGAAATGTAGGAACCATTGTCTTTGGAGGTTGACCCACATTGGGCACAATATATATCAAGGTCTTTTTGGTCTTTTGGTCCACCAAAAGCCTGATGCATGTCCATCAAATATATTGCTAGTACTAAGTATAATAATAGACTATTATTTTAAGTGGTCAGTGACAATACATAAGGTCAAATATGTCCTTATTTCAGCCTAAGACATCAGTTTAGTTGTAATTAAAAGCCTTTCTGCTACATTTTGAACTCCTCTAGCTGCAAATGAAATGAGGATTTAGAAATCATTGTGCCACACTCTTCTCAAAACAGCAGATGTGTGTTTGATAGAGTCCTTAATCTGGTGTACATTAAGTCACTGTGTCTGGGGCTTACTTAATGCCTGACTGCAGCAACAGGCATGTTGTCAACATGTCAGTACCTAATGGAGGAACTCATTTACACCATTAGGCATTTATAGTTGCTTTTAAAAACCATTAAGAACGGCATACAGAAAATATATTTTTTTCTAGATAAATGAGCAACATAAATGCCCTTCTGTGGAGAAGAATTAGACAGAACGTGAACTCATGGAACAGGCCGACTGGAATGATGATAGAGTTTGAAACACGGTGAGAGATGGAGAATTAATGAGATGGATGAAATGCTGAGCAACTAAACGGAAAGTACAGCATGTAAAAGCACACACGCACAAAAAAAAAAAAAAAGTAGGAAAGAGGCAACAGAAAACTGCTTGGCTCGGATTTCATTTACACTGAAAAAGGCATTAGTGGATGAAGTCGTCTGAGACTATTTAAACCAAGACACAGAGTGAATGAAAAAAGGGCACTGAGAGCAGGGAGGAGGGAGATAAAGAGACAGGAAGAGAGAGGAGGGGGAGTCATGTCTTATTAATACTGAGACTGCTCTCTGGCAGTGAGTTAACCCACACATCTACCAAACATCTGTCAAATGGCGTAATCCATACGGTTTAGCATAAGCTCCTGGCAGCACCGCTGGACAGGAACTGATATAACACACTGAGCGCTGGACATCAAGTGGGATCAGGATTTGCGCAATGCAGCTGCCATGCGACTCTACCTTATGCGTAAAAATGGCCCTGGATTGAGAGCTTTTATTTTTTATGCATGCCTAAATGTGTGTGCATGAGCTCATGTACAATATGCACAATGTGTTTCTTACCGTGCACTTGCAGCATGGCTGAGGCCTCCGTCTTGCCCACACTGTTCTCTGATGTGCAGGTATACGTCCCTTCATCCTGCTCTTTCACGCGGAACAGACGGAGGTTGTTGCCGTTGCGGATTTCAAACCTGTGAATAAAAAGAGAGCTGATGATAGATCTGGGGGATGCATAGCAAAATAAATAAATAAATGAAAAACCATACTAATCTGCACAAAGAGAAAAATTCTGCCAGTGGTTCAAGATAATGGAATTACTTGTCCTTGCAAGGATTTCTTTGCTATCAGGTGGCATTATCAGGTGGACGAATGTGTCTTATCAGCTTCAGATACTGTCACTGGCTCCAGGAAAATGATTGAAACTGATGAAAATCAATTTGAAACAAGTGAGATTACATTAACACATCGAAGGATTCTTTTTACATGTTTTTGTATACACCGTGGATTAAACATGAAGTTACGATGGAC
This sequence comes from Archocentrus centrarchus, assembly GCF_007364275.1. Lineage (NCBI taxonomy): Eukaryota > Metazoa > Chordata > Actinopteri > Cichliformes > Cichlidae > Archocentrus > Archocentrus centrarchus. The sequence continues at coordinate 21,045,829 of NC_044358.1, read as the reverse complement.
TTTGTAGAGCACCATTATTTATATTATGTACAGTCAAATAATTTTGCTGTCTTTGTCTACACCAGGCATACAATTATGAGAACACAAAGAATGAAATTTGTTTAATTCAATTTATTTCATAGATCAATGAGCAACTGAAGAAAGATATGAAACAAAAAAGATGAAAGATAAGTAAAAGTCAGAAGATAAAAGACAGAAAAGCTTTTTGCAAACATGAAACAACAATTTTCATCATCCTGTTTTCAAGTGGACAAATAAACAGCAGTCACCATGACTCTGCTTTATATTTTGTGCAGGTTTTGACAAAATAGTTCAGTGCATACATTTATGCATTAATGGACCCATTAATGGATGATATCTGGACATATTTAATGAGAAATGTATGATTAGCACTTTATATCTCGGTACAAACAAGGTTTTTATAAAGAAAGACCGCTGCCTGCTGCACAGTCATACCAGCCAAAGTACAGTAATAGCATCAGATGTAGTAGTGTTCCTAATCATATTCTAACATAATGGTCCAAATCTACAGTACATTATTCAATACATGTAGATGAAGGGCTATATGTCTTACACAATTTTGTGTGGATTAAAGCAGCAAGAGACTGTTGGAAAATAGGCAAAGCCAGGCTAGCCAGCTAGATTTCCCTCTGTCTTTATGCTTAGTTCCTGTACACATCCTTTTAGTGGCTGCTGTCTCAAACTTCAAATTAAGCTATAATCTGTAATACACCCTAACAGCAACAGCCTTTGTGAAGCAGCACTGCATTACCACATTAATTCCTTGAATAAAAAAGTACGTAAAATCGTATCTACCAGCCCAGGATGAAAGGGAAACTTCTGAAGGAGGATTCTGACAATTGTCATTTCTCCTCTGCACACTACCACAGTGGATTTAAAATCAAAAAAACAATTAACATGTGACTGAAGTGTGGACGTTTGTCTTTAATTCAAAAGGTTTGACAAAAATTTTTGCATTGACTGTTTAGGAATTAAAGCAAATTTTCATAATTAATGGGACAAACTAAAGTATAAACAAATGTGTTTCCTCTCTTGAGATGCTCTGCCAGGCCTTTACTACAGCCACCTACAGTTTCTGCTTGTTTGTGGGTCTTTCTGCCTTCAATGTTGACTTCAATAAACTAAAAAGCTGCTCTGTTGGGTTGAGATCAGATAACTGACTTGGTCATTGAAAAATATCCCATTTCTTTGCTTTGAGCAACTCCATCTATCCATCCATCCATTTTCTTCCACTTATCACTGTGAAGTGCTGTGCACTTCTAGCCCTGTACACTTCTACACTAATTTATCCTGCTACTTGTATCAGCAGTATCATCAGTAAACACTGGTGACCCAGTTTCACTGGCAGCCATGCATGCCCACGCCATGTGGCATGGGCATGCATGGCGTGGGCATGCTTCAGATCACGAGCCGCTTCTCTCTTTCCCCATACTTTTCCCATCATTCTGGGACATCTTGGTTTTATCTGTCCAATGTTATTTTTTATTTATTTTTTGTTCCAGAACTCTGCAGGTTCTTTTAGATTAGTGGTTTGCACCCTATTGTAAATCCTCTGTATTTCCATTCATGAAGGCATCTCATTACAGACTTTGACAATGATAGTCTACCTCCTTGACAGTGTTCTTGACTTGGTTGGATTTTTTGAAGTTATTTTTCCTAACCATGGATATAATTCTACAATCATCAATTTAAGTTGTCTTCTGTGGTCTTTCAGGTCTTTTAGTGTTGCTTAGTTAACAATGCTTTTTTTTTTTTTTAAGAATCTACCAGATAGTTGATCTGGTCACTCCTAAAGTTTTGGCTTCCTTCACTTGCATAAATATCTCTTTGGATCTCATATTGATAGTTCCAGTGAAAAGCTACCAAATACAAATTCATTACTCGGAATAAATTCCAGATCTTTTAACAGCTTATTATTATTTTTATTTAATATCTTTGGCCACAGCAGCTTTCATGGGCAGTGGAGAGAGACAGGAAATGAGGGAAAGATGCAGGGAAAGGCACACAGGCAAACTAGCAACAGGCTGGGACTCGAACCCACGCCGCCCACACCACAACGCGGTATATGTATGTGGTCGCCGGCTTCACCACTAAGCCACCCAGGCACCCTTAACAGCTGAATTTTTCATGGTATAACACAACAACAGGTCTCATGTGGTCATGAATCTGTTTGTCAGTAACCAGTCTATCTGTAAATATTGGGGATTATTTAAAAAAAGGTTGTAATTACTAAACAGTTAATGCCCTTGATTTAAAGCTGAACATCTTGATTGTTTAATTTAAAATCCAGTGTGGTGTTATACAGAGACAAGGTTATAAAAATTGTCATTGTCCAAATACTTATGTATGTAACTGTATATTAGACTGATATCAGATCAATAGCGAGACATGAGTTAATGAAGAGCCACTGCACATATTTATGTTTTCTAGGACATGTGTTAATACAAGACTCCGCTCAGCCTGTGTGTGCATCAACAGTCTGTCTCTCTGTTTGTCTGTGGTCATGCCCATCAGCTCACCTCCCACGAGGAAGCTCTCCTTCTTCTCGCCGCCATCGCACGGTAGGGGGGGGATCCCCATGGACCTCACACAGGAAATCAACAGTCTCTTCCTCCATGACCACCTGGTTCACAGGCCTCCGTACCAACACGGGACGCTCTGCTGGACAACAGATGCCTTTAAACACGACCACTTTATGCTGTTCAAAGTACTGCCTATGTAATTATTTGAACCTCACCATACACCACCAGCTCTGCAGGATCACTATCCCTCTCTCCAACCATATTACTGCCCACACAGACATACATGCCAGCATCGCTCTTCCTGGTGTGAGAGATCATCAGTTTGCCACCACGCATCTGAAAAACAGCACAGCAGCTCAAGAGATTAGCTTTCAGCATCCCCCGAATAAAGACACCAGACACAAACCAGTGTTATCACCTCAGCCTTAAATAACAAAACACATGTTCAGTTATGTTTGCACTGATGTATAAATCATTAATCATTCCACTTCAAAACACTGTATGAGTCACTGTGGTCTACTAGTACCGTATATATTTCTGTAATGCCTACATTCTACCTACATTATTCTACTTGAAAATCTTACCACAGGTTTTTTTTATTTATTTATTTGAAATTAAATTCAATTAAAGTGACTGATTCCTCTGCTCCTGCTTCAGCTACTGATGTAAACAGTATCTTTCATCAGGCTGTGACTTCCCACATTTCAAAATCTACTTTTCAACAACCAGAGATTGTGTCCAGCTGTTAGTTTTACACATGACAGAACAGAAGAAAAGTGACAGCAGAATTAGAGACACTTTCCGCTCCATAGCATATGAAGGTGTGTGCATTGAATGATAGTCTACGGAAACTGTTGTCAGTCTAAATTGATATCTCTCCCATTGTGTAATAGATTTCTCCTAGACCGTTTGTGGGAATATTTATCAGTCCTGAGGAAAGAAATACAAGCCAAAGTATTTCTACTGAGGTTTATTCTCATAGTTTTACATGTTTATGTTAATCTTGTCTGGCATAGGATTCATAAGACACGGACTTTTTCTTTTTGATTATTAACACCTCTTTTAAGCTCTTTAGAGTATGAAGGAGTGGCTAAATAATAAATCACAGGGTCTTGTTTTTTTTTTATTAATTATTAGTCACATTTTTGGCACCAAAAACTACTGGTTTGGATTTTAGAAGCTTAAAAGGACTTTTTTTGTTTTGGGGCTGAAATATGTTTCTTCAAACCCTGAACCTCATCATTGAAATACTGTACAATGGTTACCAAGTGTGTTTGAATGTGACACCAAGGGGTTCTTTATAAGCATCCACATGATAATTTGGAAGACCTGTTTCAATATCTCCCTAAATCAGATGCATTAGGACATCAAAGCTGCTGTCATATTTAAAAAATGGCACTTTTTGACACCTTGAGAATGAGAATAGGCCATCTGTATTTTTATTATTATTAATATTATTTTTAAAAGCTAAGTAATGTTCTTTAAAGCCTGGTCACAGATTTTAAGTAAGTGTGACTCAGACAGGAGCTGTACCTTTTGTGAACATGTTCAGACATGGATTCATACACATTTATTCACAGCACTAGAGAGTATGTAGGTTTTATTCAAAATAAACTGCAGGGCTCGTGTTCATTTGAAGTGCGGGTCTCTATTGTATTTTTAATAGCTTTTGGACAATAACGGAGCTCCACAGCAGAGCGCAATAATATATATCAGGCTTCAGCTATAAAGATTATGCCCATTATTAGGTTCAGCTCACTGCTGATTTAGGTCTTTCATTGGATTTATATGTATAGAATTACCAATCATGGATATTAATCATTGGAAGCTACAGTTTGCCTATGATAAATTGATCAAAGGGACAACAGTATTTTATGTTACAAAACTAAACACCGTAGTTGTTTTGTGCCTCAGTATCTTTCCAGGGTTCTAGCCAGAGAAAATTTATAGGCTGGTGGTATCGGCGGGAGGGTGGGGGGGGTGTCCCCTCAGCCCCCTCAGTATCGAAAGACCGCTCTTTAGTGCTACTGGCCGCACCCACTAGCAAACTAGTCACAGAGTCAGAGACTGAGACAACATATACACACAGGATAATGAGGGAACAGGCAAAAGGTGAGAGAGCAACTGAAACCAATCACAGACAAAGAGATGAGGGAAGTAGACCTAAACCCAAAGCACACAAGACAAGATACTATCAAAAGAAGATAGAAAGTAACTAACACTGAGACCAGGACTAAGTTAAACAAACTTGATACAGAGACAGAAGATAAACACAGAGATAAGCTTGGAGAAACAAAATGGGGACTTTCTGACAACACAAAGGGGGATTAACAACCTATCATCTAAAGCAGTCAGGAAACTGAAGGCAGGAACTTCATAAGTGCCATCAATGTAAAACATAAATTGAAGGCTAACATAAATCCTATCTCAAAACCCAGAAAAAAACCAAACACTAAAAAATAACAGAAAGCTAAATATGAAGAATCCATAATCCAGAAATATAATACATAGATAGTCAAACCCAGAAAACATCCCAAAAAACTCAAAACCCAGGGACCATGACAGAACTGGTTATGAGGGGGGAGTTTAAGCCCATTTTAAAGGAGCGAGAGAATAGCTTTTTTTGTCATTGTGACTGCTTTTATTGTTGTTGTTGTAATTATCTGTTATTGCATATGATTTGCATGTTTGTGTTCACTTGTCTGTATGGAATATTACTTTCTTTGCTTATACTGTTGTATTTGTATTTGTTGTAACTTCTGCAGTTTCTCTTGAAAAAAGAGATTTTAATCTCAATGAGACTTTTACCTGGATAAATAAAGGCTAATGAGAGGTAGAGGAGGCGGCTGAAGAGAGGGTGGGTGAAAATGGATGGATGGAATTTTATTCATCCCTGGCCACCTCCTGCAGCTCATCCAAAATGGAATTATGCAATTTTACTGGATTATATGTACCTGTGCCAAGGAGGTTGGTTGGATTTGTCTGGTTGTTTATTTGTTTACAAGATTACTCAAAACATTATGGAGTGCAAATTTTACCAGAGGTGGGGCTTGAGCCAACTTAAAGCTGGTTAACCCTCTGAGGTCTGAGTCATCATTAGTGATGACCAGAACTCTAACCCTAATTCTAACCCAGAGAGTAATTTTTGTTTTTCTTTAATCATTCTCCAAAGTCTTGGCAATCAGGGAACAAAGAAAATAATCATTCTAACTGGCACACATCAAAAAATATTTATATATTTTTAAATAAAAAGTCAAGTTTGGCCTTCTCCCAAATATAGGGTTAGGTTTAGTATTACCACCTAAAAAAATAGTGAGACATTATCTTGATGTTGAAGAAAATAGAAAACATTATGAGCCATGAAATGCAGTGTCACTCTGCTCTTGTTTGAAATGTTTTCCATCCCAATTCAGCAAAACAACATGTAAAGATTAATAGAGTAGATTTTATCATGGTTTAAAATGACTGTGCTTTTATCTCAAAGCTATTTTTCGAATCCTTCAGTGTTTATGTAGAACTTACAGTGATGCGCTCATCTTTGGTGCTGACTCGGACATTGTTACGTTTCCAGGACACAGTGGGCTCGGGGTGACCACGTGGAGGCACACACTCCAACACAGCAGGCTCACCAGCAGCTACCACCATGTCACTCGGGGCCTGCCGGAAATCATCTCTCAGGACTAAGAAGAAAACACAAAGAAATCTAATTAGCTTCAGAGGGCCCTGTATGTCTAATGTATTTAAAACAAGGACTGGAAATCAGACCCACAGATCAAGCAAGCAGGAGCACAGCTATATGACTAGCATCATCAAATGAAGCACCAATTTGTCTTGGAAGTAATTTAGGCTGCTTTCTCCTGAGTGAACCAGCTTTCTGCTGAGAGTTTGCTGAAACCAAGTTTTTTTTTTTTTTGCAGAGAAAGTCAATTAATGTGTTTGCATGTGCACGATCCCCAGCATTGTCCTTGTTAGTGTGCGCTTGGTTTTAAAGCCTGCCTCCTACTCTGATGTCTCTCCTGTCAGAACAGATAAATAATGCACATCTCTCATTCCAACATGGAGTAAACAAATAACAGCACATTCATAATTTAGCCCGTGTGCGAGGGAGAAAAAAAAAAAAACTGCCTCTGAATCAATGAAAAGGATTATGGCTCTGATTCAAGTGCTATCTTACAAATCTGCAGCACAGCTCTGAATCAAGTGAAATCAGCACTGACCCAGCAAAGCCTATCCTCGTGTCAATCCTAAAGTTTGAGCTCCCGCCACCCCGCTGATGACGACAGAAGTTTGACACAGCGACCTCTGATATCTTCTAATCTTGTGCTGTGATTGACAGATGAAAAGCCTCAGTGTGAGCTGTGAACTGAGCATTCTCAGGAGACCTGGTGTACAATTGAACTGAATTGACAGGCTAAGATTTTCAATAGACACAGAAAAAAAAGTCTTCACCCGTCATGTTGGACCACATCCTGTAGCTACAGGCTTTTTTCTTCTACAGGATCTTTTCTGAACCAAAGTGTATTATTCCAGTATAATCAATCCATCTCCTTTTACACTGTAATGAATATTTTAACGATTTTTCTGAGGTACAAAGACAAAAGATCTTGTGCTTTTCTGCCAAACTTCATTCAATGACTGCCTTTGGAACAGACTAAACACAAATCCTTTGATGCTTCTCAGCTGGCCAAGCAACATTATTTGAAAGTTTGTTTGGCTTTTTTTTTTTTTTTGGTCTTAATGAAGCGTAAAGAAAGTAATGTGAGCTTATTTGCTCCAACCAAGTGCCAAAAACTGTAGTTCCCCAAATGACCACTGAGGACGACTCCAAAAGCGAGTCATTCCCCACAGGCCCTCAGGTCTCCACTTCTGGTTCCAAAAAAGCCCAGGCGGTAACAGTCATAAAGTAAAAGTCAATAAAGTCCATCTTTGATCTATGGCTCTAATATAAATGCCAAACATTAGCATTGCAGGTTCATTTGCAGTAGCATTTCAAACATTAACAACATTTTGGGGTAGGTTACATGTATGGTGGAAAAACTGAAACAATAATAAGATCCTACTTCTGAGATTAGGGCTATGTTTGTGACTCCATCCTGTTCTTTTTGGTTTTGGCAATTTTAACCAACACTCCAGCAATACAAGCCCAAACTTGCCTTACAGAAGGGTTGGGCAATTAATTTCCCCAAGGGGCCACATGAGAAACATGGACTGTTACGGAGGTGCGCACTAACAGGCTAAACCCAATTCTGCTCAATATTAAATTTTTCTCATTATAAACCACTGATGTCATAAATGGTAACTTTGTAAAAATAAGCTTTTTAAATATATATACTTTGCCTGTTGAATGATTTAAAATAATATTTTTCAACTTGTTTTTTTTTTTTTAAATTCAAAAAGATCATACACCATATTTTAAGAGCATCGCTCTTTCCATACAGGTATTTTCTAATCTTTTTCTACTCTGATTGTGTTTTCATGTGTGTGAGGCTCCATAGTTTGGTGGTTTACACATTCCTCTTACAAGCAACAGATTCCCTGTTCAGTCCCGGGAAGAGACACAAATCCCTTTAGGGTTGTGTCAGTAAGGGCATCTGGTGTACAAATCTGCCAAATCAAACATGCAGAGCCACCTGCTGTGGTGACCTCTTGTGAATAAGAGAGCAGTCGAAAGTAGCTTTCTATTGTGCTTTCATGCATGGCTGCTGGTTTATTAACTTATAGAAAAAAAATGATGGCTCAAACTGGACCTAAAACCCTCTTCCATGATTATGTGAGCCTTGCATTCAATAGCTTGTTAACTGAGTATTATAATCAATGTTTTATTATAATGCAATAAAAATGTCTCTAATCTGCAATGGCTTACAGAAGCCATCCACAAATATAATAGTCTTTTTTTTTTTTAGTTCTGTGCAAAATAAAAATAAACATTGGCTAAAGCTATGAATTTTGAGTAACCATAGCTATCACCGTAAACTGCATACTGTTGCGCTGCAGACAGTGGTGTATAGTAACTGATGGAGTCTTCACTCACTAAGAATTGTGACATTTCTGTAAGCCACCTTAAATTGACTTGCACTTAGTTTATTCTCAGCCAATTATTCTGAGTACATGACTAAATCTATGCAACATTAATTATCCACCGACATGCCTGACAGGTCTGTGTCAACATGGCGGCACTGGCCTTTAATACGGCATCAATATTCAGATCCACTGGACTTGAATAAAATCTCATTTGAAATCACTTTAACACAGCTATTTAAAGACGGAAAATCATTTCTTACTCTTGTTCAACAGGCGTGATTGTCCCAGGGTAATCAGCAATAAATATTCAAAACATAGTGAAGTGCCAGACGGTTGATCCATTTACCTTCTCTGCCCACCTCTCTTTGACTCAGTCAGTGACATAACTAAACTGTACTGAAACAAAGTGGAATTTTAGCCTATTTACTGATTGAAAGCTGTTTTTTTTATTTTTTTTATTAGATTTCTTTTTTGTTTCATGCTATGAGATTTGAAGTGAGAAGTTGTAACAAACTGAAGACTTTTTCTCATTTAGCTCTAGTTATATACTAATTACACTGGGCAACAATTTTTTATTTTTTGAATGTTGTCTAGATTTCTACAACTGATTTAGGGTATTTTTGCCCTGCTGAATCAGGAAATGGCATCCGTTTTTCTCCATCAGGTTAGGTTTTTGTGCTAAGTTGATTTGAAAAAAAATCAGATCTTGTGACAAAATCGATTACATTTTTGTGGCATTATCAGCTGATTTTTGTCAACACATATCATCCTAAATATGTTTTTAAGAGAAAAAAATGTTTTTCCAACAACATATATTGATTACCTGATAGAAACATCGATTACTGTAAACTGAAAGGTGGGCAATGATAAAGGTAAGTACACGTAAATTGCATGTTGCTTCACCATTGTTCAAACTTCAGGGCTTGAACCTCCTTTTCTTCGAACTCCTGGAATGCCCAGCGGCAGGGAGGTCTCTCTTCAGAGTCCAACAGTAGTCAGCCATCATGACTGCGTCCCAGCGACCCTAATACCTGGTCTCCATCTCTTTCATGTCCTGATGGAATCTCTCCCCCTGCTCATCACTCATTGAAACCAGGTTCTCAGGAAACCGGTCCATATGTGAAAATAGGTAGTGCATCTTGACGCTCATGTTGCAGTCCAGGTTTCTGAAAGCAGTCAGCATGTTGTTGACAAGTTCCGCGTAGTTTCTGGCCTTATTGTTGCCAAGAAAGTTCTTCACTACCAGAACAAATGCCTTCCACGCTTCCAGTTCCACTTCGTTCATTGAGTTTTCAAACTCTGGATCTCTGATGAGCTGACGGATCTGAGGACCGTCAAAGATGCCAGCTTTCAACTTCTCCATGGTCAATCCTGGAAAAGCCTGGCACAAGTAAGTGAAACAGTCACCATCCTTGTCCAGAGCCTTGGTGAACTGCTTCATTAAGCCGAGCTTGATGTGCAGTGGTGGGAAGAGTATTCTGTTTCTGTCCACCAGAGGGTCGTTGATGACGTTCCTTTCTTTGCAAGGCACCAATTCCTCCCACACAGGCCAGTCCTTCTTCGTGTAATGCTGAGCATGGTCCCTACTATCCCACATGCACAGAAAACATGAGTACCTGGTGAAGCCAGACTGTTGTCCCAACAAAAAGTTCACCATCTTCAGGTCAACACAAATAAACCACTTATGCTGATCATAACCAATTTTCTCCAGCACATACGTCACCGCTTCATACTTCTCCTTCAGTGTAGTGGAGTGAGCGATGGGTACAGAGGCAAACTTTCCTATACACTTCGTGGGGCGGCTGCCCCATTAACTTTAGTTTCGATCCACCAACTTTATGCTTTGCCGCACCAATTTTTGGAAGACTTCGAGGTTTTATGACTTCAAACTGATCCCTTTTCGACATAATCACCCAGAACTATCGGACCTGAATACTTCTTGTCATTAAAATAATCATTTTCAATCAAAACAATTATTCGACATCGCATTTTACCCCTCCAACTTCTTCATATGCTCCACATATGCGTACATGTGAACAAAAACGTAAAAAAGGACATGTGGCCATAGCTCAAAAACTTGACCTGATTGAGCAAAACCAATGTGATTTTTGGATTCAGCGCATCAGATTCGTCCTAAATCAGCTGAAAAAACGCAGACAACAAATTTGTTGTTGACCAGTGTTATTATTCACAGTCAAATCATGGGGGTGCCACAAAGAGAAATACCCTCCAAAACCTTCCCAACAACACGGCTGAGGAACTTTTATAGAACCAAAAGCAAAGACATATACTAGTCAAAAAAAAAAAAAGACACATAATAGATTGTCTCTCATACTGTATGTAATCACTAAAAGGTTAAGAAAAAGTTCAAGTCACACTTTTTTTTAAAAAATATGTCACTGAATACAAATATGTCGTTTGGTTCGGGTTAGCCATTAAAAACTACTTGGTTAGGTTTAGAAAAATATTGTGGTTTGTGTTCAAATACAATGTTGTTTAAAAGTTTGTTTTCCAAGTCGCCGTTGTGACACCTCCCTACCTTCTTCTGACACAAAATAGATTTCTTACTGAAATTACTTATGAATTTGTGTTCACGAACATAATTTGTGTCCATGAAAAAATAGATTCATTTTTTTGTTTCACAAGCTCCTGTGAGACCGGGCTGGAAGGGCACGATCACAGGTTGGAACACCTCATCTTGGTACATCACTCCAGACAGATTTCCACCAAGAGCGATCCGATCAAAGATGGTTCTCTCACGGACATGCAAGGCTACAGCAACAGCTCAGACATGCATATCAGCATCCAGCATACCAATAACCCGGCTTCCAAACATCCCTTTTTTTTAGTCTGTGGTATTGAAAATTGTATCAAGTATTTTCCTGGGTCTTACTATCAACTTTAAAATTCTAGCATCGTGACAACCCTAGCTCTGAGAACACTGGCTCAAGAATACAGTAAATTGAACCAAGTATGAGATATATGAGGGAGTTCGTTTGTATTTGGTAAACAAATTACCAATCCCACCACTGACTAGAACCAATCGACAGGAACTGGAATCTGCTCACAGAATATGTTTGGATTTTTTAAGACATTAAAATGGATGGAGTACAACCAAAAAAGACATTCCTTATGAAACTCTATTCATCAAATAACCCTGAAGCTGCTCACTTGGCTGCCTATTTCAAATGCTTTGCTGAGCTGAAGGGCTAATTGAAAGCACTGCATTATTTTTAGACCTCAGTCTGTAAGGCCTGGTTAGATAGGAGCACTGAGGCCTTTGTTTCACTGCCACGGTGACTGAAGTGAAAAAGTTATGGGCAGGGAGCTAATCCCTGAACTGTACACATGCACACACATCCGCAGACATCAGTGCGCACACAGAAAGCCCATGCACGCACACACCTTTAGCATTTAAGCCCCAGAGTCCCCAGGCACAGACTCACAGAAAGTGGGACATTTGAGGGTCGAAACAAACGCCAGAGAGCAGAATTTCTGCCATCATTACCCCCAAACACTGCAACGCAAGCTCCAAAATGTTCTTTGAAGCTGTGTTCAAGTTAATGTGATCCTTTCCTGCTCTGACTTTAAAGCTCGCCATGCCAAACAGAGTTTCCCATGGATGTTTATATGCAATGACGATCCCAACACGGAATTGACAAACCTCTTCAGAAACACAGACGAACCCCCTCTCCTGAGGGGCTGCTGTCCCTAATATAACTTCTCGGACATAATACAACTGGATCTACCAAGTAATCTCCTGTGCCAGACCCTGCACTCTTTCTTCTTCCATTCTCACTAGGCTCAGACAAGCAGTGTGATAACTGCAGGGCAGTTAAGAACTGACCCTGACTCTGCTGAGACAAATCCTCATATTCCCCAAGGCACTTTCTGTGAGCTCAAACAATGGCAAAGCAGCCCTAAATGACTTTTGGTGGTAGATTGTTTTATGTGGTGGGTATTCCACAAGCTCCCATTCATTTCAACTATTTTAATATTTCAGGGATATACAGATTAAGATATGTAATCTCCCGGAAAATATTCATCACTTAGTTTTAAAGTGATATTATAGACTTCAGCAAACAAGAGCTAAACACTGCAGAAAGGCCATCTGTTGATGTTTTTTTTTTTTTTTTGGAAACATGAACAATAGAGATTAATCACATAAAAAAATGGCTTTGTACTGCATGTATATGGTTGAATAGCAGTCCACAGATTGTTTATACACAGCGGCTGAAAAAAGCACGATGTGCGAGTGTGACAGACAGGAGAGTGGGGGAAAAAAAATCTGCAGAGGTTTTGTGCAAAACACGAGGTGACAGCGAGTGTGGGAAGGAGACATAGCAGACAGCATGGGCTTTGACAGATGTGTGAATGCACAACTGGCTCCGTGTTTTCATGGCTGACAGGTAGGAGGATGGACAGAAGGGTGAAAGGTCAGCAGCAAGCGCACATTTTGGAGAGTCTGAGATGACCCGCTGCTTGACTCCGATTGTTCTTTTATTTCGGAGAGCAGTAAACCCGTTAGGGAGGTGGTCTAATCCCATTGCTGTGATACTGCCCTGTCATAGCTAATGGAGACTTTGCCTACAGAGAAGAGAGATTGCTTTAATCCACCCATTGTCTGATTGTGTTGTTGGGCGATGAGAAGGCACTCCAGGGCAAACACCCATTATGACAAAGACTTGATCATAAATCCCTCCATTTTCCAAAAATGCAATGCTGTTTCAATTACAAATCGGAACCATGTGAAGACATTCTGCAATATTAGCAAGCCCTGACAGAATTCATATAAATCATACCAGTGGTGCACATTTGCACAACTGCATACTAAAATTTAGGCTGACCGATTTCATGCACCAAAAAACAAATATTTTATAAACTGTATTCATCAGGGATAATACCTGCACATTCTTTATACTGAAAGGAAAACAGAAAGCAGGAGAAGCCAAGAAACAAGCTGCAACCAGAACTTTGATTCCTTTATAATCCCTCATCAGGAGTAAGAGGAACATCTGGCTCTAAAGCCTTTTAAGCAAGTTTTATTTTTTATTTGTCCTACTTTATTCTAATCCTGGCACACCATGTGACCGTCTCCTCGCTGAAACAGCCAGACATTCACATTCATGATTTCTAAATAGGCACAACTACTACTTCCCCCCCTGCTTGTTTTTTCTTTCTTTCTTTTTTAAGCAAAAAAGCCCGTTTGGAAGAATAGGTGAATGGATTTCAGTCTACTCCTACTGTTTCATTATTCTGGTTTTTCAACAGGCAGGCAAGGCAGCCAGTTACTGGCAGCCCTACAGTGAAAAGGGAAGGGGGGAAAGGCAGAATTGTGACTGCTGTTGGCATTTCGGAGCTGTGCAAGTTCCTTACTACAAGGTACTCCAGAAGTGAGCAGCAGCAGCTACACAAAAACACATCTCATGGTTCAGAAATGAAGGTAGGAGCTGTTTCTGCTACGTTTTACATACCTAGCATTTTGAGTGAATCAAGGACATGACTTCCAGTTTTCTGCAAGAGAAAACTCCTTCTTAGAGCTTTGGTGGAAACATAAGATCTGCAAACAAAACCTGTCGTATCTTAAAATTGCTAGTGGCCACTGTGATCATGCCTTTTTCTTCTACTGGAATACACTGCAACAAAAACAACAACAGGGTAATAACCCAGAACAGAGTTTTCAAAAGGTGCCGAGACATGAGCTGTCAACAGGAATAACAGGAAAACTCAGGATCCTGACACTTACCTGTAACAAAATGCAGCAAGGCTTTTGTTACAGGTAAGTTTATATCCAAATGTCAGTTGTAGGCTACAAGGTCTATATTTCTAAAAAAAAGAGGGAAAAAAAGCATTTTAATCCTGTCAAGTCTGCACCATGAAATAATTGAATAATTAAAGAGTATTTATTGAACCTTCTTACAAATTAAAAACAAATAAAATAGAAATTTGAATAAGAGTTTTATTTGTATAATGTTTTCTACATTTGAGTGCTGCAATTTATTGCTTGAAAATTCAGTGTGTAATTTATTCAGGTTTTTCGGGGGCAAAAAAGTCACAAACTCAAGGTTAAAAACTCACAAAAACTCATGTATTAAATATTATACACGTGGCTCTACGGGATTAACATTTTAACAGTATGCCACTTACTGCTGATTCTCCAAAATATGTTCCAGAATGTACCTTGATTTTGGGCCATCATTCATAGCATTTTTTTTTTAATTATTTAGAGGGGAAGAATAATGACCAGAACAGATATCGGTGATGTAGTAGTTCATCTGGCTCACAATCTATCACAATTCACAGGTTATTGCAAGTAAAACAGCAAATGTGACCTTGATTAATAACAGATATTTGGGTGAATACCTGTTAAGTGATCATTGTGTGTAAGTTTGATTAAATTCTGCCCAATACTGAAGGAGGAGCAATGATTCTTGTGAACGGTGGACAGATGGATGCCTCGCCATGACATGGCATATTTCTGTGACTAACTACTAGCCAGTCAGAGAATACATACACTCAGGGGCGTGGTGGCCATCGGGAGGTTCGGGAGGTTCCCAAACGGCCGGTCATTTCCAGGCCAAACCGGTCGGTGATAGGAATTTTTTTTTTTTACCCAATTAAGCACAGCAGCGCTCGCACTGCAGCTCCTGTGGCCACAGGTGCAGTCTGCACCGGCAAATAAAGTTCTCTTGTTTTAAAATTATGGTTTCTCCGTTGTACAATCGGATATAAGGCCTGTCCAAACGAAGCTCCCGGGCGGAATTTCAACTCCAGCCCGCCCCTGCATACACTGCTTAAAAAAATTAAAGAAACACTTTTTAATCAGAGTATAGCATCAACTCAATTAAACTTCTGGGATATTGATCTGGTCAGTTAAGTAGAAGAGGGGATTGTTAATGAGTTTAAGCTACTTTGGGTTTAATGAAATTAACACCAAGTGCACTAGAGGAGCAACAATGAGACAACACCCAAAATAGGAATGGTTTTACAGGTGGAGACCTGTGACATTTTTTTTTTTTTTTTTTTTTTTGTCTCCTCATCTTTTCTGACTGTTTTATCACTAGTTTTTCATTTGTCTAGGGTGGATGTCACTACTGGTAGCATGAGGTGAACCTACAGAGGTTGCAAAGATAGTCTAACTCCTCCAGGATGGCACATAAATATGTGCCATTGTCACAAGGTTTGCTGTGTCTCCCAGCACATTCTCAAGAGTATGGAGGAGATTCTAGGAGACATGCGGTTACTCTAGGAGAGCTGTACAAGGACACAGAAGGGTCTTAACCCATCAGCAGAACCGGTACACCCACTTCGAATGTTATTAGTCCATTAAATGCACATTATTAACAGTTATCAGACCCATAGTTAAGGGCCAGGAGGGGCCATCTCCACCTCCTAGCTGGTCAAAAAGGTTATCATCGTTCTAGTCGAGGATGAACATCTAATCGATGTTACAGTGTGATGTGGACTGGAGTGGATGTCTGGAGTGGATCTGGATTCTGCTGTAATTAGTGATAACAGCCTACTCAGACGGCTAGCAGGTGCAGGAGGGCCAGTCTGAACTACACTTATGGGACTGATAACTGTTAATAAAGTGCATTTAAAGACTGATAACTTTCGAATGGGCTGAATTAGAGCTGTAGCTGGCTGCTGGGAGGGACTACGATGAATCCAGATCCATTTGAATCGAACATTCGAATCGGCTGACCGGTATCTGCTGGCAGGTCCACCACTGGCACCCTCTGCTTTTCACAGATGAGACCCGGTTCACCTTGAACACATGTGACAGACGTGAAAGGGTCTGGATACAGTACCCTGACTGGCATTTAGGGGTGTAAATGTACAAAATTTCACAGTTCACTTCATTTGCCTATATGAAATAAGTATTTCTGGATCAAATGATGATTTATGTGACCAAAACAAACAAATTACTTAGAACTTCTTTATTCCTTGGGAACAATAACAAAAAATAACTTTCAATGAACATAAAAGCCACATTTGACTAGAAAACAAATGAAAATTGAGTTAAAAAAAAAACAAAAAACAACTAATGATCAGTTGATCAATGTCTACTACATATCACCTGAGAGGTCTGTTATTGTTTCACTTCTAAAACACAATGCAACACAACATGCCTCAGAAAATAAAGGAGACAAAATAATCCCTTTCTGATGAGATTCATGAGAAAAAAATTAATCAGTATCTACATATCATCTTATTATCACCTCATGATTATTTATTCCCGTTATTGCTTTTCAGCAGATCAGACCTGCGACCCTTCAGGAACCGGCTAATCAACAACAGCTGGTTATAAGCTAATACCATGCCAGCTAATGTTAGGCTCGAAAAATCACACTTTCCCTCTGATAAACAGTTCGTTTACATTCTCACATCATACTCCAAGCCGTCCACAACCTTAGATCCACCTGAAGAAAGTTTCAACAACCTGGGCTAACAGCAGCTAAATCAGCAGCAGCGGTTACTAACAGAGAAGTCCGGGAAATCCTCACCAACTCACCTGAATATCACTGTCATCGGACAGAAGGGACCTTCTCTCACTCATCGATTCATTTCAGACTCTTTTCACAAAGTTTTAGAGCCCCCCTCCAGAGTAAACAGACGTGGACGCTTCATGAGGTAAACAGTGATCTTACGATCTGCACTCACTAGATAAACGCCAGCCAGAGCATTTGAGTAGACTTCAGAGTAAAAAAACCCAAAATATCCATTCACGGTTCAGTTCACCAAACCGTGGTTTCTATATCGTGGTTATCAACAGTTCTACTGCCACTGGGTATGGGAATGAAATCCTTGGACCCACTGTCAGATCCTACTCTGGTGCAGTGTTACCAGTGACTGCCCCCCCGCCCATGTTCGCCTGACCTAAATCCAATAGAGCACCTCTGGGACATTAAGTTTTGGTCCATCCGATACCGCCAGTGCTCACTGATGCCCTGGTCTAGATCTGGGGGAATTTCCCCCTCAGGACACCATCGTCTCATTATACAAGCACACTGGGGCCATACAAACTACTGAGTACAATTTTGAGTTGCTAGACTAGCCTACCCATCATTTTCCACTTTGATTTTTAGGGTGTCTTTGAATTCAGCCCTCTGTAGGTTGATAATTTTCATTTCCATCAAATGATGTGGCAGCATTTTGTGGGGGTCACTGATCTGTCAGTATATCTGTGTGACTGGCACTTTATCAATCATTTTCCCAGCGAATGCCATCAATCTCCAGCAACCACTCACAAATGGTTGGGGAATACTTTTTTTTCCCTCAGGACTGGTGGTTGCCAGATTGTCGCAGACTGGTCTCTAAGCTTGTGTGACTGGGGCCTGATTCACTTGATCCTATTGTCACCACCACCACAAGTTAATGTCAACATTAAGATGTTTGCAAAACCTTAATATAAAAGTAGGGTTGCTGAGTGATTGTGTCATTTTGCAGGAACATCACTATTTGTTGAGGAATTAATGAATTTCTGTTTTAATGAGGTTCTGGATATACTCTGAATGTCACTGAATGTGAATTGCTATTTAATGCGAATTTCCGTGTATGTAAATGGCAACATATTTGCAATTTTCACTGAGTTATCACACTTAAAATCAACTTGACCCCATTCATTTGCGGTCCAATAGCAGACTGACTGTCTCATTATCATTTTATTGCCACCTTGATCACCAAAGTTGCTCTGAAGATGGCGGCAAACTGCAAGTGGTTGCAGACCTGGTCCCTATCGTCAAAGCAATCGTTTTAAAGGCAGGAAGATCTGGTTAACTGGTCATAGCCGCAGGCTCCAACCGCCATTTTCCCTAATGTGACTGTAGCATAAAACAAATAGGCAAAATATTGGTCCGTGAATCATTTCAAGCCAATCTTTAACATCTTAAAAGGAAAACTAAACAATCCCCAAAAATGAGTAAGAGACAGATTATGCTAAGAAATCTTGAGCTGAATCACCGTGCACTCGACAGTGGGTTGCATCAGACAACTGGTTAGCTGTAGACTAATTTTAATGTTGATATTTAGGTTTTTTTTTTTTTTTTTATAGCCCTAATGAGATTTTCATTCCAACCTGTACCAGTCTTTCTGTTCAGTTATCCAGTGTGTGGCACTTTGGAAAAAAATGTTGCCCACAAGAAAAGCAAATTATTGAGTGACAGCAAATTATCAGCTGTCTTTTTATTTTATATGTACTGGGCAGCATGTAGTCTTTATTTGACAGTACACAGTAGAGAAAGACAGATACCTGTAAGTGAGCAGGGAAATGACATGCAGCTAGAGTCTGGCAGGCCCTGAACCAGCAACTCTGCTGCTAAGAGCTTTTTTAGGCTATATGATATGTACCCTAAACAATCTGCCACTGGGTCACTCCCATAGTCAGCTTTTTCAATACATCCATAATGTCCTCTGAGAAGCAGTATCACATGAATATAACTGACCACAGTGTAAAAAATGTGGAAAAATAAGAAAATGGAAATCTGCTTCACCCTAGAGTCAGCAAACAAATATTTCTGTGAGAGAATTTAAATTAAATCAGTGTGAATGAACAGAAAGATGAAACAACGGCCAAAAATGCTAAGCATCTCTAATTTAGTTTCCTGTGATCAGCTAGAATTTAATTTGCATTCTGAAAAATGTGGCTTACACTTAAAAAAAAAAATCCAAATATGATTCACATGGGTTCCGAGACCTACTGTTATTCATAACACCCTACAGTTCAGAGGAATTAGAACAATTTGCACAGTATTTCAAGCAAAAGTATCACATGTGGCTAGTGCACTGCAGATAAAAGTCTTAGTCATGCTGCCAAATACATTATGCATCAGTCACCGGCAATAAATGAGTAATTAATGTGGTAAAAACCAGGTTAGTGTCAGCACTCCTGCTCCCTGTTCTGAGCAGCAACATTCAAACAGATGCATCAGTATTCATTTCTGCTCAGTGGGAGATTTAAGCTCTTCCTCCTCCCACCTGTTGTCCTCAGACTCCTGCATAACACAGAGCCACCACCACCACACATTTCTGCAAGACCACCAGCTTAAAACTGGCCTCTCATTAACACTGAACATTTCCCCCCGCCCTTCCTGCCAGTGCTAATTGGGTCACTATTTACCCCACAGTCAGCACAACCTCACACAGAGGGGAGGGGGAGTCTAAGACCACCATCATGCTGTCTTAGCATATGCCCTGGTTAGCTGCAGGCACAGAGATTAGAGCAAAACAGGCACTTATTAATACTGTTAGTCACTTGGTGCCTGCAGGTGAATCATCCCTGCACCAGTATGATTGTACTGTAATCTGCACCAACACAAAGCTAAATTTTATTATCAACAACTCAAAAGAGGCAATGTGACAGCATTATATTTCCTCCCAGCTTGGATATCTGCATTACTTGCAGACACTTATGGTTCCCAATATAACGGATATCTGAGGAGGCTGTCCCTATTTTTGGACCCGAGCCACAGATGAGGTCAGCCAGCCGTAAGCGCTTACACACACATACACACTGCCAGAAAAGAAGCCTCAGTATGGTGGAAGATAAGGCTGTGCTCAAATTGCTGTTTTGTGTTTTTTAACGAGGACAATTCGACCTTGCTAATCTGTTAGGCTCCTTCCCCTAATCAACCCACTGACTAATCCATTTCCTCATGCCAAAGAGAGCTGCGGTTCAGCCCAGGGCCGAGCCGCGCTGGCACGACGAGGAGAGAAGGAAGACAATGGCACGTGTCCTGGACGGAGGAGGAAAAATAACAGACGTGGCTCCACGAGGGAGTTTTTTTACTTCAGTGCACTTCCACCAACAGATGAGGAAGCTCACACACTGTAGTCCTCAGCAGGAAGCAAACAAATAACATAGCTTTAAAGGCACGCTCTCCTGATCTTGTTTGTACACACTGAGAGGTGACTCTGAGGCGAGGTGATGATTATCTGACTGCCACAGAGAAGTCCCGTACATAAACAATCAACAGTGCTGCCCCAACACAAAGAAACGAGTAAGGCCTTACCTTCTGTATCAACTGTAAAAATCCTCATATTTTACGAGTTCTGGTTGCTCAACCAAAATCCTCAAAAATATGAGGATTTTGAAGAGATAACATTTGAAGACATTAACTTGGACTTAGGAAATTATAATGGGGGAATTTTCTGACATTTTCTTTACTAAATGTTAAATCCACTAAGAGAGAAAATTATAAAGAGAGTAAATCAACAAATAATGATTAGCTGCATTTTTGGGGGGCTCAAGCTTTCCTTAAGTAGTTTGCACACTTGAGCTATAACAAAATAATTATCTCATTTTATCAAAGCATAATTTATTTCTGCATGGCATTACTTCAAAAAACATGACTTCATGGGTCATGCTGGGTGTATACTTGCCTGCAATTAGCAAAATGGCCAATCAGCACGGATAACTTCTGTGTTACTTTCAGTCACAGTTGTTTGGGAAGCTGTGGGGACCTTCCACTTTCCTGATGACCAACAGAACCACAATAGCCACATTACAGAAAATATGCCAAGCTGAAATCAATCAGAATCAGCCTTTAATAGTAACTCATAAGCATTACCCAACCAAGAAATCCTTTACTCAGTAGTGCAAGCAAGAAAGATGCAGCTGACCTCAGTATGCACTGATTTCTCTGATATCTACCTCATGCAATTACAATGCTCTGCATGTAAGTATAATCAATAAAATGCATATTGTGATGTATTTTGGGGGGTTAATCCCTCTATTTGATGAGATTGCACACACAAAAAAATTGATGAGCTCTCTACTGATGGTTCTGCAACAAGAGTCTAGCTGCTTGTTGACAGTTATTTGGAGAGCAGACACAGTAGTATAGGAGTATATGAAACTTGGCATAAGCAAGTCATTGCATCTCCTGAACAATTATAGTTAGGTCCATAAGTCCATTCATCCACTTTCTTTGGCTTATCCGGGGCCAGGTCATCGGGTCAGCAGCCTAAGCAGAGAAATCCAGACTCTCTTTTCCAAGCCACCACCTCCAGCTTATGAGGTGTTCCCTGGCCAGCCAAGAGATGTAATCTCAGGGCCTCCTCCCAGAACATGCCAGGTCATATTTGTAAATGTCAACTGGTTCTCAAACATTTTACCTGGTAAAAATACATGTTTAAAAAAAAAACACGTCCAGAACACGTCAGCCAGGAAGTGCCCAGGAGGCATCCTAGTCAGATCCCTGAATGACCTCAACTGGTCCCCTTGGAGGAGTAGCAGCTCTACTCTAAGCCCCTCTCAAACGACTGCACTCTTCACCCTATCTCTAAGCGAGCCACCCTTCGGAGAAAGCTCACTTCCTCCACTTTTATCTGCAATGTCATTCTTTTGGTCGCTACCCAAAGCACATGACCATAGGTGAGGGTAGGGATGTAGTTTGACCAGTAAACTGAAAGCTTCACTTTTATACTCAGTTCTCTCTTCACCATGAAGGACAGGTGCAGCATCAGCATCACTGCAGACGGAGACTCAGTCCAACTGTCAATCTCCCGCTCCCATCTCCCCTCACTCGTGAAAAAGACCCCAAGATACTTAAACTCCTCTACGTGGGGCAGCAACTCATCCCTGACCTCTGATTCCACCCTTTTCCGGCTGAGGACCATGGTCTCAGACATGGATATGCTAATTCTCGCAACCCGTCACCTCACACTCAGCTGCGAACTGCTCCAGTGCGAGCTAGAGGCCTCCACCTGATAAAGCCAACAGGACCACATCATACACAAAATGCAGAGATGAGATTCTGAGGTCACCAAGGTGGAAGCCTTCCAGCACTTGGCTACGCCTAGAAATTCTGTCCATAAAAATTACTCTATGGCAATGCCATTCAATTCTGTTAGTAATAGTTTGTTTTCTTTCTGTAGTTTTCCCTCTGTGCACCATCACACTGTTTTAAAATAAACAATCAAGATGTGATTGAAGTGCCTACTTTCAGCTTTAATTAGTTTAACAAAAAGTTTGTGTTAACTGTTTAGAAATTATAGTCATTTTTTTACTTAGCCCCCCATTTTCAGAGTGTCAAAAGTAATTAGATGAGCTAAAATCATTTTAAATGTGAGAGCTGTTTTTAATACTTGGATGAAAATCCTTTGCAGTCAATGACTGCAAATGCTGTTTTCCCCTTTGAGATGCTCTGCCAGGCCTTTACGGCAGCCGCTTTCAGTTTCTGCTTATTTGTGGGTCTTTCTGCCTTAATTTTTGTCTTCAGAAACTGAAAAGCATGCTCTTTTGGGTTGAGATCAGATAACTGATTTGGCCATTGAAGAATATCCCATTTCTTTGCCTTGAGAAACTCTTGGGTTGCTTCTGCAGTATGCTTTGGGTCATTATCTATCTGCACTGTGAAGTGCTGTCTGATCAGTTCTGCAGCATTTGGCTGAATCTGAGCACAGAGCATAGCCCCGTTCACCTCAGAATTCACCCTGCTACTTCTATCAGCAGTCACATGATCAATAAACACCAGTGACTCGGTTTCACTGGCAGGCGCATCACCTCCACCATTTCTGACAGATGATGTGGTATGCTTCAGATCATGAGCTCTTCTTTCCTTCTCTGTGCTTTTTTCTAACCATCATTCTGGTATCAGTTAATCTTGGTTTCATCTGTCCAATTTTTTTTTCAGAACTGTGCAGGCTCTTTTAGATGTTTGTTTTTTAGTCTAATCTGGGCTTCTTGCTCTTGAGTGTAACCAGTGGTTGTAAATTCTATGTATTCATGAAGGCATCTCTCACTTGTAGACAGCGATACTGCTACCTCATCAAGAGTGTTTTTGAATTGGCTAGATTCTGTGAAATTTGGCTCAAATTTGTGCTTCATGTCATTTTCTTCTTTCTGCTGCTCCCTTTTAAGTTGCCATAGCAGATCATCTGCCTCCATCTCACCTTATCCCCAGCATCCTTTTCTGTCACACCAATCCCCTGCATGTCCTCCTTCACAGCATCAATGAACCTCTTCTGTGCTCTTCCCCTTTTCCTCAATTCTGGGAGCTCCATATTCAACAACATGTCCACTATCCCTCCTTTGCACATGTCCAAACATCTTAGCTTTGACTCTCTAACTGTCTCCAAAATGCTCAACCCGAGCTGTCCCTCTGATCTACTCATTTCTAATCTCTGTCCACTCTCATCACTCCCAACAAAAATCTTAGCATTTTCAACTCTGCCACTCAAACTCTGTTTCCTTACTTTCTGCATTCTACCATTAAGAGCAGCATCTGTAGGTATAGTTTAGTAATGCAGTTGTGTAGAAACTGTGCAAGCTAAAGCCACAAAACTTAAATTTAATTCAAAATGAATTGTATGTCAAAAATGGGTGTTGTCCTGCAGATGAGCACTGAGTAAGGGACACCGGAGCTTATAAACAAATAATATTATAACCACAACAGGTGACTGGCATCATGCTGTTTTCAGTACCTGATGGGTGTTTATGTCTGTTAGTCCATCTGTGGAGAATGTGGTCAACACAATAGTTTATATTGTCACATCTTAATATCTATAGTTAGCTAAACTGCTCATTGTGGCAAAAAAAATGACTGCAAACCTGCTTCTTCTAAAAGTACAATTGAACACCTAACACAGACACACACAAGCCTGAAAACAAATTGTATCACTGTTGCCAAAGTAGCCAAAAAAAGAAAAAAGAAGAACAAATCCACAGGCCATTACTTATGACTGAATTTATCTTGACCTACACTTCCATGTTTTTAGAAGTTGCTTCCCACTGTCTGCTTGTTTCATGTCATTATTTTTAAGCACAGCCACCTCTCCAGTGAGCTTCCTTAAAGATGCCAGGTGGCAGAAAAAAGATCTGGGACACAACTGTGAGGCATCTGTGTATATACACATACACACACATACAAACTGTTAAGACAGTGATCAATAACACAGGGCCTTACTGGCAACTTCCAGTGAAGCATTACGACTAATGGCCTCTCCCAGGTAGTTGCGGGCCACACAGGTGTAAACACCCTCATCTGGTTTGCTCCGTCGTCCGTGCACGATGCGCAAGAAGAAAAGGGAGCCACTGGGCAGGAGCATGCGGTGAGAACGAGGGTCATCCTTGTCAGTCTCCACACGCTCACCATCTTTATACCACTCTATGGTGGGGATGGGTCGGCCCTCTGCCTTGCAATTGAGGGTGGCAGGCTCCCCCTTGGAGACAATCAAATCCGAGGGGTCTTCCACAATCCGTGGTGGGCTGTCTTCAAAACGCGGCCGAGACCCTGTGAAGCAGAGATGAAGGTGAGATATAATCTATTTGGATGATCTTCTGTCATTCATGAAAACAGTTTCTTTGTAAGAGAACAGACAAAAGCAAAACCATTTGAAAGGAGAGAAAATCTTCCTTAGGAGATGCTGGATAAATTTGTGTGGTGAAGGGTAAAATCAGCGGTAATCTCTCTGAAGTTCAAAGTAAGACGCTGCATTTTCCCACAACAACAACCTGTGCGTTTTAGATAGATAAATCAATTTGACATCTATTTGCTCTTTCTATATTCTCAAAACAGCAGGACACAGTGTACATATACTGCAGAGAAAGCCACCAGCAAAGCCACCGGCAGCACCGAGGATTCAATCATCCATATGATATGGTAATAGCCAATCTCTGTGTCAGACAGGATAGTTGTAGAGATGATAGCTGGCTGAACGCTGAGCATAAGACAAGGTCTTTGCATTCGAGGGAAGAAAGACTAAAGTTAAAGGAATAAGCTAGGCAGAGTGACATATGTAGATAACGCCCATATCCCCTCTCTCTGGGGATCCATTGCTATCTTCGCTCAGTTGTGAGAGAGAGTCATACTGCTTCAGGACCCAAGGTAAGCTTTTAGACCACGACCAAATGTCTCTAACAATGTGTTTCAGTTAAAAAAATGAATAATG
This sequence comes from Archocentrus centrarchus, assembly GCF_007364275.1. Classification (NCBI taxonomy): domain Eukaryota; kingdom Metazoa; phylum Chordata; class Actinopteri; order Cichliformes; family Cichlidae; genus Archocentrus; species Archocentrus centrarchus. The sequence goes on along the minus strand of NC_044358.1, from coordinate 21,020,372 downwards.
CAAAAGGCTGCCGCTTTTAGTTTGGTTCTGAGGAACAGATGGTCTCCCGCTCACGTTCCCCCAACCAAACATAAAAAAAACAAAAAGAAAAAAAGAAAATGAAATGGTCACTGTGCCACTGATTATTGTGCTGCTCTTTCTGAGGTATTATTCTTAGCACATAATCTAGACTGCATAAAAATCCTCCATTATCATTGGACAGAAGCAGACAGGAGTAACCTAATGACACACTTGCTGCTGTTACATTACACTAAAATCAGAGGCTTCAGGATAAAACCTCACTTTTTAGCTATAAGCAGATTTATGTTTTTTTTTTTTTCATGGGCTGATTTCAAATGTGCAGCCCAGAAGTCACTGTTATGGCACAAACCTGAAGTAAACATCTAAAGAGCAATCTGAGCACCCACAGCTAACGTGCTAGGGTCACAAACCAGGGCAGCTCAAAACACTAATGCAGGATGTGGATGAATATTAAAAGAGCCATTAAAACATGCTCTGGCACCTTTACTGGGTGCCATAGCACTCAGTAAAGGTGCTATGGTGATAGTGTGATGTGCATTCTTTTAGATTATATTTCATCACATCTCTTATAGCGTGTATGAATGTGCAGCAAGTGCATGCTGGAACAGAAAAAATATTTTGATAAAGAAAGGATCTGCAGCCCAGCGATGTCCTGGTGTTGAACCTTGTTTGCAAGCATGAAAGGATTTCAAATCCCAGATCATGTAATACAGTTACATCACTCTGTGCTTACTTCCTCTTGAGTGATAACTGGATTTAAAAACAAACAAAAAAAAGTACTATGTATACATGTACTTGGAGAGAGACCGGGCTTCTTAATAGAGATTCCAGGAGCTCAGTACAGCATTTTAACTGAGGTGGAAATATAAATCATAAAATAAAGGTCAAAGCAGTAAAGGCCAAGCTCTAACAACAAGGCACAGTTGATGAGTAACTCTTGTTTTAAGCTTAAAAAAAACAAACACTTAAACCAGCCCCTCATAATGCAAGCATATTTTAATAGATTCATTCCATCTTTCCAAATTCACAGGTTTAGGTGCAGGTTGCATTGATAGCAAGATAGTGCCTCAGTCAGTGGTACATGTATCAAAAAATAAAGAAATAAATAAAATTCCAAGCTTCCTCCATGTTCCTCCTGCTTCCGTAATTTTGGGCCCATAGAGTACAGCATCTCTCATAGCCAAACTGAAACAACAGGAGGAGCCCGAGACTTCTTGTTGGCTTTTCCACACCCATAAATGGCATGAAAATACAAATTACATAAATTTAAAATCCAGCTTTTTGAGATTTTCTATGTTATGAAACCAATGGATCACACTCAGATTAGATAAAGACTCATTTCAAAGGGTTTGTGGCACATACAACACTGTATTCCCAGTTTTACCTCTCCTTTTCAAGTGATTCTGTATGAGGGAAAAAAAAGACAGAAAAAACTTTTATGAGTTCATCAAATAAGTACGTGATTTATCTGCTGTCCCAAAATCCCCCCACAGCCTCACGTTTGTGTTTTCTGGAGGATTGGTTTCATATTATTCAATGTTTCTATGTTCCAACCAGGATAATCTACATGACTTCACTCTGGCATCATCAGGACATTTTTTTTTTTAAGGCTTACCAAAGTCAGTGTAAGAGGAACACTTTTTTTCCTCTGTGGGATATCCTTATGTGTATAATATTTTAAGTTACATGGGAATAGATGCACATAGGACCTCTTTTGCAAAGGGTATTTTAATGTTATATGAATGCAACATTTATTTGTAATTTTGTGTTCAAGACTAATTTCCTTCAGGACAGTGAAGTCTTATCAAATATTAATAAGTTAATTAAATAAAGCTTTAATAACAAAAATGTCTGTCTCTTGTGCCATTCATTTCTATGAAGATCTACATGCAAAATTGTAACAAAGTCAGATTAGTACAGACAAATGACATCATGTATACTTACAGTAATACGATCTAATCTCAGCAGGCACCTCATGATTTCACTTACTGAATAAAGCCATCCATCTGCCATTAACAATGCTATCAACTGTTAACAAGGAGTCATTTTAATGTCTTTATTGTGAGTGTAAAACACTAGTTGAGGCTCTCTGTTCTACAGTGTGGAAGTGTCCTTGTACTCGCTGCATTCAGTTGCTTTGAATAGCGTATACATCACCATGACAAATATTTGTCTGCATTATTTTTTTATTGAGCTCATATTTAAATTAAAAAAAGTATTATTAGTGAGCGTCAATGGGAAATTACTACTGCTAACAGAATCAGTGTGGCACCATGCTGATGTATTACAGACAAAATAGTCTTGTCAAAGTAAAAAATAACAGCAAACGGCTTCAGGTGGCCAAAGTGACAAGCAGCAACCTGCTCCTGCGACAAGTGTGCAATCAGTGAAAAGTCTACGCCACTATGAGCATGACAGCAGCACATTTTCTTTGCGAGAAAGAATATTTTCACAGCAATGTTTGCCTCGTGACAAGAAGATTACGGTGCAGTGGTTGAAAGCACCTTTCGGCAAAGAGAAACTCTGTCAACCTGTTTGTGTCAGAGAAAAATAAATGTCACAGGCGATAATGGGGACCTCGGCGAAGGTAGGGTTTTCGTCGGATCATAAACACGGCCCATTAGAGCCCCCAGTAGGTCCTCAGAGATCTCTGAGTGCATAGAGGAATTTAGAGCGTCACTTGATTTGTGTGAAAATTTTTAATGTAGAGCATCCTGTTGATGCTCAAGTTAGGATGTGCACTGGCTAAGCATATAGTAGAGTTTCAAAACAGGCACAAAAGAATGCACATCTTTGATTTATGTGCGGCATTTTCAAGAAAAATCTTTTCAATTTAGTGCATTCGCATTTATGAAAGTAGCTGTTTTAAAGAACAGGCTCTCAGTAGAAAACATAAATAAAATCAACAGGGTATCAGCAGATATCAGCTCTGCAATTGCAGTGCTAAACTGTTTTTACCAACCTCACAGGGGTGAAATGTCCAATTTAATGTGTGTATTGATTCAACAACCCTGAACTGTAAGTTAAAGTACAAAAACAAAGCCTTTTTAGGCCCACTGTAGTGAGTAAACACATTTCAATTTTGTGTTGTGGTGTCAGGGAGCACAAATCAATGAGAAGCTTTGAAACGTTAATTTCTACAAGAGAGAGAGGTAATGCACAGCCAAGTTATGCCATAAGAGTCGATGGCAGTCAACCCTGAGCTGACGTCCAATATGAAGGGAGTTTTTTTTTTAACAAGAGTGCGCTGCCCTCCTGCAAGGTTATCAAACTCTGGAAGACTCTCAAGGCTATCCAGTATACACATGAATGCGCCAGAGCATAAGGTGCTTTTCAGAGAGAAATGCCATAAATTTAATTTGATAAACGTTGACTCTTCAAAATGAATAAGACATTTTCTCTCTTAAATAAAACATTTCAATAAATTGCTATCATCTCTACAATAAATATTTTGCTGTTGCTAGTATACGAACATCACCTCAAGATGATCAGCTCTTAAAATATTGAAAAAGGTGCCTGCTTACACTGCAGTAGTTAAGAGTAATTTGGAGTCATGTTTCTGTCATTCTGATGAATATTAGGGTCCAGTATTCACTCTTCTACAGATCTGTTTTTGGGCCCAACCAACTGCTGAGGGAAATATCTGTTGAGTATGAGCACAAGTATCAATTATTAAATATTCCAAAAAAAATAATGCATTACTTTACTTATTTAGTCCCTGTAGAAAGTCATTTGTTTCACTTATTGTTGCATTATTTTTGCATAATGAATGCATTACCAGTTAAATCTTACTTATGCCCACATATTCGCACAAGTCCAAGTAAAGAGGGTATTCAAATGAGCCTTCTTAAATATCACCACAAACAAACAGCAAAGTCAATGAAGATAAGCCCAAAAATCTACCACTACACCAGGTGTCAGTACATATGTGTGGTGCTTTAATTCAGTTCATCTTAGCTGGTTATAAAAACTATAATTGCATTTCACCAACACATTCTCGCCTTTTTTCACAGCAAATTAAAGGCTATGTGCATGTCCCCACCCCTCTGCCATATTTTGTTCCATTCTCTCACAAACTTGAGGTCCAGCAATTATTGTCAAAGAGCTCACATATAAAAGCACATTGTTTTCTGGGAGGATTTTATCGTGCTGGAGAGATTATGGATGGAGGTCTGGCCATCATGCTAAGACTGCTTTCCCAGTTAGCCAGCAGAAAATGGATGGAATAACTGTAATTTGATTACTTAATTTAGGAGCAGTGTTGCCTAACATTACTGCATTAAACACCAATGTAATGTCATTACTGACGTATTACAAAGTAACACTGCTGAGCGGGTCTGTTACAGTGGATTTTGAAGCTGTGTTTTCCTGAAAAAGACAGCATGTTTATGAGGCATGTACTCAGTGTCCCAAAACCTTCACTTAAGCTTTATAAAAACTGTGGTGAGCTGATTATATCACTTTCACTTTGGCAAATTGCGCTTTCCAAATGATAATTTTTTTAGATTTCTAATCTAATTTCTAATTTAAGTATACACAATAGAGCAGCCTAATTTTACTTACATACATCAAGATAGATAGGTAGGTAGGTAGATAGATAGATAGATAGATAGATAGATAGATAGATAGATAGATAGATAGATAGATAGATAGATAGATAGATAGATAGATAGATAGATAGATAGATAGATAGATAGATTTATTTCCTGTTCCATCACATTTCTGTTCCATCACATCCCAACGATGCTCCGGTATTAAGGGGGCGCAAAATGTGCCAAGAAAATATCCTCCACACCAATAGACCACTGGCAGCCTGAACTGTTGATACAAGACAGGTAGGATCCATGCTTTCATGTTGTTCTGACCCCGCCTGAATGTTGCAGCAGAAATCAAGATTCATCGGACCAGGAAATATTTTTCCAACCTTCTGTTGTCCAATTTTGGTGAGCCTGTAGGAATTGTAGCCTCTGTTTCTTATTCCTAGCTGACAGGAGTGGCACCCAGTGTGGCCTTGGTTGTAACAAGGGGTTATTTGAGTGACTGTTGCCTTCCTATCAGCTCGAAGCAGTCGGGCTATTCTCCTCTGACCTCTGCCATCAACAAGCCATTTGTGCTCAGCTCACTGGATATTTTCCCTTTTTCAGACCATTCTCTGTAAACACTAGAAATGGTTGTGAGGGAAAATCCCAGTAGATCAGCAGTTTCTGAAACACAAAGACCAGCCCGCCTGGCACCAACAACCATGCCCCCTTCAGAGTCATATTCTTTCCCATTCTGATGGTCAGCTTGAATTTCGCCAGGCTGTCTTGCTGTCTACATGCCTAAATGCACCGAGTTTCTGCCAGGTGATTGGCTGATTAGATAGTTGCGTTAATGAGAAGTTGAACAGGCGTACCTAATAAAGTGGTCAGTGAGTGCATTAATGATTAATGTCTATGTCTGTATTCACAATATAAAACATAAATACATGCAGGATTTTTTGTTTGTTTGTTTTTTGTGTTCTTTTCAGTGGTATTAAAAATATCTAAGCAGATTTAGAGCTGATACAGACTTAACTCGTTATGAACTGATTATCCGTGATGAATCATTCACGATGATTAGATGGAGTAATTGTAATAACTGCATCTGATGTGTAGGAATTTTCCCTTTTATACTCAAAGAAGATGAAAAAGAGAAATCCAGAGAAAGCGTGCAACAGTAGTTTAATGGAAACTCATTAATGCCACAGGCAGTTCTGATAGACAAGTTATTGCATTGGTCCTAATTCTCTCTTTCTGACACACGCCTACATGTTTGCTCGTGGCATCTCCTACATTTCTGCCTCATCTAACAGGCAGAGTAAGCAGGGAAGGGGCTGAGATCAAGATTGCGTTTTACAAACTGGTTATTGGGGCTATAGCTGGCGTTTCTTGGCTCCTAGCTGTGGCATTACATAAGGCTGGGGTCTGCTTTCATTAATTAGTATTTACAAATATTAACCCTGCATCTTCCCCAGGGACAGAAGTGTACTGCAGTCACGCTAATGTGTGAAAACAACAGAGACACAGAGGGGACGTCCTGTTTTGCTTCAGATCTCAGAGCCTTTTATCAACAGCCAGGCTCGAAGTGAGCAACCACACCCACCCACACACCCCCGCACAAGCACCTGGAGCTGTCTCACCTAACAGCTTTATATCTGGTGAAAAAAATAAAAAAAACAACAACAACCTGCAGAAAGCTCAGAGACGAACTTTACATGCAAGTTAAAGTGAGACAGAAGGCTGGCAGTCTGTCTGCAGGGCTGGTGGCTGTCTGCCGAGATTCACTCACATTCTTCTCTTTTTTTCAATTTCAGTTCATTTACATACTTAAAAAGGCCAGAAACATTCAAGGAGTCCTTGTGACATTGCCAAGTAATCTCTGCGGGAGGGCGATAACATGTCACAGCAGACTAAATTTCAAAGCAGAGGAGTCAGGTTTGATTTTCTTCTGGCATCAGTCAGAGAACTGAAGCCTTTGTTTAGCAACTGTCCTCCTCCTCCATCATCTAAACTCTAAATGATGTCACCAGCCACTGTACCAGAAGTGGGACATCATCAGCATCCGGCAACATGACTCAAGGCTGTGGCACATTAGGCGACTACCTCCCTTCTGCAGTGGTTTCATCATATGTGTTCCTTTCATCAAGAAGTGCTGTAGGAAGCTTTAGTCAGCCCTGAGCCACATTTGTCACTAAGTAATGACCGCAGGGACAGAGCGGACACAAATCGCCAGCTAAGGATTGTTTAGCATCGATTAGTTCCGCAGCAAGCACCACAACAGCTGAGTATGAATACAGCTCGAGATAACAGAAATTTCAATGAGATGTATTGAAATCTATTAATTGAGGTTCGGTTTGTGTGTCTGTGCGAGAGCTGAGCTGCTGTGTTGAATTACATGCAATTTGTGAGGGAGGCCATTGTTGTTCACAGTCACACAGAGGCTTGTGAAAAGCTGCCAGACTGTATTTACCAGCAGTGTATTTGTCTCAGCACAGTTCAAGCAGAAGTCACGAAGCCTGTTTGAATCCTCTTGAAGAGTACTTTTATGAAAATACATATGGGAACGCGCTGTATCGTAGTGGTGGGAACAAGAGGAAATACCCACTCCAGATCAATAGATGTGGGCAGATGGTGGGGGTGTTTAAAAGTACCTTTAATGTTGAGAGGTGGTTCCAGTTTACAATAATGAAGCAATGCGGGCGGAGAGCGAAGTTACTGGGGCCAAAGAGCTCAGGATTTTAAGGAAAATTCTAGTTTACGACTGAAGAAAATGTAAAATAGAGCTACGCTTATAAACTCGCTGCTACATGATTGTGTACTTTAACCAGTGGCAAGTAAGTCTAGCACAGAAATGCCAAAAATATGTTTAAGCTAATTCAGAAAGAGCAGAAACACCACACAGGACTCAGAATTCATCCCGACTACTCCAATCAAAATTTGTGGCAACCTCAAGAAGAAACAAGTTCAGGCTCTGTTTTGCTTTTATGGCCCAAAACTTTAATGTTTACCAGCGATGTCAGTAAAACCCCAGGGCACTATAACTTGTCAGCACAAATAAGTGAACAGATAATGTTTGCAACAAGCATGCAAGCATAGCTAAGCAGCATAAGACAAATCTTTTAGCCACAGTGCTGGTCAAAACTCAGACAAAGACAATGAATGCCACTAAATGAAAGCAAATTTAAAGGTGATACGTGTGGCTTTCCTATAAATAAAATTTCGTTGAACCAGAATAGTATTGGTATTTTGAGCTGTTAGGCCCCAGTCATGCTGGCCTAGAGATGGGTCGGTAACACCCAGGCCACAACAGGTCACCAGGAAAAAATATGTAAAAAGGTGAGTGGTTGCTGGAGGTCACTGGTTGCAAAGAAATATACAGTACTGCACTGAAAACCTGCTTATGATTGCTTTGTTTGCTACAGTCACCCATAGTTTGCATAGAAGATGGTGAGTTGTTTGCAAAGAGTCACCAACTGCTGAAAAAGTGCAACACAAACCAGAAAAGGAGAATATGTTCCTTCAAAGTAAAACCTGTTCCTTTTGAAATGTGTTGGTTGCAGTGGTAAGGCACACTGCGCTACACTGTTTGCAAGTTTCACTACTGCTTGGTGAGCAGTTGGCCACTATTTGCAGACGAGTTGATGTGTCCAATGCAAACTAACAACTGTGGCAATCTGCATGTGAACAAAGCAATCGCAAGGAGGTTTTCAGTGCAGAACCCTCTGATTTCACTTAGCAACAGCCAGTAACATCCAGTAACTACTTGCCAACCAGCCAGGGAATACACATTTTTTCCAACAAGTTGTTGACCGATCTCTAGATCTGTGTGACTGAGACCTTAATGGTTAAAATTGATGTTGCAAACCAAATTAAGACCAAATGTAACATTGAAACAAATAAATTATCTTCAGTGTTTCCTAATTAAAGCTCAATAATCATTTTTTTCCAGTGAAGCAACAAAGCATTTTCTCTGCACGTAATATTGGGGATAGACCTCTGAACAACACCTTCAGCTGGAAACAAGGGTTTTAAATGTTCCCATCACTGAGTTTTAATCAAATCTGTAAAAGTTTGTTATAACAAAAGATGATCGTTTTAAGGATTAACCATCTTTGAGTCCAGTATCAAATTTAATAACTCCTTAAAAACATTCATGTCACAAGCCATCAAGTAAACCATGCAACAAAATTCTCTATAGCCCTACTAGAGGCTCCCTGCAAGGTATCTTTAAAGCCACTTTCAATGATTTCATATCTGTCAGTGTATTGTTTAATCTTTTTCAAACTCTCAAATATCCATTATTAATGAGGCTTTGGCATAAAATGTAAATACATTTTTTAATCACGAAAGGAAAGATTTCTTTCCTCTTATGTCCACTGAGTCACAATTTAATTTCCTCAACATTTAAAAATTGAGCCCCATTGAGATTGGAAAAAAAAACAAAAAAAAACATCTGCACTTTCACGAATTGTTTTTCTGAGCCCAGCTTTTATTTATGCTTTGGATTAAGGCTTGGAAATTTAAGCTGTTATTAGAGCAACGGCTAAAATATAATCCTTTTGTCAAAGGTAATCAAAAATGATCTTTTAAAAGCATTTTTTTTTAGTAATAATGCGCGTCTACATAAGCGTGCCTGGAGGGTGGCGGCTTGTCAGGCACTATCCCTCAGAATTTCTCGGCTCACAGCTGGACTAAAAGTGAGAGTTTAATGGTTTCACTTTTGCTTGAGTGGAGCCTCGTTTGACCTCTGCTGCTTTCTAATGGCTTCGCTGTGTGGCCACTTCAGGGATCAAGGGGACACTGAGAACATGAGAATCTCGCTGGCATTCATCGGTGGTATTTCCAAAAATAAATAAATAAATAATGCACATCTGACATTTCCCGTTTAATATCCATTTGTTGTTGGGAGGATGCGCTCAGTTCCCACAGCTGTCAGGGTGTTTGAAATGAAGCTAAACACAACATCTACATCCATCTGGAGGGACAGAAAACACGATAAGACAAGCCAAACACAACTACGAGGCAGTCACGCCATATGGGTTGTTAGTGCATGTTTGTGTGTGTGTGTGAGAGAGAGAAAGAACCAGTTATAGAAGACTTTTGCAGAATTTATATTATTGTTTTACCTGAAGAGACGGTGGTGAAGGAGACAATCATAAGTAGTAAATTTGCAATGTTCATCTCCTCACTCTCCCAGTGCAAAATCCGCCGGAGTCTGCAGCCTCTTGACGGACCACTCAGCGTCAAATGATCAGTTAAAGCAAAACTCCAGTCATAAAAAAAGCCCGGATTTTTACTAGCAACTCGAAAAACTGATGCGTTTGAAAACTGAGTCTCGGCTGGACTATTCAAACGCTTTAAATCAGCCCGAAAAAAACTTTGATGTCACTCCCAGAAACCCATGACAGCATCAGCATCAGCATCAGCATCAGCACTGCCCCGGAGAACCCTAATAACAAAACTCAGCAGCACTTCTTGGTCGGTGTCGCTCTCTCTCTCTCTCTCTCTCTCTCTCTCTCTCTCACTCTCTCTCTCTCACACACACACACACACACACACACACACACACACACACAACGACTTCTTTCTAAGATGTCCCTCTGCTGCTGCCGAAAAAAAAAAAAAAAAGGTTTAACTATATTTAGCCCGGTCATAAATAAAACAATTCCTCTGCTCTGAGTCGGGCACTTGCAGGTTGTAGCGTCAGTTTGAGCGAATATGAAGCGCTGCACATGCCGAGCCGAGCTGCGCACTCCCAGATCCGCAACAATCCACGGCAACCGCCAAGAGTCTGTGTTTTAAAGAGACAGAGCACGACATCTGCGCTCTCAAAGAGTCCTCTCAGGACGGAAGGACGATATAAAACTTACAAAAGGGGCGTGGCTGCTGGTCTCATTATAAACTGTGGTAGTATGAGGGTCAATATGTAAGTCGCTTACATTAGAAATGATGCTTGTATTTGGCGTAAAGGATTAAGTTTTATAAGAACACCAAAAACTAATTATGGCATAAAATGTGTAGACCTTAAAGGTGGTTTTATATCTTATATTAAGGCAATACAACTATCCTTAGGTTTTAGGGTAGGGCAGTAATACAATTTCTGGGTTACACAAAAAGGTTGAAAACCATAACCACATGGTTAGAGGGTAAATTCTAAAGTTAAAATAACAATGTAGGGTACATTTAAGGCTTTGAATTTTAATGTTTAGATTTGAAAGTCTGAGAGAGTAAATTTCATAGAAATTCTGGCAATTTTTATGCCTTGGAGCCAGCACAGCTAGGCCAGAATTGCATTATGTTTTGATTTCTCTGTCCATCCGGGAGTATGCCAGCTCCTTTAATGCCTAAATAAAAAATTCCTTACATTTGTAACAAACGTCCACCTGCACTTTAAGGATAAACCTTCATTTTAATTAAGTGCTTTAATTTTGGTGGCCCCAGGTCAAAATTTTATTCTATATTGAAATACATTTTGGCTACAGCTTAATAATCCAAATTTAACTACAGAAATTTTCAGGCAAATATCTCATGAAAAGCTGAAGCGATGACATTTTTCTGGCCATTTACTCAGTGCCATAACTTAGTAACAACAGGACAGATTAAATTCACTTCAACTTTATTTAGCAGTCTTGTAGTAGCACTTTATATTGCAAGATAAAGACAGTCTGATATTACAGAAAGAGTCCAACAGTCTGATGATCCCCATTGAGTTAGCGCTTGAGAACAGTGGGAAGGAAGAGCTCCTTTTTAACAGAAAGAGACCTCCAGCAAACCAGAGCCTGAAGACTGTGCAGGAACAGTTCAGGGTTCAGAGGAAAGATCTGAAAGAGAAGAAGACAGATGACAAACAACAAACAGAACAAAGCAGAAACTCCAGTCGTGGCAAAACTGTCAATTAATCAAGACTGAAGAGGGGAGTGGTGGAAAATACTTCATGTGCATCATGGGAAGTCCTCACCAGAAGCTGAATAACTGAAGGATGAGTCATCTGTTCTGTCCATACAATAAGCTTTACCAAAAAGGAAAGTCTGAGGCATCATTTTAGTAGCAGACAGGGTGTCTGACTCCACAACCTAAACTGGGAGCTGGCTCCTCCGGAGAGGAGCCTGATGGCTGAAGGCTGCGCCTTCTGTTGTACTTTTAGAAACTCTAGGATCCACAAGAAGCCTGCAGTCTGAGAAGGAAGCCCTCCATTGGGATCATGTGATACTAAGATATGATAGCGCCAGGTGTGAGGTGAAGGATTTTTAAAGTTGTTCTGGGCAATTCTGGGCTAAACAGGGAGCCAATGAAGAGAAGATAATAAGGGAGAAATATGATCTCTCTTTCTAGTTCCCATTAGTATTCTCACTACAGTGTTTTGGATCAATTGAAGGCTTTTCAAGAAGCTTTTAGGGTAATAGCTATAAATAGAACTGACTAATTTTTCATAAATCTGTTTCAGGATGTTTCTAATTTTGACAGCATTACTCAGATGAAAGAAGTGAACCCCAGAGGTTTGTTTTACATCAACTTTGATCCAGGTGTATAACCTGGACCAGATGCCAGCATATCCCAGGGCTATTACAGAGAGACAGACAACCATTTACACCTACAGCCAATTTAGAATCAATATTTAATCTAATATGCATGTTTCTGGACTGTGGGAATAAACCTGGGAGAACAAGGTAGAGGCAGAACACACAAACTCCACAGAGGAGAGCCTCAGCACCAGGTGGATTCAAGCCCAGACAGTGCTAACTTTAGTTAAAGGACATATCCTGGTGACTATTTTTTACATTTGGTCAAATACCAAATTCTTTGGTGTTACCCTCATAAATTATAGTCATCACAACAGATGTTATACCAGTTTGGACAGACATGGATGCAAAAGCATGTTGGGATTCTTGTTCAAGAACAATGATCTGTGGCTCCGTGCTCTGCACAATGCTATTTTCCTTAATCAAAGCTGCAATTATACAAAAAGGCTCTGTTTTCCCTAAAGTGGCACCAAAACAGTGTCAGATAAGTAAATAATATGATGATTAAACCTTAAATGCAGTTGTTTCCATTTCTAATATCTTTTAAATTAATATTTCAGCCATATCCAGCTACTAGTAGTTGTATTCACTTTGTACGCATTCCCCTTGTTGTGTATTCGCCTCTGTCAGGTATATAAATGCGGTTCCTTTTCCTTAACACTTCACATGAATGAGTGTCCGTCTCTATGGACGTTCACTGGTGCTTCAAAAACACAAGTGACAATTTGAATTTCTGACAACTGCCATTGTTTATTCATAATCACTTCAACACCTTAACACAGCCATAATCACTTTCTCACTTTCATCATCATTGTCGCTGATGCTTCTGCTGCTGCTGCTGAGGCTGAGGCTGATAGTGGTGATAGAGAGCATCAACTGTGTGTGCTAACATGTCCTGCGACCTCTCTTCACATTGTCTCAGTACTGCTGTTCATCATCCACTCTGATTCTGTGGCGATTTATTCAGCAGCTGCTGTTTCACACCCACTCCTCCACAATCTGGCCCTGCTTTCGCCTCTGGAGCTCGACTGGTCCTCCTCTCGGGGAGTTGTGGACACAAACGGCTCCCTTGGTGGTACAAGCTCTATTTCACTTACTTCTCCTCCTCCAGCAAAGATCAGGCTGATTCCTCTGTGCCGTTGCTTAGTCTTCCTCCACCTCATTGTGCTAATGTCAGGTTGTGAAAGCCCAACATGATTGAGAGTGACTTTTGGATGGTCGGACGCCCGCTTTCCTTTGTCCCTTTGAATTGGACTGGAAATTGGGCAACAGAAGAGGAGTCCAGATGTCTGTTGCAAGGCGGGACACAAAGAGGAGCCCCACAATGGCTTCAGTCTCTGCATCAGTGGAAGTGTGGACCTTATTAAGGGCCACAATGGCAAAGTAGGTATAACACAGAGGCATCTCAACAACAGAGTGGCTAGAGTCTTGGAGATATCAGGTGGAAATAGAGGTCTTATTTTCAGTGGTAACCTCAGAGAAGTCATCAGCAAATAATGCCGACCCACTTAAATGCATTCTGCTCAGATGTGGTTACAGTTGTTTCTTTGATGTGGGTTTTTTCTTTTTTGGAACATGCAAAGCATGAACATGGAAACAGTGTTTCCAAAAATTACCTGTTGTACTTGTTTTTGAATCTATCAAACTTGAAGCATTCTTCGGAATGAGTTTGTTTTCCAATTTTAGTCAGTGCATTAGTGAATAGTCAGTGGTAGTCATTAGACATTCAACCAAGGCCGCAGTCATTTGTACAAGCCTGCTGATGAAATAAGCTTTGAAACATTTCAATTAAAGGAGCAGATGCTGTGGGAGAGAGTCTAGTGTTGCACCTATTGTGTGCAGAAGGTTGTAGAGTTCATTCAGCAAAAGGTTTGACACTGGTCAGGTTTCAGTTTGAATATGTTGCTATTACCACTACATTTTTTAGGCAATCTCTAAAATAAAATTTGAATGAATCATCCATGACCACCAAAATTAAAGTAGTTTATCCTTAATCATCAAGATGAAAGGTCACTGGTGCTAATTCTGCTATTAAACATAAATCAACTGGAGAGAGTCACCCAGACCTTAAAAACTGGAAAACTATGTGGACAACTTGACATAACTGTTATTCTCTTGTGGACGCAGCCTTTCTTACTTATGCACAAACTGAAAATGTACCTAAAAACAGGCAGAGGGTGAGAAGATTCCATATCTGCTGTGGATCTGGCACCAAAATGCACCTACAGCACCACAAATGAACACACTATTTGCCCTGTTATTTTTATTCTTTTGAAAAGCAAAGTTTAAAAATGTCTCTTGATCCTCTCATTTAACACTCGGTAAAAATGTATTCCACTAAATGCCGGTTTGTGTGTATATATGTTAAACCCTCAACATGCAATCCAGATGTTTTTTTTTTTTTTCTTTCTACTCAATGCCTTTTTTCCCTTTTTGAGTTTTAGGATTAAGCAGGATTTAAGGTGACACTTGGGCTCTTTTTTCTCTCTCTCTTTGCTGTAGGTAGGTTGGTGTGTGTATGTGTGTGCGCTGACAGTACAGGGAGGTACAGATGGTGGGATGTGGCAGTCTGTCTGACTGCGGTGAAGAATGTGAGATTCAGCTGTCAGCCTCTCACCCCCTTGGCTCTGACCTTATGTGGCTCTGATCACCGTCTGGCTTCATCTCATTATGACAAACTCCATACTGTTTTGCTCTCACTGCAGCCACAGCACTTACCAAAAAAAAAAACAAAAAAAAAACAGAAAGAAAATCTCAAATCGCTCTGATAAAAGCTGACATCTCTCTCAGGATGTTTGGATCCTGCTCTGCTGCCACTAATTAAGCTCCTGTTATCTCCTTTTACACGATCGAGGGTCCTCTAGCTACTGACCTGCTAAGATATCTTGTCAGCAGATTTCATTAGTCACAGGAGCAGGGGTTTTGTTTCCCTGTGGTGTGTGTGTATATACTGTATGTGTGTGTGAGAAAATAGCTGGGAGGACTGTGGAGTTTATTTATAGGCTGAATGTCACAGCAGCACGAGGCCTACAGCACAAAGTCATTTACATTCAATGCACCAGAGTGCAAAGGTAAACAGCCACTACTGCAGCAACGTTTGGCTGGAGAGGTTTTTTTTTTTTCTTCTTAAATCTGCTGGGACCCTGACCAGCAGAGGGAGCAGTACATGGCAACACAGTTCCTCCTTTGTCACGCTCTTAAATGGTGCTGTCACATTATATTGTTTTAGAGTGGTTTGAACTGAGCTGTGCACGTGGCTGGAAGAGCCCTGGAGGAGCCCTGGCTCCTGCTGGATCAGATAAACTTATATGAAAGGAGCCTCTATGAGGCTGCTTACAGTACAGTGCACTGTGTGATGAATGTTACAGCTCCTATCTACTCATTTGACATGTATTTTTAATCCCAAACCATCACTCATGTACTACAGACAGAGTGGCAGACACACACTGCAGAGATCAATAATTTACAAAGTGCTGCCTTCATTTTAAATAATTGTCTTTTCTCAGTAGTCACATCAATTCTCATAATGCCTAAACAGATTAAGGGCTAGTCATTATAAAAACAAATAAAGTCAACTTACTAGCTCGTAATACTCATTAATTAATTACTGCTTCTTTAATGACTTTCATATTAATAGAAGATTCAGTAACCATCTCCTAATTTGGACTTACTGGGGATCCACATTAAAAATCTGCTGGACATTCATGCTATTGAAAAATGTAACTTATCAGTTAAACATCAAAAAAATATGGACGAAAAAGCTGTATGAAAATTTTATGTTCTGCCTTTCTTCCAGCTTGATGAAACAAAACATTGTCTGTGGAGATCTGTTGGTTTAGCTGCTCTCTTTCAGCTTCATTAAAATGGTTTGTTTGTTTAAACCCGAGTCTCATTGATTTGATTTAAATCCATGAAGTTACTGAAGTTCTTTGTTAGTTGTTCGAACTTAAATAGTTGGATTTGAACACAGCTTGTGTAATCTTAGGGGTCAGATTTTACCGACCACAATCATGTGAAAAACTAAGTACACCCATCCTGCTTCCATAGGAATTAAGAGAGCAAGTGGCAGCCAGATGCTGCCAGTTAATCACTTGATTAACTGGCCATCAGCTACAAAAGCAGAAATTTGGGCAGTTTGCTGGAGCATTCAGCTGTGTATTAACACAAAGCTACAATCTTCCCAGAAAATTCACCTCAAGGTCAGAATTCTCAGAAAAATGGCAAAAAAAAAAAAGACACAAACACAAACAAAAAAAGCCCAAACAAGAGCTACATCTCAGGCTTTACAGCATGTTAAATGTTAAAGTTCATGGCAGTACAATTAGAAAAGACAGAACAAATATGATGTGTTTGGAAGGGTGCCAGGAGTGCCTGAAAAACACCTAAAGTCCAGACCTCAGCCTGACTGAAATAGTGTGGTGGGACCTTAAGAGAGCTGTGCATAAATGAATGTCTGCAAACTGCAATAAACTGAAGAAACTTTATACAGAGGAGTGAGGCAAAATTCCCCCACAATGATGTGAGAGATGAAGTCACACAGAAAAAGAATACTTTGAATTATTGCTGCTAAAGGTGGTCCTACAAGCTACTGAATCATAAGGTAACTAAGTTACTATTATGGTTATTATTGTGTACATTATTCTGTAAAGAGGCAACACTGAATTTAACATATACTGAAAACAAACTGGCTTTTCTTCTGAATATTTTCTTCCAACTACAAAAATATTCAACTTTTAAGAATTTAACAATGCATGCTGGGAAGCTACTGGATTTAGTTTGTTTTCAAACTTACCTGAATGATTCACACAAATTCTCAGCAGTCTCTTCAATCAGTTCACCATTTCAAGGTAAAGGTCAGAACAACTTATATTTTTAGCTTCTACAACTTCTAGAATTATCTTTAAAACATGAACTATGATGTTTTAAAGCATTTTTTTTTTTTGTTTTTTTTTTAAATCAACACAAATCAAACCTCAAGATGTGTATGAGTCAGAAGAGTATAGGTCAGCAAAAGTGTCTTCAGCAGGTTGACTGACAGCAGAAACAAAAAGGTTTCTTTATGGTATGTATCAGTTCATTGATTAACCCCACCTACTGGGTCTGTTTGCACTGAAGGAAAGCTCAGAGAGACACTGGGAGAGTTGATCAATAATTATCAATAATTATAGATCCCACTATACATATATATATATATATATATATATATATATATATATATATATATATATATATATATATATATATATATATATATATATATATATATATAAATCACAGCAGAAGCTGTGATTTAAAAAACATCCAGAGGTGATTATTGATGTATTCAAATCAAACTGTTTGCTCTTAGAGGGGCAAATAAACTGAATGGCCTGAAGTGTTGTAAGTCAAAATTGTAACTATGTCTATTTTTGTCAAGTAAAAATAAATGTCTGTGTCTATGCCTTTCTTTTCCAGGCAGAAAATTGGTTTAGTTTTACATAAATTTGACGCCCATATTCTCATCTTATCTCTGTTGCTACATGAGCTGTAATCTATGTATCCATGCATGCATATTTACAGCTTAAAATGGTCATCATCAGCATCTCATTTCTTTCACAAACATCCCCCTATAGCATGCATGGCTTTGAAATTTGCGTTATATATTGTGACTCAGACAGCAGTGTGCAATGTAAGTTGATTTTTTTCTTCTATTGTTTTAGGGGAAATCATATTTTACGGAAAAGCAATTAAAATGTAACTTATTTTACGGGATTGTGAGACACAAATGAGATGAGCTCGACTTAACAGCATCTACTAAATCTGATATTTGCAGAAAAGAAGAAAAAAAAAAGTGTTCTCAGTTTCCAGATCTTCAGCCACTGATTGCTTGGTACAAATAGAACACTCTTGTAATTGCCACTTATGCTTGAGAGCCCATTTATCTCTTCTGCCAGATTGCGTCACAGGCCTCAAGTCTTGCTTCTCCATCATATTTCACTGTGAAAATATTGTCAGTGTATCACATGTGTATTACATTTTCCAGAGCTAAAACAGATATATTATCATCATGCTGAGCGTGAATATGTTATGCTCTGTTTTCTTTTGCACGTATAATACTGTGTGTTAAGTGCAGCAGATGAAGCCTGTTTGCAGTGACCTTGTGCAACAATGCTCGTGAAGGAGTACTGAAGAGAATAAACAACAAAAGAGAGGAGAGGATCTTTTCAGACTGCAGACTAAGCAGCGGCTGATTCCAGCAGAGGCTGAGGGGAGTCCTCTGCTGGCCTCAGTTCATAACTACACATGTTTTCTTAGAGACAGAGGCTGCATAATCTAACTGAAGTGCCAGCACTGCCACAGCTCTTAGCATGGTTTCCATGTTCACATCAGTTGTCAAATGTCCCTTCTAAAAATATCTAATTATTGGGAAATTAACAATCTGTTCACAAGACCCAGGGGCACCAATAAATATCAGCACGTGTGCATGCCAGCAGCAACAGCAGAGATGTTACTCAGTGATTTCCATAATGACTTAATCAGAAAATGGTAAAAGCTAAAATTGATTTATTCACACCAAAAGATAAAATTAGCTACAATAAAGTTTGGGAAAATGTCTGCAAAATGATGAACGATATATCTCGAATATTTTCATGTAATACTAATGTGAAGCCCAAAAAAATAAATCAAATAAATTTTTTTTGATTTTACATTGATGTGAGTTCTATTTTTATGGATTTCATCTTTTTTTTAAATTTATTGTTATTAATTTAAATATTCTTTAAATTTGCATTTAATGTTCTGTATTCTTATCATTCTATGTGATGCGCTTTATAATTTATTCCTAAGCATTTCATATATAAATAAATATGATGAAAAGACAACTTAAAACACACAGATTTGGATCTGAATATTTCCTACAGTGCAGTCGTCACAGAGCTTCAGTGATAAGTTGAAACAAACTGCTTAGATACGCGTTATGCACGTCTGCTTTTGGACATTTTGCCTTTGGAGAGTGGAAACAAAGACTAGAAACAGAGAGAGCTGTGGAGCAGTGGAGCAGATGGTCCATTCTTGAAACAGGGATCCAGTGTACAGGGCACATGCTCCATGTGGTATACATACCAACAACTTGGCCATCAGGTCTCCCTACTTTGATGAGGCAAAAAAGAAGTACATGGAAACCCTGCAGCAAGCATACATAAAAAATAAATCCTTCTTTAATAACGCACTGCACATGCACTTTTAGTTTTTTATGTCACTGAACTGGTATGTGCAAAACTTTGTGCACCCTTCTTCCTGTAAAGCACGCCAAGCTTTTTGTTTTTTCCTCATTAGATTTTAATTGATTCATTAGGATGCATAAAGCAGGTCATAAATTATCATTAGGCAGGAGCTGATTGTTCAAAGCTCATGGTAACAGTCAATAACCATAGCCTAACTGACTGAGAATCTGAAAAGGAGGCTTAATGGTGGCAATACAGTAAATTGTTGACATTTTGAACTGCAATTAAAATGGGGATCAAAATTTACTTTATTGTCTCTTAGGACAACTTGTCTTCTGCTCAGGAGTTACTGCCATACAAAACCAGACACGCATCCTTGCTGCAAATAATGCATTGAAATGTAGCTGCTCTTACACTTGCTGCTCACTTTATTATATCTATTCAACTGCTTGTTAATGCAAATACCTAATCAGCCAGTCACGTGGCAACAACTCAGTGCATTCAGTCATGTAGATATGGTCAAGACAACCTGGTGCAGTTCAATACAAGCACCAGAATAGGAAAGAAAGGTGATTTAAGAGGCTTTGAATGCGGCATGGTTTAGATGTCACAACCTACCTGACCGTTGCTGACTGTGTCCATCCCTTTATGACCACAGTGTACCTATCTTCAGATGTCACAAAGCTCAGATCATTTCAAACTGTTTTCTTGAACATGGCAGTGAGTTCACTAGACTCAAATGTCCTCCACAGTCACCAGATCTCAGCCCACCTTTGGGATGTGGGGCAACTGGAGATTTGCAACATGTATGTGCAGGCGACAAATCTGCAGCAACATCTTCATCCTATCGTGTCAATACAGACCAAAATCTCTCAGGAATGTTTCCAGCACCTTGTTGAATCTATGCCACGAAGAATTAAGGTACTTCTTAGGGCAAAAGGAGGTCGCAACCAGGTACTAGCAAGGTGTACCTAATGAAGTGGCTGTGGAGTGTAGAAGCATCTTTGGCATAAATAATTTAGTTGCACTTATGTTTGCAATTACATCTCTGAGTCATTCGCAGAAAGTTAATCATCAAAGTATTTGAAGCTGTTCTTTGTTTATGCAGTAGTAAACAGTAGATGTTTGGGGTTTGGTCAAATAAAACAACCATTTCATTCCAAGGTAAAGATCAAATGATTATTCACATAATAGTCTAATTGAGAAAATAATGACACACAATGAGCCTGGTTTTTGATTCTCTGACAGACTCAGTAACCAGTGGCAGATTTTTCACATTTATCATCTAAAAAAACATGGTCTTATGGGCTCTTTAAAAAGCTTCTTTTCCAGTTGCATGAGCAGCTTTTGTACTGAATCATGTATCATTTTTTCCCAGTATTATATCAAACATGTACAGCAAACACACTTTTTTATTTCCTATCTACCTCAGCTCTTTTCCAGCATCTTTGAATGAAATCTATCATAAAGAAGCTGCTGTGAAGGACAGACACCTTATCTCAGACTTACAATTAACAAGGCTCAGCTGGCAGTTCTCATAATGTGGATGTCTTTCTGTGATCCTTTTTGCTGTCTCTGAAGCCTAATCCAGGCGGTCTGTCTGCTGAAGGAAATATTTTGTCCCACACAGATTTGGGTTCAGTGTTAGGAAGGGGAGTCTCAAACGGCAGCAGTTGCTTTATTTCAGGCTCTCTGACATGTGCAGTATCACAGGGAGAGCTGAAACAGATGCACTGCTAGCATGGAGCAAATTGGCTATTAAGACTAAATCAGAATGTTTTCAGCCATTGGAGAGAAAATGAATGAGGATGGCGCACATTCGCAGCATGATTTTCCTGACTCGCATTACAGCACACTTGCTTCTGACTGCAATTAATGTAAACTGCAGACCCAAATTTATAGGGAGGGTTTGGGAATGTGCAGTATTGTGCTGCACAAGCAGAATTGTACTCTCTCCTCCTGGAGAAATAAAACACACACACACACACACACAAAACAAAACTTTGATGCGTGTCTCTGGCTCATACAAGGTCATTTTGCATTTTCTTTATGCTCATCTAAATCTAATCTTCACTGTAGTGGCGGTAAAGAGTGATAAATGACAAAGCGCCTAATATACATATTATCAGCAAACGTGTGGCAGGCATCCAGCCTCACACACAAATACACACAGCTTTTGTTGGAGTGCTGTGTCCATGCTGCACAATACGAGTGTGTTGCTGTGACTCATACATTTTTAATGGAAATGTAGGAGGGAAGAAGTCAATGTCCAGAGCAAACTAATAGTTCTGATTTCACAGTAAGAATTCCTCAAACTCCTGTCAGCCATGAACTCTGATGTTTCCAGCACGTTATATGGAAGAAAAGAGGCCTTCGCATCAGAGAGAAGAATTCAATTCATTCAATAGGAGGAACCTCTGCAGGTAAAACATTGATTTCATTCCAGTTCACTTACTCAAGGAATGGGAAATTGGTGCAGCAGTTTATTGAAATGTGCAAAGCTGCTCTTTGTCTGTTGGCCGTTTTTACTTCTATTCTTTATCAAGAGGGTCGCACACTGTTTCAATAATGGTGAGGTCCAGGCTCTGGGGAGGTCAATCCATGACCGACAGTGTTCCACTGCATGTTTTTTTTTCTATCCCGGTATGCTTTTACTGCATTAGCAGTGTGTTTCAGATCATAGTCATGCTGAAAAGGGAAACCTTTGCCAATCAGCTGCTTCTGGATGATATTGTATGGTGGATCAAAACCTGACCACATTTTTTCTGCGTTCATAATTCCATCAATTTTGACAAGATCCCCAACACCACTGGCTGAAATGCAGCCTTAAACCATGACAGACGGCTGTAGACACTCACTGTTGTGTCTCTCTCCTCACCTCCTCCACATATATTGACAAAACTTGAATTAAAATTTTGAGATTTGTATTCATCACTCCATAAGACCTGTTACCACTGATTTTCAGACCAGTTCTTGTGTAATTTAGCACAATTCAGCCTTTTCTTTATGTTTTCGTTAAGAATGGCTTCTTGACAACCACCCGTCCACTGAGACCATTTCTGATGAGGCTTCAGCAAACAGTAAATGGATCAACTGAAGGGCCAGATGCTTCTCTCAGGCTCTGTGTCAAGTCTTCGCTGGATTTTTTCCTATTTCTTAAGGACATGACGTTCAGATGCTGTTCATCTGATGTAGATAGCTTTATAGGCCTGCCACTTCTTCTTTTGCCCTCCTCTTGTCCAATTGTCCAGAGATATGGCAAGTTTTCAACTTATGTGTCTTTGGGATCACCGTGTTGGTGCAAAAATACTATTTTAAGCCTGTCAAATGGTGTTATCTTTGGCATTTTTCACAGATTCAACTAAAAAAATAGGAACAAGTGGGTTTTTGTGACAGGCTGCTAGTAACAAAATGCCGAAAGATACAATTTAATATCAGTTCTTTGCCAAATTGGCTGTCATGTCTAGACACAACACTAGTTCATCCCTTGAGTTTGATGTCTTTTTATGCTTGAATGATTAATAGGTCAGTGTTAAGTGGCTTAACAAAAAAAAAAAAAAAAAATTCACAGAACATGATCAGATACAAGGACTGGACCAAAAATGAGTGAAAAAGCAGCCAAAGTCCAAAGAGTATTACTACTTGGAAGCAAAATATAAAGAAATGAGGAGTGACTCAAGACGTTTGCACAGTACTGTATATTTCTAATTTAAATCCTCTTGTAGCTCATAACTTCTCTAATATTCCAGTAAGTCTGTTTCTTAAATGTCTTTGCTTTTAATGTGGGCAGATGTCAAAAGTTACACATGCAGCATAAATTCAAACGTTGCTTTCATTTAATGAAGGTCTGGCTGCTGAAGAGGTCACTGAAACAACTTTTCTCTGTGCATACAAAGATGCAGTGTAGGTGGATTTTAATGTCATTCCATGAACTATCACATTCCTCAAAAAGCTATTATCATTATCTTTATTTATGCATTTTCAAATAAAATTGCAGCATACAGGAGGGTTGGCAGAAAAGCAGTTATCAATAATAAGCAGCTTCTCTGTCTGTAAATATACGGAAGCCAAAGCTGCTTCACAGGAATGCTCAAAGATCAGTAAGATTTGGATTTAGTGAGGGGAAATAGAAATTAGGCCATGACATGCAGTGAGTGTGACACAGCATAACGCAATAAGTCAACAGCACTGCAGCGGGTGAAAGAACAAATGTATTATCAGCGATACTAAACTGTAAATTTGATTATGTGTGGATTCAGAAAGCATTTGCATGTTTGCACTCTCTCTGTTTTGAAGCTTGTGTTAATGTGGAGCGTGAAATGCTCAAGAAACATTAGACTCTTTCACACCCCTTGAATTATTTCAGATGCAATTTAAGGAGCTTAAGATGCACATTTCCTGCTCCCCAAATGTCGATTGTCCCAATGCTTTATACGCGCACTTTAAATAAAATATTCAAAGGCAAGATGGCTTTTTATTTACACTGTGGATGCACTGCTTTATCAGATGGAAACTCTGTAAATGTCTTCCGCCCTATTTTATACAGTTAGCTCATAAAACAGCCTGATGTATTATGTAAACAGCTAGTTAACATTTATCTCTAATGCTAACTTGATCTGGACTGCACATATTTAAGTACAATATTGAGGTAGGAGAGACCGGGGCTGGTTGGCACACTGTTATTCTCCAGGCCACTAAAGGGTGCTGCTATCAAAATCCATCACTGATCCTCAATAAGATCAAGAACTGATTGTGCGGGTGTGGCATATGGCATATCTTGGGGAAAAGAAAGTATCAAAAGCTTTGGGTGGACAAGAGATGAAATGGCAAAGGAAATGGAAGTGCATAACAAAGAATTTGGTGTAACTGTACTAATGCCTAGTAAACTATTTTGGACTTTCGCGAGTCCCAGAGCAGACCTAGATATACTTAAAACTAAGCAAACCAGCAAGAATGTGGATCTCAACACTGAGTTTTATTTCTATGCTGACAGTAAATTTAAACATTATATGCCTGTGTTTGTGGAGGACCCAGAAACAGAGGCAACAGGGGCTTCAGTGGCAGTGCCAAGCAAGGAAATAGGTTTCAGTAAAAGCACATAAACATACATGGAGTGGAACTGTCAAAATGGCATTAGAATGGATTGCAGAGGATGGTGGGAGCAATATACTGATATGCAACATGACTTATCAGTATTAATACAGGCACAGATAAATATAATCAGGATTTACTTCAAGGAATATTTCAAACAAGGGAAGAGAATAGTACTCATGTAGGTTCCAGCATACGTAGGGATTCTGGGAAAAGAGAGGGTGGACAAACTGGTAAAAGGTGCAATCAAAAATGCTCACATTGAATCCAAAATTAAATGATTGAACTCAGAAGGGAAAAGTATCATATGGAAACAGATAACAGGCAGTGGCAGCTTAACTGGGACAACGGTACAATGGGAAGGCATTTATGTTCAGTACAAAACAAAATTGGCTCAATATAAAGAAACAAAGGAATCAGTAGAAGAGATCAAGTAACAATGAGCAGAACCTGGACTGGGCACAACAACCGCAACAGTACTATATTCATAAACAGGAAAACATCCATCTGAACAATGTCAGGAGGCTCAGACAATCAGCATGTTCTTTTATGATGTAGGAAATTCATTAAAGAAAGGAAAGAAATTTTAAGGAAATTACAGAGACTGAGTCAAGTACATGATAGCATAGAAAGTATACTGAACTAGGCAGACAGTGGTACAGGAACTACTACTACTGAGCTACACTATATGCTCCCCCCTGCAGCTGTAACAGCTGCATCTCTTTAATTTCCACAAGGTTTTGGAGTGTTTATGGGAATTTTTGACCATTCTTCCAGAAGTGCATTTGTGAGGTCAGAAACTGATGTTGGATGTGAAGGCCTGGCTCGCAGTCTCCACTCTAATTCATTCCAAAGGTATTCTGTCGGGTTGAGGTCAGGACTCTGTGCAGGCCAGTCAAGTTCTTCCACACCAAACTCGCTCATCCATGTCTTAATGGACCTTATTTGGGCACTGGTTCATGTTAGAACAGGAACAGGGATATTCCCAAACGGTTCCCACAAAATTGGGAGCATGAAATTGTCCAAAATGTCTTCTATGCTGAAGCATTAAGAGTTCTTCTCAACTTTACACCTTTACACCAACTTTACAACTTTACTATTGCTACCGACACTTTGCATTGCACTTGGTGATGTAAGGCTTGGATGCAATGGCGCAGTGGGTAGGTGCTCACCTCACAATTAAAGGGTTGCTGGATCATGTCCCTGTCTGAGTGCGTGCTATTGTTGTGTCCCTGGGCAAGACACTTAACCCACATTGCCTAAGTGTGAATGTGGTTGCTGTGTGGTGGTCGGAGGGGCCGTAGGGGCCGTAGGCACAAATTGGCAGCCACGCTGCTACTAATGTAGCCACAGACTGCCCCAGGGCAGCTGTGGCTACATTAGTAGCTTACCACCACCAAGTATGATTGAGATGTGCATGAAACTGTAAAGCATCTTTGAGTGTCTAGAAAAGCACTATATAAGGCTAAGGCATTATTATAGCTCTTTGGCCACAGAAACCCATTCCATGAAGCCGTCCATGCACTGTTCATGAGCTAATCTGAAGTTTGGAGGTCTGTAGTGACTGACTCTGCATAAAGTTGATGACCTCTGTGAGCTATGCACCTCAGCTT
The DNA here is from genome assembly GCF_007364275.1 of Archocentrus centrarchus. Taxonomy (NCBI): domain Eukaryota; kingdom Metazoa; phylum Chordata; class Actinopteri; order Cichliformes; family Cichlidae; genus Archocentrus; species Archocentrus centrarchus. Next base: position 20,994,405 of record NC_044358.1, on the reverse strand, counting down.
GGTTTTAGACACCTATGGCCATGATCAGATAAGATAAGACATCTCTTTATTGGTCCCACAATGGGGAAATTTCAATGTAGAATAGAGAATAGAATAGAATGCCTTCATTGTCATTACACAGGATGTACAATGAGATTGGAGGGCCACTCCTGTTCAGTGTCATGCAATAGAAAGTCAAACTTTCTAAAATATAAAATATAAATTAGAACTTCTAAAAATATACAGAAAATAGAACGGTATGTATAAAATATACCAACAATAAAATGTATAAAAAAATACAGAAAATAAGAGAATGTATAAAAATATATATGTTGTAAAAAATAAAATAAGTGTATACATATAATAATGAAGATGGTGAGTATTGCACTTGGTGAATGAATATTGGATATTACACAATATAGGAGTGATAGATATTGTTCAGTATGAATGATATAATATTGCACAGAGATGTGGGTATTGCATAGTTGGAGTGTGGGTGTGTGTGAGTTCAGGGTGGTGATTGCTTTGGTGAAGAAACTGTTCTTGAGTCTGTTTGTTCTGGCTTTGATGCTCCTGTAGCTCCTGGCAGAGGGCAGCAGGTCAAACAGTTCAAAGCCAGGGTGTGAGCTGTCCTTGATGATGATTTTGGCTCTGCTGAGGCAGCGGCAGGTGTAGATGTCCATCAGGGAGGGGAGAGGGCAGCCAATGATTCTTTGTGCTGTCTTGACTACCCTCTGAAGCCTCACCTGTCTGCCTCAGTGCAGCTGCCGTACCATACTGTGATACAGTACATCAGCAGGCTCTCAATGGATAAGCAGTAGAAGGTCAGCAGCAGGTTTGAGTCCAAGGACCCTCAGGAAGTGAAGTCGCTGCTGAGCCTTCTTGATAACAGCTGTGATGTTATCTGACCAAGAGAGATCAGCAGAGATGAGGACACCAAGAAACCTGAAGGTGTGGACCGTCTCCACACGCTCGCTGTTGATGTAGAGGGGGGCTGGGTCAGTCCTGTGTTTCCTGAAGTTGTTGATGATTTCTTTGGTTTTCATGGTGTTCGGTGCCAGGTTGTTCTCTGAACACCAGGCTGTCAACTTCAGGCCCTCTTCCGCCACAGGGCAGTAATCATTTAGGCTGGTGATGAATGACCAGTGGCAAAGTATTGTACAGGACTCAATAAGATGAGTATAAACACAATAAGAAAGTTTAAAAGATAAAAAAATAAAGAAGAAAATATAAAAAATAAAGAAAGTAGGGTATAAAGAATGATAAAAAAAAAATCTGATAAAAATGTAATCACTATGTACAGAATGAGCAATATAAACAATATGACCAGTGTAGATGATATGTACATAGTAGACACAAAAGTAGACACTCTTATGTCTGGGAGCAGTGCTGGTTAAAAAGTCTCGCTGCTGCAGGCAGGAAGGACCTGCGATAACGCGCTCTCAAACATTTGGGGTGCAACAGTCTGTCACTGATGGAGCTTCTCAAGGCTGTCACCGTGTCACATATGGGGTGGGAGTTATTTGACAACATAGAGCACAGGCTTGTTGTCGTCCTCTTCTCCGTCACCACCTCCACGGTGTCCAGGGAGCAGCCCAGGACAGAACTGGCCTTTTTGATGAGCCTATCCAGTCTCTTCCTGTCAGCAGCTGTTATACTGCTCCCCCAACATGCCACACTGTAAAAAAGGGCTGATGCCACAACAGAGTCACAAAAAGTTTTCAGGAGTGCCCCCTGCACCCCAGAGGACCTAAGTCTCCTGATCACGTAGACTCTGCTCTGACCTTTCTTATAAAGTGTGGTCACATTGTCTGACCAGTTCAGTTTATTGTTCAGGTGAACACCCAGGTACTTAAAGGCTGTAACCCTATCAATATCCATTCCCAAAATGTTCATCGGTGTAGGGGGAGTGCACTTGGGCCTGCAGAAATCCACTGGAAATCCAATCAATTCCATTCAATGTTGTTCCAATCAATGGAAGTGATTGGAAGACGACCTGCTGAAGTTCAAATCGAACATCGGCATGGGAGAGAAAGGTGACTATGGTTGTTGGTCCCAGACATGCTGGTCTGAGTATTGCAGAAACTGTTGATCTACTGGGATTTTCACACACAATCATCTCTAGGGTTTACAGACAATGGTCTGAAAAGAGAAAATATCCAGTGAGCAGCATTTCACTGAGCAAAAAATGCCTTTTTGATGTCAGAGGTCCGAAGAGAATAACTCAAATAATCACTCGTTCCAACCAATGTGCAGCAGAAGAGCACCTCTTCACACATTGAACCTTTAAAGCAGATCAGCTATACTATAGCAGCAGAAGTCAACACCAGGTCGCACAGGAAGCAGAGGCATCAGTTCACCAAAACTGGACAATAGAAGATTGGGGGAAAAAGTTGCCTGGTCTGATGAGGCTTAATTTCTGCTGCAACATTCAGACGATAGGGTCAGAATTTGGTATAAACAACATGAAAGCATGGATTCATCCTGCTTTGTATCAACCATTCAGGCTGCTGGTGGTGTAATTGCGTGGGAGATATTTTCTGGCCCCTTAGTACCAACTGAGCATTGTTTAAACACCACAGCCTAGCTGAGTGCTGACCATGTCTGATGGCTGCTTCCAACACAACAATGCACCATGTCGGAAAGCTCAGATCATCTTAATCAGATTTTTTGAACATGTCATTGAGTTCACTGCACTCAAATGGCCTCCACAATCACCAGATCTCAATCCAGTGCAGTTTACTTGAGTCCATCAGTTTTCTGCTACTTCATGCTTCTGCTCTACCACTTTTTGGAGACAAATACCGTGGTTTTTGCTTTGCTACATTTTATTTAATTCAAAAGCTAATTAAAATCATTAATAATAACAATAATCTAGTAATATATATTGCTCTCAAGATTACATAAAAAATCTCTTCATTAGTCCCACAATGGGGAAATTCAGTGTAGCAAAGGTATTGTACAGAGGACAAACAATAACTAAGATATAATAACAATAAAAACAGAAAGTATAGGAGTTAAATGGATATTTCTGTAGGTTTACATTAGGTAGTTAAAGTATATTTGATTTTTTGTAGTTAGATAAAGGTTTAAATGAAAAACCTTTACCTGTGGCAGAGCATTTTTACACTGTGGTATCCTTGCTTTTGCTTTTGTATAAAATATTTATGTGCTGTCTCCATTACTGGATTAAACTGTTAGATAAAGACAGTCTCAACCTTCACATTTTCAACAGAATTATCCTTAGATAAATTTGTTAGTGGAACTCAGGGGTACGTGGATAGATGGACTGAGAATCTTGGCTTTGGACTTTCGCAGGCTTTATTGACAGTGACAGATTATGTATTAGCCTTGGAACAAGATGGGTACAAAAGCTTAGATTTTATTTGCTCTGGTTGAAATAAAATAAAACCATCAATTCCCGATGACACAGCACTGGAATGGAAATAAAATATCCAGCAATCCTATTTCATGTTAGAATGAAATAGGATTAAACAAAATGAAATGACCTTCCAAATTAAATTAATAGCAGCCCCTTCAGCCCACTGATCATGACAGTAAAGTCGTCTTTTGTGAGTAGGATATAAAGTGAAGCCTTGGTGGTCAAAAACTGTGAATTAACAATAAAGTCACTAGGCTGAATCCCTGCTGTGGCCTTTTCTAATCGGACATGTTCTTGGCACGGTCTCACGTGGATTTCCTCTGGGTGTTTGTCTAGAGTCATTCAGGTCAGGAGCTGAGACCTAAAACTGCCAACAGGTACAAGCATGAGCGTGAATGATTGTCTGTCAATCTCTATAAGCCCTGTGAGGGACTGCTGACCTGTCCACAGTTTTTTGTTTTGTTTTTCTGCAGCCATAAAAAGGTAAAGGCGATGAGTAAACACACACAGAGAGACTGTGGTTTGGGTGCCTGCCACTAGGTGGCACAAAAGACTCAACACATGTGAATGCTTTGTAGGAATCCCAGTGATCCTTCACATAGTGTTTTACAGTGTCTGAGGAGAGCAAAGTGCAAAGATGTCCAGTCATGCTATCTACAAGCACACAGCCAAGGCTAAGCTCTTTTTCTTCCACCTGGCAGCGAGATAGCAGCACCTCTGCCACCTGTAACAATGGACACATTGAGGGGAAACTGCTGGGAGTTATTTTCCTCATATAGATAGCCAATGAAAGAGACACAAATCAACCATAGAAACATTTTTCTCGGACTAAACACCAGCTAAGATTAGATTCTGTCATTTCAGGGTCTTTTGTTCAGCCATTTATCATGTGCACACATTGCAAGGAAGCATGGGTGTGGGAGTTGTCCAACATTTTTGTTGAATTAAGGTTTAAAATGTATCTGACCTACTGGAAATGTTGCTCATTGAAGGGGAACTGTATGCTATAACATGCAAGCTGTGCAGTTTCATATCAGTGCTTCTTTCACACCAAAATCAATTACTCACACATGGCAGTTGCATCTAGTTTCTGATGCATCCGTGATTTTGACATTTTTCACACTCGGTGATGCACAGCATGGACATAAAAGTCTACAGTTAATACTCTACATAATTTATATAAAGTATGAGTACAGATGGGGAGGCTTGTGTGAAACCAGGGATGAATTCAGAAGATTTGGCTCCCTAAGATAAATATTGTCACTCTTATAACACAAAAACTGCTTCAAAACGTCCAGCACAGTCGCAAACCACTGAAAGTCTTTAGTTTCAAGAGTTAGCCAGTTGTTTTTGCATGTTTGATGTCACAGGGATAAGCATTCATATTTCTTATGTTCACTTCTCAAAAAATTGTTTTGCATCTGGCGTTTCCTCAGATCTGTAACTGCTTATGTGGCAGTGTTTCCACCTGACAGGCAGAAGCATACATGTCTTTATTTCCATGCATACCTACTTCCTGCTTTCCTATATAGAATAACAACAGTCAGTGGCATTATATGTTCTAAAATACTGTATATACTCAGGTGAAAGTTTATTGGAAATAACCTAACTACAGCACACACAAGTCTGCAGCAATCTCACAATAAAGCACAGCTTTTTATGAAGGTCATAATGTGCCACTTTTTTTCAGAGGGTATCGTTTGTGATGCACAGGAACAGCAATTAGAAATATACCAGAAACACGTCTCTACATAATAAAAAGTACTCAAAGGCCTAACAGGATTGTAGCCGATCCTTCACATGTTTTGAACTCTCTGTTTGTGCTAATAAACTCTGGAAGCAGGGGCCGGCTGCCTTTGTGTAACTTAACTACCATAAACACATTTGCCCTTATGTAAGTGAAACTGATAAATGAACAAAAGGAATATCTAATCAACCAAGATTTTGACGTAACTGCATTGTTTTAATTAAATATTCATGCATTAATTAATTAATTTCAAGGTCTGTGTTTACTAAAGTGTGCTTGCTTGGGGTTTTATCATGACGAGCAGCTGCAGCAGATAATAGCGCATTCTCCAAAATTCAGCAGGTGAAAAAACACCTGCTTTTAACAGCTTCAGCAAATATCAACGTTCCAACCTTTATGAAAATAAGACTCATGACGGAGATGCGTTAGGCTGCAGTAGTTTTAGCTACTTTAAAAAATTTTTTAAAAGACCTACAAAGCAAAGTCATTTCCACTGTGGGGAGGGGGACACTGGCACATTTTCAATGATAAACTGAGCAGCACTGAATCATGTTGCACAGATACTTATTCTGTATGAATAAGACGGCATTCACAAAAGCTTTTCAGCAAATCCAACCGTAGAAGAGACACAACAGGCTCTACAATATGAGAAGCACATAAATAAGTCAGGAATGTAACTTCCGGTACGACAGCCGAAGCAAAATAAAATACAACACTGCACAAACACACTCATGTTTCAGCCTTCGTGTGTTTGAATGAGATGCGCTCGTGTCAAACATGTTCACACGTGAGCCTTTGCGCTTGCTAAGGTGCTGGAAATACTCTCTGAAAACACGAAGCTTAATATCATGTAATAAATCCATTATATTCCATTAAAAATGCAACACATTGACCCACCTACATGAATATTTCAATTGGTAATGCATTTATTGTGAGCACAGCTTGGCCTGTGACCACATTAGATTACTGCTGTGTGAGTGGCTCTCACCTGTGACACGTGATTCTTAGACCTTGTAATGCATCAAATAATGGATGATGAATAAGTTGGCATTACATTTAATGGACCTGAGTGAAACTGAAGGTTCCCACGAGGACATTTTATTCTTTTGATGTTACTAGACGCGACATGTCATCAGAATTTATCAGAACCTACCCACAACTGCTGAAATCAGTGTGTTTATGTCAAGTCACTGTTGCTTGTAGTGAACTCGGGAAAGTTATTGCTCTACTTCTCTGGTTAGGTTCTCTCTCACCGCTGCATTAAGCTGCTTTTAATGAAAGAGATTTAAACCCCCACCATGCACCTGCAGGCACAGTGAATGGCTGTCAGATGAGTAACAAAAGAATTTTGTTTCTGACCTTGCTGCAGAGATCTATCAGTGAACAGCAGCGTGTGCCAGTGTGCTATGAGGCCACACTCCTGCGGTTTCAAGTGTGGCAAGGCACACGTCTGACCGCATCTGTCCAATACAGACTTCCATTCATACAGGCCCATGAAGGCCGTGTGACTCATGTAATTTGTTTCCTAATATTTTTTTACTTTTGTGGCAGTGTCTGGGTTTTCTGTAGCTTAAGCAGCACAGAGAAAGTTTCCAGTCCTTTTGGAGTAAAACTGGAGGAAATGCATGCAGACAATTCCTCTTTCATTAAAGTTTGACATTTCTGGTGGCTTTTGCAAAGCCACTTTTAAATCTTTTAAGACACTGTTAAGAGAAAAAAAACATTATAGTGTAGATAACCTTTTTTTTTTTTTTTAGGCTGGTTTGATTCTTTTCAGTACAACTTATTCCTTGAGTGTCATTGTGGCTTTTGGTGATATGAAAGAATAATGCGCTGTATAGTTCATAAAATATGACTTGAGGCTTTGATGTGGTGGATTTCAGCTGTCACTGCACTCAAGATAAGATCCCTCACTAGTGAGGGTGTGATCAGTTTTTTTTAGTCACACCAAAAATTTCTGAGGCCAGCTGTTATTTTAATCTGGTTTGAAACTGCCTGCTTGCACACACACCCACCGGCCACTTTTAATACACATAACTGTTGGATGGCTCATTAATCTAAATATCTAAGCAGCCAATCACATGGCAGCAACTTAATGCATTTAGGCATGTAGACATGGTCAAGATGACCTGCTGAAGTTCAAACTGAGCATCAGAATGGGAAAGAAAGATGATTTAAGTGACTGGGATTTTCCACACAAACCTTGAAAGCAGACCGATTACAACATTCAACACCAGGTGCTGTTCCTGTCAGTTAAGAACAGGAAACAGAGGCTACAGTTCACACAGACTCACCAAAATTGGGCAAAAGTAGACTGCCTGTTCTGATGAGTCTTGTATCAACAGTTCAGGCCGGTGCTGGTGGTGTGAGGATATTTCCTGACACACTTTGGGGCTCTTAGTAGCAAATGAGCATCATTTACTGTAAATGCCACAGCCTACCGGAGTATTGTTGCTGGCCATGTCCATCCTTTTTATGACCAAAGTGTACCGATATTCTGATGGCTGCTTCTAGCAGGATAACACACCAAGTCACTGGACTCCACAGTCACTGGATCTCAATCCAATAGAACAGCTTTGGGATGTGGTGGAATGGGAAATTCACATCATGGATGTGCAGCTGACAGATCTGCTGTAACTGTGATGCTATCATGTCAGTATGGACCAAAATCTCTGAGAAATGTTTCCAGCACCTTGTTGAATCTATGCCATGAAGAATTAAGTCAATTCTGATGGCAACCTGGCACTGACAAAGCGTAATTTATGAAGTGGCCAGTCAAAGTATGCTTAAATTAAAGTCGCAAAAAAATACAACACCACAAAAAAGTACTGCATTTTTGGCATGGCAGCCAGTGCTGTGGATATTTCTGAAATCTTAGTCGTCTGTTGTCCTGATGTGACTCTGAGTATTACTTCCAGCAAACACACTTAATCTGTTTTTACGTCCCTTATGTGAGCATAATTTGCAAAAAGCCAAAATTAGAGGTGCTAAATGTGCGGCAATGATGGGTATTCCTATTAAGACGAGTTGCGTGAAGTTTTTAAAATTGTGCGTCACCGTTGCTGACAGGGGGCGGCACCGAGCAGCTCCGGCAGGTGAATAAGCTCCTACAGTTTACTGTGCGACCAGGACGAGAAGGAGGGAAACGCTCCAGCTCAGACGGGCGGCAGAAGGACTCGGCAAAGCGGCAAAGAAACAAAGTAAAACAGTTTGAATGCTTTCGTCTCTCCTCAGGTTTGTGGAGTGGAGGAGCGGAGCCGCCGGTGCGCTCCGCGATGTCAGCCGCTGTTTGTAAGCGGGATGGGAGACGTGTCTCGCTGCTTTCTGTGACGGACAGTTAATTGCTACCTGAAGATAATTGGACAGCACTTGCGGGGACTGTTTTGGTGCCAGCTTTGGAAAAGCTGCTGGGGCAGCCGGTGGATGTGGCACCATGGGGATAAATACAAGACTTCAAGCCATGCTGCTGTTAATGTGGATCGTTCAAGGTAGGTTAATCCACTCGTCCGGCAGCAGCAAGTCCGTGATGAGCGACATTTTTGAAAGCAAAAATAATAATGATTTAGCCCACTCAGGGACACGACTTTGTTCGCATTTTCTCCACTTTTATAAACACTGGAAAGCATTAACCAACTTATTCCTAACAGAAGATGCGCTTTATGGTTAATAAGCATGAATTAGGCCAAGAGTCAAACTCCATTCAGAGAAAGTAGTCTGTATTCAACATGTATGACCTTTTTACACTCGCTGCCTTGAAACCCGGTGGAACTGAAATGCATTGCTCGGATTTATTCCCGGAGGACTTTATGCCAGTAATAAACAGCTTCTAACCTGCTCCAGTCCTCATTATGCGTCTTGGAAAGCTCAAACCTCGTTTCCCTCCTACCTTAAGTTAAATTTTGAATTTAGAAGCAGGAACATTTCATGAAATATGTAATTTATATCGCCGTGGCTGCGACTGCTTGTGTGTTTTTTATACCAGAGGTCCCCTTTTAAGCACACAGCAGAGTACTCCTCATTTTAAGCGGGCATAATGTTGTTGCACGGTTGAATGCTCTGAAATGAATTTCAAGGAACTCAAACATTGCTGCCTTTTTTTCCCCCCATCGTTATTGTCCCCTGTGAGGTTAAAAATAACATAAAAGCTCGAGTCTACCTGAAGGAGCAGGATGTCATTTTTTTCCTAAATTCTAGTCAGAGAAATCCCAGCTGTCAAATTAAGAAAGCTTACCTACGATTATTGGTCATACAGGTTTAATGTCCTGCACGGTTTTGCCCTTATATTGCTTTGTGTACGTACAGTTAATGCATAAACATTTAAATAAATTATAAACAATGACTGACAGACTGAAGCATTGCAAAGTAAATGTTAATGCAGTCTGAACAGCAGTTTGATGTAGACAAGTTTAAGTCATATTTGGCTCTTATCAGTTTGGACTGCAGTCATTTGATTTAGATCTAAACCCAAGAGCCAAAATACACATCCACATAAACACACACATATACACATGCTAAAGTATTATTAATTTCTTTTTTGAATGCATACTCTGCATCATCCAGGCTCCAGTCCAAGACACCCTTTAGGTTTTTCTGACTTGGCTGATCTTATTCCTGTCACCCGTGCTGCTGCATCATTTCCATTGAGATGTTGGCTTTCTCCCAGTGTGCAAATCAGAGATTGTTACAGCTTGTCTCCTTTATGTCAGGATTTGTTTGGTTCAAACTGGGGGGTTTGACTTAAAAGCAGCATTAGGAAAAACAATACTGGAACTTTAGATCAATCTTTAACTTACTTTTAGTGCTCAAATCACTCAAAAAAATAAGATACATCTGTGTTGTTCTTAAGCGATATAGAGGACACCTGAGTTCAAATCTGTGGGGGCTTCTGCATTGGAGTTGCTGTAGCGTGACATTACGTCTGCCGTGCTTTGATTTGTGTAACTGCTTAATGGCATGAAATGAACGAATTCAGTTTGTGTCTCGCTGATGAGAAACTTCAGCCGCTCCCTGTTCTGATGATCAAATGGCTTTTTGGATTTGAACGATGGGTTTCTTTTTACATTTTGGACAGCAGCTAAGCAGCCTGTCAAGCCCGTCCTACATGTCAGAAAAACGTCAGCCCGATGTGACTTTAGAAGAGCAGAGAAGTCTCAGCTTTTATTGATGAAATGCAGCAGCTTCATTGGCTTTGCATGAGAAGACCCGTAGCTAATTGGCCACTAAATGCTTAAATAAATCTGTTAATGTGCTTCCTTCAGGGCCCATTTTATTTTTGATGATTTGAAGCAGATTTTGACCAATTGTTTGTACCCATTAGAAGCAGTAAATCACATCTTGGTCATACCATTCAGTGTGTCCATGCAGAAACACACTGCTGTTGCCCATTAGATATTTCAGGTTGGCCAGGTGACTTGATGTGGCAGCATCATTCCCCCCTCATTTCTTTCTTCCTCTTTGGCTCTGCTATTAAAATGCTGTCATGTCCTCAGCTGATCGTCTTCACTGACGGCTGTTTTTTTGATGAGACTAGAGCCACTTGGCTTTGGTGTAAGCTCATGTTTGGGAGTCAGTTATATCCCTTTTCGGAGAATAACTCCCAGAGCTTAGGGTAATTCTGATTATGTATTGCATGATTAACTAAACAAGAAATGAGTCAGTTGTGGTCCAGCTTGGAACAAGGCTGCTGCGGCAAGGCTGCTGCATGAGTATTAACTGTCAGTGCAAAGATTTGGCAGCCCTCAGCAGTCCCACAGAATGGCAATTAAGTGTCTCAGTCCTGCAGATGTCAAAGTCAAAACACTTGTAGAGTGCTTGTGTTAGTCCCAGCAGGAAAGTCATATGAAAGTGAGGACTGCACCAAAAAAAAAAAGTTAATCTTTATTCCTGTTAGTCAACATGTCATTTATACAAGTTCTTATAAGCAAAATGCAGTCATGTTTGGTTATAATCTCCTTTTTAAACAGTTCTGACAGCCAAATCAACACATGCACATCTAAGTGTGGTCATTGCTTCACCATTGCAGGAAAAATGTCAGCCCAGTATTCCCTGGTAAAATCTGCAAAGTATAGGACTATATTAGCGATTCCACATACCAGAAATGTAGTAGTCAGTACTAGTACCAGTAGTAGTAGTAGGAGGAGGTTTTTGCCAACCGGTTGGGAAATATACATTTTTCACCAGCAACAGGTGGTTTCCAGGGGGTCACTGACCAGTCTCCAGGCCTGTGTGACTGGGGCCTTCACCATGATTGTTACACATCCAAAATGGCAGATAAGTTAATGTCACGTGGTCAGTGGTCTGCAAAACCTCACTACACCAGGAATAGATCATTCCTGCCTCCAAGTGTGCTTCTTGCATCACTCGGCCAGCCTCTTTTACAAATACACTCCATGTTAGCAAGGTTAAACTTGTTTTTCATTAAAGGGGGTCTTTAAATTGTGTACTATTTTTATATTGTTATTTTGCTTGGAAACCGTGCTTTGGTTTTCTCCCCTCTTGCAGGCTTTTTACTGAAAACATTACATTTGAATGCTTTTGCAATCATTCTTCCTCGTCAGCTCCTCAGAAAACATCCTGATGCCGTGCATCTTCTGAGCCGCTTCACTGAACGGAATTGATCTTGTTCTGGCTCAAACTGGTAAATTGGCACCAGTTTCATGCACGGCTACATTTGTTAGGCTGACACATACCTTAGTGTGGGTGTTGGATGAGGAAGCCTAATTGACCAGAGTCCACTCCGTATAGCACAAACTCACAGAAAGACCCCTGCAGAGGGTAGAGGCACTGATTGGAGGCAGAAGGAGCCAAAGCTACCTCAAGGATTTTCTCATGTAAAACTAGGTCAAATTAATTGGCTCACGCTTGCCACACAATAAAGAGGACAGTGGTGAACGGTGTTTTATGTTCCTGCACACAACAGCTGCTGCATGTTAGACTTCATACTGACACGGATTTATCAAAACGTCCAAGTTCCCTGTGCCGACAGTTGCAGTAGTGGAGGTTGACAGGTGTTGATTGGAGCTTTGCGTGCTGGATCACTGAGCTAATGTGACTTTGAGGCAGGTCATCAAAGCAGTCTGAATTTGCTTTGAGTTAACTCTGATGGAATTTGAAAACACTGATGCAGTACAGATTTTTGCACTCGGTAACAGTCTCATCCTGGTGCAAAAATAGTTGTTTATATAATGCTCGCAGTGGTTTGTTACAGTTTGCTAGTTGTGTTTGCTTTGCTGTAATGAAACTAATGTCATATTTTGGCCATGCACATTTTAGCTGATGCACATGAAATAAGTAGCCCACATTTCCCCCACATCAGAAAGAAAAATATGGCACACAACGTTAACCATTATGCTCACAAGCTAATCAGCATTTTGCTTGCTGAATGACTTGCTTTGATGTTTGGTACACTGACTGCATTAGTGATTTGCTATCCACAGCACACTTTTACAGTCCAGTAACACTCAGCATTGTGCTGCTAAAAAAAGGAATGTTTTAGAACCTTTAAGGCAGTAACTTAAACTCTGAAGAGTGAGAAAATACCTACATTCAGGAGCGCACTATTCAATTTTTGTCTGTAACAGATATTTATTATTGTTTGATTTTTTTTTTTTTTCTTTTTCAATTAATGGCAACAGAGTTCCATAAGAGGATAGGAGGACATCAGTTTTGGCAAAAACACAATCAAACAAGTGTGATGAATGAAAATTCTGCTCTGCTGAAACATCGATGTACACATTATTTGAATGTGAAAAGATTTTCGAACCAGAGCTGCCCCACGACCAAAATCTCATATCCAGATAATGACATATTACTAGAGCTCGGCCGATATAGGAATTTTAAGACCAATACTCGGTGATTAAAAAAAATCTGATATTCCAAAATATTGACCAATTTTTTCTTATTTCAAACATACAAAACAGGAATAGATTTTTCTAGTATTTGATATGTGCAGTTATTTATTCACTCATTTATCCTATGGCTGACTTTGCTTACATCAACTTGTTGTTTGTGGCATTCAAACATGTTACTAACAGGGACGTTGTATAGTACCCCCTGGTGGACAGACTGTGCAACATCAACATTCATAACACTGTTGAAAGATTTTTTTTCCCTTTTAAATTTTCATTTTTTTGGCTGTTACAAGTGCCGATGGCTGATGAGAAAATAGCTAATGTCGGCCTGCCATAAATTTATCAGGCTCTAAGAAGTAAATTTTCTACAAGTTAAGCATAGTAATAGTTTATATAATGATCCCACGGAAAGAGCTATTTCATTTTTACATTTTAAATTATATGCTCTAAAATGAATGGTAACTCATATGTGATTATTTTTCTCCTTTTATTTAAAAGTTCTGGGAAAATGTTTAATTAAGAATGTAAAAAAAATAATGTTAACACATAAATTATAAAACACACCAGTCCCCTTTGGGGTTGTGTCAGTAAGGGCATCCACTGTAAAACACTGCCAAATCAAATGTATGGAGCCCCTGAAAGCATTTTTTAAAAAATTAATATACTCTTCGCATACACCTTTTTCATGTGGTTCTTGCGTCGGTGATAGAGAGGTTTATGGTGTTCGAGTCTGATGTTACAGTATGGTTTTCTGGTCCATGTCAGACTTTATGTAACCATCCATGCAACAGTTTTAGCCTCTCATTTAGGAACAAGCGCCTTGATTTGTCTTCACTGATCCTTCTTCTGTTTGAGCTTCCCAGTTCTGTGTCACCTTCACTTCCCATGCTGGTATTCACAGGTGTGCCTGCATCCATGTGTTGCTGTGCAAGACTGCAAACCATCATCCAAATGATAAAAAAAAATATTGCTGTAAACAGTGTATTTTTCCACATCATGAAATAAACAATAGAGCACGATATGAAACATTTTTTATTTCATCATCTGTTATATATTGTCACATTGCACAGACCTAATTCAAATGGCGTAAACCATAGTAAGATACGAGTTCTATAGCAACAGTACACCTTTACTTTGTAATAAGAGTGCATACACAGAAAGACCTTTTGTGTCTTTTGTGTAATTACTCAGGTCCATGACCTGACAGGTCAGAGCTGTTTTTGTGGCGCAAGGGGGGGGCAAAAAAAAGCATTAAGGAAGGGGTGTTAATGTTGCTTGTTTGTGTAGTTAGACAGTGAGTCAAAAAAGAAGCACAGAGTGAGCTAGCAGTAAAGCCTTACAGGTGTGCTTCTCTGTCAGCTTGCGGTCCACGCTGTATCTTAGACTAATGATGTGTCCACAGGTGACCGGTCTGGTTCGTCCACCGGGGGAGATGAGACTTCTAGGACTTATTTCAGTCTCCCCACTTTGCCAATTACATCGTCACTTTGCTCTTCGGTTTCACCTCAGGTCTGTCACAGCTTCTGAGTCGCAGTTCTGCAGAGGAAAAACGAGGTGCGTTGCGTTTGTACTAACCGTCAGTTTCCCTGCTGATTGTAGGCCATAAATGATGTATCTTGGAGGAGTGTGTCATTTACACCCCGGGTGTAGGCGAGGGTCGTGATGATTCAGACCAGGTGAACTCTGGGTAAATAGCACACACTAATGAGGTACATTTTCTCTTTAAATCAGACCTTTGCTCTGGGTATGAACCAGAGTGTGAACACATACACAATACAAAGCTATTATGCATTGTGTGCTGTGACATTTGATTCGCCAAAGGGCTGTTTATGTTGAGGTTTGAGACAAAGAAAGCATTTAATGCTGCTGTTTATAGCTTCAGAAAGCTGCTTTAAACTGTTAAGGAATTAATTTCCAAGCAGTTTCTGCAGTTCAACACAAATAGTAACCGCTGAAAAGATTTTAAAATGTTATTGCATCTGCCCTTAAAGTCTTTGCTTTTATCCAAAGGGGAAGATTGATTTTTAATTTTTAAAACTGATGATTTGTAACTAAATAACATATTTGTTTTGTTTGTTTTTTTAATTTGTAGTAGAGGTAGGAAATGGGCTGTCTGGTGGAAGAAGATGAGTTTTGCATTAAGATGCTAGAAGATTGTAGTCATTTTTGGCTATTGTAGTAAAGTAAATTAAATTTGATTTTGCTCTGTGGTGTTATACAGTTGAATGCTTTTTTTTTTCCAGGCTGTACTGGTAATAGGTTAGCCCTGTAAATCTGCTTATTTTTTATGTGCATAGGTCAGAAGTGGTATATTTAAAAGCAGGAGTGCTTTTCAGAGGTGAATTCGTTGAATTAAGAGGCATCCTTTGCTCCTTTCTCTTGTTGCTCCATTGTCTCGCCAGATGGAGAGGAAGGCTGTTGTGGCCAGATTAATGCTGTCATCTGGTTTGAGGTGTAACCTGGCATTACACACTACAGGCGTGGGTGGCTACGTGAGGCTAAACAAGATCCTGGAGATCAATCCTGCCATGGCAAGGCAACTCACAGGCTGCCGTTATTCCTCCTTACAAATTAAACCTGCATTACGCTGTGGCCCTGTAATGTTACGCTCGCTAATGCACTGCACTCTTCAAGGAAAGCTAAACTGTGATGTTTAGTGTCTGGGCATCATCCGACCTTTGCAACATCACCATGAGGTTAAACATTTGTGGTTCATTGTGAAACCAGACAGCACTGTAACACAAGCATGTGTAACCCTGAGTGGGATCCCTTCTGCCAGCACAGAGCTGGCAGATTTAAGCCGCATCCCTGTCATAAAGGATAATCAACACAATATACTTTGAGACCTTCATGCAACATAGTTAATTGTATTAAGTGAATTTTAAACTCTTGGAGTTTTTTTTTTTTTTTTAACAGTACACAACAACTGATAGTGTGCTGGTCCTATAATTATCATGCATGCAGCGGATGTCCATGGTACTTCAGTATTCTCACATTACTCATTGCAAAGTTCAGGATTATCAAAGTTAGAGCAGAAATGTTATACACTGCTGAAAAATTTAATAGAACACTTTTTCATCAGGGTGTACCGTCAAGTCAATTAAACTTTTGGTTAGGTGCACTAGAGGGGCAACAGTGAGACAAAACACAAATGGTTTTACAGGTGGAGGCCTCATTATTTCTGACTGTTTTTTCACTAGTTTTGCATTTGGCTAGGGTTAGTATCACTACTGGTAGCATGAGATAACAGGAGACATGCAGTTACTCTAGGAGAGCTGGACAGGACCGTAGAAGGCCCTTAACCCATTAGCAGGACTGGTATCTGCTCTTTTGTGCAAGCAGGTCACTGGTGCAAATAACTCTGATCAAACAATCAGAAACAGTGTTAGTGTTGGAAGGCATATCCATGGAAGGATGCACAGACCTCTACAGGCTAGGCAACGGCAGCCTAACTGCCATTTGGTAACATGATGAAATGTTACCAAATGGCAAAATGAAACCCACTGTCAGACCCTACGCTGGTGGAGTGGGTCCTGGGTTCCTCCTGGTGCACAATAATGCCTGGCCTCGTGGTGAGATTGATACCACTGACTGACCCCCCCAGACTCGTCTGCCTAAAATCCCATAGAACACCTCTGGGACATTATGTTTTAGTCCATCCGACCCCACCAGGTTGCACCTCAGACTGACCACGAGCTCAGTGATGCCCTGGTCCAGATCTGGGAGGAGATCCCCCAGGACAAAATCCGTTGTCTCGTTAGGAGCATGCCCCGACATTGTCAGGCATGCATACAAGCATGTAGGGGCCATACAAACCACTGAATACCATTTTGGGTTGCTACAATGAAATTTTGGCAGAATGAATTAGATGTAGCATCCTTTTGTTCCTAATGCATTACCCAGTCCTTATCAGTATAGATATCCAGCATAATGTTTTTGTCCAATTGAGATCTGATGTGTTTTAAAGTGTTCCATTAATTTTTTGAGCAATATGTATAGAGGAAATGTGGCACTCAAAGAGTCTTGAATAGAAGTCTATAAAAATCTTTTTCTGTGATTAGATTTTGGGCAGCAAGCCCCTGGCTGTTGCAAGTTCGTATTTTCAAAAAAACAAATCAACACACATGTATTTTGGGCACAGAATATTGCACACAGTCTCATGCAAAATTGCAACCTGGACCATGAGTTGGTTTGCACACTGCACCATCTGGGTAGTCTGTCAACTTCTGAGATTGAAAATCTGTTCCCCACCAATAGAATGCAAAGCAAAAACAAATCAATCCCTCCCTAAGTCACTGCCTGATGACGTGCCTGCATGTACTAATCACAGCTGTTCCCTGCATCGCACAGCATGAAGTTTCCTGAATGCATTAGACCATAGTTATATATTACAGATAACAGTCAAATGTCTGACACAGCAGAAGGCAAGCAGCTTGTCCAGTAAGTGATGCTAACCAAGAACAAATCCTATGCAGAAAGTGCTGTAGAATTGTTTCTACACTGCAAAGCAACACAATTAATCTATTCAACTGCCTGAAAAAGCATGACTAACTGCAGTATAATGAACGCATCAAGGTGGATAATGCAGTGGTTGCTAACGTGACTTGTCAAACATTAGATGTCCATATTTTATTTATTTATTTATTTATTTATTTATTCATCTAAGAGCTGCACTCTTAGATGAATAAGGACCAATATTATTTTGATACAGAGTTTTTGTACATTAGCAGTTTGTGTGACTGTGGAATAAAAACATTTTTGTCACCGTAATCAATGAATAATCGCGATAAATAATTGTGATCTCAATACTGATCAAAATAATCGTGCAGTCCTGGGGGAGCAACTTCCTGTTCATATTAGACACTGATTGGTCTGTTGTAGTTGGAACAAAGACAAAGTTAGCAACAAAATTTTGGTTACTGAATCTTATTTTATTTCAGATATTAGGAGCTGAGCGACTGAATTGAATTTTGAATTATGATGTTAGTGTATGAAAACAAGGTAAAATGATTATTGTGACATATTCCACTTTGCACTGAGACTCTTGTTATTGCTTGTGCTTTCAATCTGGCACGTAATGCTTTGCAGCAGTGGCTTTTGCCTCATTTCTAAAGCTCAAATGCTCACCAAGCATTGGATTGTTAACCCTCTAATAAGGAACATGAGCTGGGATTAATCTGTTGTGAGACAGGTTAGTTTTACCCTGCTGTTGTTGCAATAGCAATCCTGCTTAGTACTGCAGGAAGTGCAGTTTGAGTGTGATTTTTTTTTTTTTTTCATAAACATGCAGCCCTGTATTACGACAAGGACAAAAAGGAAAATAAACCCTACACAAAATAAACTAATAACCTGAAAAACACAAATATTTGCCACACAAAACCTTTTAATCTTAAGGTCATGGTTCGTTACCTGCTGTCTGTGTACGTTAGCGTAAATCCTCCTAAAACAGGCTTTGTTGTTTCCATAAAGCCCCTTGCCTTGCTTTTTAGCCCTCAAGCATTTATTGCAGCTGTAACATCAATTTAATTTGTGGATCAAATTTTCACTTTGTTTGGCCCTTTCGGGGGTGGTGAGGCAATTGCCATTAGAATTAATACCTCGGGGTGGTGACGCTCAAAATAGAAACAACCTACCAAGCAGAATATAAAGCCAAACAGTAGATTATAATCTCAGTGATCTGACAAACCCTGGAATAATTGGCTTTTTGGGATGACTGAGAATTGAAGTCAGAGGCAGCACAAAGACTTTACTTGAAGTAACACTCCTGTCTGGCATCATTAGTGTGAGCAGGAAGGTTTGATAAGAGGAATTTCTTGTCAGCACCATCAGGAGGGCCCGTACTGCTGCCCAGAAGAGATCCTTATTACAGCATGACATAATCTTTATTCTCCACCAGCAGAGAAACATTGTTTGTTAATTTCACAGTTAGCGAGGAGCAGACCTGCAGTACACTTTCGTTTCTGTCGTTGACATTTAGCTCAAATGAAAAAGGATTTGCATTCAGCATCAAACTGCTGCAATTAATATAAGTTCAGTGAAATGAAACATTACTTTGCTTGGACTTCCCTCCCAGTTAAGGCTGTTGTTAGTGAGTCTCAGTCAAGATTTAATGGAATGGATTCTCCTTGATAGGAAAAGTAGTTTAATTGAACCCTTTTTTTTAAATGTCACAGCAGCCATATCAGTATTAATTTCTGAGTCAATTATCTGCTGTTGTTCAGTGGATAGCGCTTGAAATATTCTGTAGGAGTGTCTGGGGACACACAGTCTTTCAGCGCTTCTGCAAATGATTTGTGCCACAGCTCTACTCCTTGATAAAGAATGCGGAGTAAGAAATGTTTGATGATGACATACATTTGGATTAACCAGGATGCTAAAAGAAGCATTCTCAGTAGCTAATCATTGCTATCAATCATCATTAAGAAACTTTTACTCATATATAAATGTGTAAAATCAAAAAATGTCATATCTGTTTAAGATAAAAATACATAACAATAAGAATAATGCATTATAATACAGCTGTTTATTTTTTTTTTAAAGGAATATTTTAGGTTTACTTAAGAAATGCAAACCTCCTTTACCAGCATTTGTGCACCCAAAGAAATGGACACCTTTTTTCTGATGTGAGATAAGCATGCGTGTTAGAAAATTAACAGTCCAGAAATTTTGGGCTAACTTTAAGTATGTAATTCACGTTTATTTATATAGTGCCACATCACAACCAAAAGGTGCTTCACGGTGCTTTATACTGTAAGGTCAACACCCTACACTACACTGTGAGTACTATGAGTAAGCACTTTGTGATGGTGGGAAGGAAAAACGCCCTTTTAACAGGAAGAAACCTCTGGCAGAGCCAGGCAGTGCACACAGGAAATCCAAAAATTGTTTGATGTACTTGCAAATTAGTTCATGGCTGAAGACGTGTTTTATAAATTTAAATGAAGCTTTTCATTGTTAATTAATATGTGCATGCTACTTTTGTGTCTGTTTGCATGTGGACTGAACAAAGTGAACATTTTTAATTCATGATGTAAAGGTACATAAAGTTCACTCAGTTTTGGAGTCAAACAAAAATTCATAAAATCAGATTTTTGCCATTTAATGTTCAGAAGCGTCTTATTGGCTTCAAATATTGCTCTTACTGGTTAGATATGAAATTAAGAAAAAAAATTTGCAATAAAAAATTTGGATTTTTTCCATTAACTACATTAACCATTACAACCAGCTGCACCAGTGTCTTTCTATCATTTTTTTTTCAGGACTAAGGTCCCTTACTTTATAAAACCAAGGGATAGACTGATCAGGGGACAGGGTTTGACAGATTTTGGTGGTGCATAAAATGGTGCATTTTGTTTACATCCAGGTAAACAGCCTATGTGGACACCAAGACAGGAAGATACGCGGCAGTCTAGAAAACCATCAACTATCGTTTGAGGATGATTTCTCTTTTTATTAGCTTTTAAATTTTCTGTGCACAGAACGGGAGGTCTTCCAGATGTCTGCCGGTTACACCAGCAGCGCCGAAGCGCTGGCCGCTGTCCCTAGAGGTTAAGCCATCACACAGTGACTTTTGTGTTCCCAGGCTGTTCTGTTTGGATCAGCCTTTGAACAGTCTTTGCTCAAAACTTCAAGACTGCACCTCAGATGTACCCCTGATTTATTCCAATATGTGTCGCTTTGAAGATTTAAGATCATATTCAGTGACATTTGCCCTGTAGTGGGTATTGAAGTTAAGCAGAAGTTAAATCAGCTGCTTTGAGACTACTTAATACCAGTACAATTTTAATGATTAAGATACTGCATTCATTGCCTAATAGCAATTCTTCAATAAAAAAGGAATTAACATAATAAAAGTATGAACATTCCTGTAGGAAAATGTTTCATATTTAGCTTTTTAATATAGAGAACTTTTCTTTTGTGAGCTTGATAGGGAGTTTTAAACTGCAACATTGCAAACCTCTAATAAACACAGTGGGATATTTCAGGTCAATATCAGCTTTGTATCCATTCTGACATAATCATACAAGTATTGAAAGTGGCATGATATCAGGCAGGCCTGAAATTACACTAGCCTACAAACATGACCTGCTTTGTTTAGCACTCTCCTGTGACTCTGTCAGTAAAGTGGCAGCAAGCAGTCATGCATTAAATTACATATATTAGAATCTATAGAGTCTAACCTGTATAGATTTTTTTCAGGAGGGGAATTTGCTCATTTCTATTTCAAGCCCAGAGGTTGGTTGGTCTTCTAAATTGATCTGGCGAACACAGCTGCTTCTAAGAAACCTGCTCCAACCTGATAAGCTCAGTAACCATGGCACCTTTACCAGCATAGCTTAGACATCAAATATGCTTCATTTCAGATGGGAAGCTGAAGTCATGAACTTCCTCAGGTATCAAGTCTGCCTCCAGAAAGGTAGAAATTATTCTGACACCTGTGAGACACAGGAGAGAATTTTCAGCCCCAAGAACTGCCCTCCAGTGTGTTCAGCAGCTACAGCTGCAATCAGCATGGGAGAAAGCACGAGGGGTCCTGTTCTTGCTCTTTTTGACTGCTTTCCATCTCCATTAAGAGAAGCATAGGGTAAATAAATAAATAAAGTGTTGTCTTTATGTTTTGAAGCCTTTGATGATGATTAAAAAAAAAAAAGATATCTCTGATGTTGTATGTTGTTGTATTAAAAAGCTTGCAGAGGAGCTCTCTGAGAGTGACATTTGCAAACCAGCCGGATCCCCTCACAGTAAAATGGCCCAGAAGGTGAACTGAGTAATTTCAAATGAGTACACTGGGAGCCTTCAGCAGTCCAGAAGAAAATCGCCATCAAATAAAGTGAAATGATAGAAGTGGGAAGAGCCTGACCTTAATAACTTTAACGGTACCTGCACACAGAATGTGTATTGAAGTGTGTGTAGGGTATGTTGGGTGTGAATCGGTAAGTGGTAAGTGGAAGTATTATTTCATAGACATTTCAGACAGTGTTTAATTATTCATTGCTGAACACACACAAGCAAAACTAGGCTCGCCGAATCTAAAAACTCATATTATTTCAGGTTCAGTAGAGGAAAAGATTTGAGTTATTTGCCTGAACATGATTGAAAAAGCCTCTGCAAGTGGTATATAGACATGTACTACAATGGGATTTATGGCTCACCTTGAACAGTTTGATTTGCGTTTACTACAACTTCCTTGCACCAAACAGAGCATGGCTTCTTCAGTTTATTGACCAGCTCTGCTGCAATGCTGAAATAATTAATCAGTTCAATTGTATTAAAGAGAAAATTGTCTCTAACTGCGCATGCCTCGTGTACTGAGGTCTGGGATTGACTCCACTCCAGGCAGTGTGCTGCATATCACTGCACAGTGTGCACTGATTACTTAAAGAAAGTTGTGTACTTTCTGGAAATAATGATGAAGTCGAAAACTGCTCTAGTGCCCACTTGATGCTAGCTCCAAGGAGAGTTCCTCCCCAGAGGAACATGTTAATATGTCCAATTAAAACGAACAGCATTAAAATGCATATTTACAGCCTCTTACTGTTTTAGCCTCTATAGACCCCCCCCCCCACACACACACACACACACACACACACACACACACACACACACTCATAAAAAGTTCAAGGATGGTGATTTTTTTTTTTTTTTTCTAATAACTCATCCACTTGGATACCCGACAGCTGTCCTGACATACAGCTGTAGCTCTGTTAGACCTTCGCTGCTTTGAAAGTGACCAATCACACTGGGGCCCATCTTCCTTTAGGTGCTGCTTTCTAGACTGCATGGCTGCTTTGTGCACTTGGCCGCTGAGTTCTGCACAGGTGCACAGGTTGTTGAATTTAGACTTTAATTGCGTGAGTGGTGACAAATACCTGTGCCTGTGAAAATATGTTTTTTCCTTTTGTATGATTATGTTTTATCTTGCACAATACCTTTGGTACAAATATAATAAAGCAATAGTTGCAATTTGCTTGCATTAATTGTACATACCCTTATCATATTTGCTGACATAACATTATATCTGAACATTATTTTACTATAATAAACCCAAAACTTGCTGTTTTGTAAATATAGATGACAAAGTTTTTGTTGTACTTACAGTTTGTTGAAAATAAGCCTTCAGACTAAAGAACATAAAAGATTTTTTTCCACTTCTGTTTTTAGCTCTTTGGCTTTGTATCAGAGAGCCGTCACCACCAAAAGCACACCCTGTTTTTGTATCATTTAAAGATGACTGAAAACAAAGTGGGGATTAGCGGCTTCTTTTAAGTGCTTGTGAGAATGATTTTGAGCTGCTACAAATAATTTCATCACAGAGATGCATTTATATTCTGTATTCAGGCAAAAACAAAAAAGCAATTTATGAGCTCTAAAATACCACTGCTCCATTTTCATACAGCAGTGAGTCATATGCAATTTGTGATAAATCAATGGTCCCAGCTGAAACATTTCCTGGTTTTGTGGCATTTACGGCTTTATTTCATTATTCATCTGTTCCTTCCCGCACTGAAAGTGACTAATTACCAAAAAGACGAACCAAGAACGGACGGAGGTCCTGCTGGAGTTTTCCGTTAAATCTTCTAGTGGAGATGACCACCTTGCATTTTGATCTTCTAATCAGCGCACTTGTACATCTTCACTGCCTCCAAATGAGAACATTAGTGTAATGGCTGTAGTCACAGAAGCAGAGCTGCAGCATTAAAGGGCATCCAGCTTTCAGAGTGTTTTTATATTGGACGACTTGAAGCTCAAATAGAAAGTTGTGAAATGAAATTTTTTGCAGTTAAACTTTACTACTACATTTTATTCACTTATTTTCATACAAACTGTAACAAAAAACTTTGTTCCATATCAACCTGGGAACCCATTGCAGGATAGCCTGGGGCCAGTATCCATCTGTCCATCCATCCATCCATCCATCCATCCATCCATTCATCCCACTGAACCAGTTATGGGTTGTGGTGGAAATCTGAAACAAATTAAAGACTATGAAGGTCTTTTTATATTATTTAATCAACCTTTGCAGATACAGACAGAATAAGGTCTGTGAGTATCTGATGATAAAGAAAGGGAAACTCTTAACCTTTAAAGCAGGCTTATCACATACACCAGATATGTGCAGCTGATCAGTGGCAAAACAAAGTCTATTCAAGCATACTTCCAAAGCTGTAAATCAGAATCTGTTCCTTCTCCCTAAAAGCTCACACAGAGCCCCTTTTTCATAGGTTCAGCTGCAAATTCCTGTGTAGTGATAAAGAAGGTTCATGCATATGTCATATAATGGTTACACAAAGAATGAAGAAGACTGCTACATATAAGCAAATTATACACGTGTAGACCATTATACAACAATGATTTATGTGTTGGTGAAAAAAATTCAGTTTGGTAGCTTATTAATCATATCACTGGTCTTCATCTGCACTGATTTAACAAATGTATGTTTGTTTTAAGTTTATGCAACACAGTGTGTGCAAAAATGCTTAGACGTAGGATTAAGTCTGACTTCTCGCAACCATTTAAACCATAAGATGCTGCGTTCAGTGTGCTTCATGTCTCTTAACATATGTAGCAACATGCTTTTGTTTAACTTTACTTTAAAGTAAAACATAAATACAGATTTTGATGCTGCAGTCTGTGCTTATTTTATTTGGTTTTTATCATTTCACAACCCTAAAAGGAAGTGGAGGAAAACAGGAAGACTTAAATGCACTACACATGAACCCCGTGCAGACTTAGACCACAGTGGGCTCAACAAGAGCTGAAACCCTAGTTAGCAGTGGTGGCCCCTTGGGAAATAAGGGAGCAGTTGAAAGTATCTAAGTAGCTTAGTTACCTGTTATATAAGCTAATGTTAAGTATATAGCTATATAGTTTGCTACTGTACTTAGCTAAGGCGCTTATAGACATAATAACATAGACTTCACATAAAAAGTGAAGCCAATGTGGAAGCATTAAATCTCTGTTGTTTCTTTGACCAGTGTGAACAGCCTCTGGTTTTGAGAAAAAAAAACTTTTGTTTACGGCCTCAATCTCTAGTTTTAAGTCATATTAAATCTAATATGATGTTCATTTTTTAAATTTTGGGCCCCACTACAGTCAAACACGAGCAGTAAAGTAGAGTATGCATTAGGGCGGTCTTAGCTTGTGAAGTGCAGTTTTGAAACAGTAAGTCAAAATGCTCAACTTGAGGTTTCACAACAGGACATTACTAACCAATGGGTGATGTCACTGTGGCTGCTTTCATCTTTTATATACAGGCTATGCATATTAACTTTATAGCTTCGTGAATTATGCGCATTTCTGCTATACCGCAAGTTTCACACTGTAAAAATGCTTTTGGTCAGAGTTTCAGAAATACAGACCATTTTTCTGCTCATGTTTCATGTCTTATTGACAGTACCAAATTTTGTGTCATTAAAGGTTCAATTTTTCAGTTCAGTGGCTTGTGAAAACGTATTTCTGAGTTCCTTAACCTATTGGTGATGCATCCTATCACACTGTAGCTTTTTTTTTTGTTCTTTCTTTTTTTTTTTAATTTTGGTAGCAGATGGAATTGACAGGGAGGCACCTTCACATAACACAAGGTCAGTGGAGAGTCGTGTCATTTCCCCTCAGGTGTGGGTGGGAATTAATTGCACTCTGTCTCTACTGACTGGACAATTTCATACAGACAAAAAAGCATATTAATATCTGGCATGAAAGCAATTATGTAGTGTTATACAGAGAAATAGAGTGATATTGTGGCATGCAATATTAATTTCTTTCCCTCTTGTGCAGAAAAAAGATTATCAGTGTGTAATCTTACATGAATAGTAGTTGAAAATCTTTTACATCAAGTCACAGCCTCTACTTCTTTCCTTTTTCTACTACAATTGACTCTCAATTCAAAGGAGAGTGCTCATGCATGTTACAATGTGTCTTTTGTGTACGATTTTTGTCAATCCCATCTTCCTCTCCGCTAAAGCCAGCTTGGCCTGATAATAAGATTAGAGTGTGGAGAGGCAGCTTAGCGACCTGGCCGAAGTAACAGTGATTGATTATCTGTAAAGCTGCTGCAAAAAGACATGACAGGGAATGGGGTCTCAGAGCAGAGAGAGAGGATGTGAGGCTGCAGAGGTAAAAGGGCAACAGGTGCTATTCAGCCACTGCACAAATGCATCTATAAAACCACAGTGTGTCTGGCTTAAATGCCAGAGCTGAAAATATGCAGGGTTTGGACAGTTATCCTCAGAAACACCTGCATGTACGCATGCAACACTGAAATATTGGCTGAGGCCATTCTTTGTGGATTTTGCGTGTTCTCTCCTGGTACTCTGGCTTCCTCCCACAGTGGTTAGGTTAACTGGTGATTCTAAGTTGAAATGGTTGTCTGTCTCTATGTGTTGGCAACCTGCTAATGCTGTACCCTGCCTCTTGCCCCATGGCAGCTGGGAGAGGCTCCAGCCCCCCACAACCCTCAATTTGATAAGCGAAAGAAAATGGATGGATGGATATATGTAATATAGTCACAATGCATAGCCAAGTTTGGGCTGACAAAATGGATACCATGAATGCAATTAAAGCACATTTTAAGACAAAAGTAAATGCAGGAGAACATGGCTCCATACAATTAAAGTCTGGATCCACACTTAAATCTAGGCAAAATCCAATTTTTGACAGTAGTATAAGTAAAACATGCTTACATGCTCGGTCAGATGATGATTTATTGGTTGATCCGTGTTCCATTCCTCATCTGTGGCCACGAGCTGTGAGTAGTGACTGAAAGAAGCAGTGAGCTTCCTCCATAAGGTAGCTGGGCTCTCCCTTAGAGATAGGGTGAGGAGTTTCGTCATTCACCTCAGATACTCCACATTGAAAGGAGCCAGTTGAGGTGGTTTGGGCATCTGACCACTATGCTTCATATGCATCTCCTTGCTAGAGCAGCTGAATGCTATTTCAGTATACATTACAAATCACTAATTTCACACATTTCACCCATTTTCTTTTGGTCCACACATTTGAATAAATGCCAGTTGGCATCTACTTAGGGACCAGCTTTATATTTATCAACTTTGTGTTAGCGAAAACCAAAGAAGCTCAGGAGGATTACACAAATGCCACAATAAATCTCTTTTCTGTCTCTGACCATTACCCAGAGAGACCACACCGAGAATCTTAAGGGAGCAACTGTTCTCCATCTAATCCCAAAAATGAGGGAGCACATGTACAAAAGCACAGTTTATAATGGATTCGCAGCCAGACCCTCGAGAGGCTTTAAAAGCTTCTCTCACTTAATCTATCATGTCAGGGTGTGGGGCCATTGAATCCTTTTACACGTTGATATAATCCAAGCTGATTACAGTCCTCTCACCTCCCTTAAATTACTGCTGCTCTTAATTGTGTTGAGTGCAAGTCGACATTGACTTTGCCTCTGTGTTGTGTACTGTCTTTGTTCTCTGTGTGCAGTGGAAACCATTTTGTTTAATTCTCTCGAAAATAGAAAGGCTGAGGTTATATCTGAATTGTAATGTCTGTCGCGCTGCAACAATTTCTCTTTGTTGTGTGTTTATGAATCTATTTGTGATTTGTTGTGGATCTGTTGGTGGTTGAAATAAAAGCCTTTTTTCAGGTCTTTGAATTTAATCGCTCAGTCTGTCCTGCTGTCACACACTGGTAATCTTTCTGTATCCGCAATCTGCACTTCAGATTGCTGTGAACTCTTTACAGTCTTGGACGATTCACCCCTATCAGCCAGCTTTAAAATAATTAACCCTCTGGTTTGAGAAATGGAAGAAAATAGTGAAAAATTTACTTGGCAATTTGCTTAAACCATAACTAATTTCATTACACAGCTATTTGGTCTTATTGTATAATTAGCTCCAACACCAATATTCAAAATTGACAGAATCACAGATAAGAAGCTGGAATTGTTTGAAGCTTTGTGTACTTATTTATTTACAAAAAGGCAGTTAATTAAAAAGAAAAATAATAGTAGTGTGCAAAGCCACCCCTTTATATTTTGCTAGGAAAATGGGAAAGTGGTGCAGTGTTTGAAACATGTGCATGCAAACAGTATAGAAGGCAAAAACAGAAATTCTAACAAGCTTGAAAGTCAATATTTGGTATGACCAAGTTTATTCTTCAACACAGTCTGAACGCTCTTACGCAGCTTTCTTCTAAGTTCTTTAAATAGTTTGTTACCTCCTCCTCTCCTGTTTGGGGCTCTCACCAATATTGTTCCTTCACTTGTGTCAATCACTAACAGTTCACTGAGGTAGTGTTGTGTTGCACTGTATTTTAAACATGCCTAGGTAACTCCTCTATTAAAGAAATCTAATCTTGATGCCAGCTGTCTTGTCAATTATCGACCTATTTCAAAACTGCCATTTGTTAGATTATTAGAGAAAATTGTAGAAAGTCTGTTGAAATCTTGCAATTTACAGATTGTTGACCCTTTTCAGTCTGGCTTTCAAAAGCAGCACTCTATTGAGTCTGCTCTTTTGAAAGTCTATAATGATCTTTTAATGGCTTCTGATGCAGGGAAATGTTCTGTCATAATTTTTACTTGATCTCAGTGCTGCCTTTGATGCCGTTGATCATAACATTTTACTTAACATGCTTAAGGTTTTCAGCACTAGGCTGGTTTTCTTGTGTTAAAAAATACTCTGGTGAAAGTTGAAGCACTGATTCAACGTCTTTACTTAAGTAAAAGTGATAAAGTACAGGCTCTGAACTGTACTCAGAGTAAGAAAGTAAAAGCAGCTCTTTGGACGACATTTATTTCTATTTTTGTGCAAAGCTAACTGAACCTCATGTACTATATTAATATAATAATAAAATATTATTACATGAGAATACAAATGTTATTGCAATCTAAATTCTAATTTTAATGCATGTAAAACAAAAATGAGTATAATCGGGGTTAAAGTAGGATTCAGAAGGTGGAGGAACCCTAAGATTGGTTGTAGAGTCACAATAATTTTTATTGTGAGTTCCAGTAAAGTTTCTTTGCATACAGGCTGTGATCAGCTAGAGCTTTACTGCAAATTCACCACAGTACAGCAAACTAACCTGTTTATCCTGCATTAAACTGCAGTATTTTCATGCAACCTTTGAATAACACAAAGTATACCTCAGTTTGTTTTGCAGGATGTTTCACAATATGAAAAAAAACACTTCTCATCATATAAAGTGCCTTGAGGTGACTGTTGATTTGGCACTATATAAATAAAATTGAATTGAATTGAATCATATAGAGATCCAAGATCTGATGTAAAACTGATGACGTGCACTATAAAGTTCCATTGTATCAAATGTCACTGAGCAGTCCTTACCTTTTAAATATAACCTCTTCTTCCTCTCCTGTCCTGTCCTGTCCTTTTTAATGCATCTCTGAGTGAAGTTAACTCTCATTCTGGGAAACAGCAGCTGGACCTTTAGTTAGCAAACACACTGTGTGACAAACTGCACAAACTTGTGTGTTTGCTGATATTTGTTGGGCTGATAGAAACATTGCATGTGAAATTAACCGCCACAACAGATTACTCCATTTTTGCTTGCTCTTCTTCTGTAGCGCTAGCTAGATGTTGAAGTATCACAACCACATCTTATAGACATCTGGCCCACTTTAACCCCGGAGTACAGCACTGTAAATGATAGATATGTTTGTCCTCGTTCATCTCTTTGTATATGATAAGACCCAGCAATATATATAAATATGTTCTATTGTTCCTTAGGCTCAAAGCAGATTGATGTTTGAAGGCAATATGAAATGAAAACTTCCCTAGAAGCCTAAACTAATGAGACTGTTTTGAAAATGTAAGGAATAGAAAATATAGATATTTGTGTAAAAATGTAGGGAGTAAAAGTAAAAAGTTATAAGAAAAATAAATACTCATGTAAAGTACAGATACCTGAAAATTCTACTTAAGTATAGTAATGCATTATTTGTACTTCAATACTTCACACCTCTGTTTATCAGATAGGACTTTCTCTGTTAGGACAAGCAAGTTCAGTTCTAACATTGCCTTCTTAAATTGTGGGATTCCACAAGGTTCAGTCCTGGGTTCATTATTATTTTCTTTCTACATGCTTCCTTTAGCTGGCATTTCTGATCATTTCTTTGCTGATGACATTCAGCTGAATATGTCTTTTAAGCCCCACCAGCTGGATAGGCTTTCCACCCTATTGGCTCTCTAGTAATTACCTTGTTTTAAAGCCAACAAGATTAAGATAAGATAAGATAAGATAGTGTTTATTCGTCACATGCACAGTTATACACAGTACAATGCACAGTGAAATGTATTTTGTACCTGCAACCATATATACACACACATATAAATAAGAAGAAGAATAAAAATAAAAAGTAATTCACACTATACACTATACTCTATATACTATACACTATACACACTTTTACATGGAATTATAGATTATAAATTATAATATTTACATTGTGCAATGATAGTCCAGTTAGGGCTCAGAGTTGAGCAGACGGATGGCTTGTGGGTAAAAACTCTTCTTCAACCTTTCAGTCTTAGCCCTCAGGCAGCGGTAACGCCGGCCTGATGGGAGCAGGGAGAAGAGAGAGTGTCCGGGGTGGCTGGGCTGTTTTAGGATCTTCATGGCCCTCAGCCTGCACTGCTTGGTGTAAATGTCCTGCAGGTTGGGGAGGGTGGTTCTGATGGTCCGTTCAGCTGAACGAACCACCCTTTTTAGGGCCATGAAGTCCTGCTTGGTGCAGTTTCCCATCCAGGTGGTGATGTTCCCACGCACGATGCTCTCGATGGTGCAGGTGTAAAAGTTCCTGAGCACCTTGAGTGGGAGCTTGAAGTCTCTCAGCCGCCTGAGGAGGTAGAGACGCTGTCTGGCCTTCTTCACAGTGATGTTTATGTGATGAGTCCAGGACAGGTCCTGTGAGATGGTCACTCCCAGGTATTTGAAGGTGTCCACTCTTTCCACCTCAGCACCACTGATGACAAGTGGATGGTAGTCCCTCTGCTGCTTCCTGCTGAAGTCCACGATCAGTTCCTTCGTTTTGCTGACGTTGAGCAGGAGGTGGTTCTCCTGGCACCAGTTCTCCAGGCGGGAGACCTCTCTCCTGTAGGCTGTCTCCTCATTGTGGGAGATTAGTCCCACAACAGCAGTGTCGTCAGCAAACTTGATGATGACGTTGGACTCTGACGTGGCCTCGCAGTCACGGGTGTACAGTGAGTACAGCAGAGGGCTGAGCACACAGCCTTGGGGGGATCCAGTGTTGAGGGTGAGGGAGGATGAGGTGAGGTGACCCACTCGTACCACCTGTGGTCTGCTGGTCAGGAAGCTGTGAACCCACCTGCACAGGGATGGGCCCAGGCCCAGGTCCAGCAGCTTAGAGACCAGCCTGGAGGGAACTATGGTGTTGAATGCTGAGCTGTAATCTACAAACAGCACTCTCACATAGTTCCCCTTACCAGTGTCTATGTGTGAAAGGGTCTTGTGGAGGAGACCATGGTTATAGCTCCTCCTGAACTATATTCAAAAATCAGTCATGTTCTTGCCTCTTTTCGTCCTACCGCTAAGTCCAGCATTTGTAATCTCAGTGTAATATTTGATCGACTCGCATGTAAGATCTTTGTCTTGTTCCCATTTCTTTCATTTAAGGAATGCTTCTAAATTGCAACATATGATCTCTTCAGCTGAACTTGAAAAATTGTCCATGCATTTGTGTCGTCGTGTTTAGATTATTGTAATGCCCTGTTTGGCTTGGACAAATCATCTCTTTCACACCTCCAAGCAATACAAAACACTGCAGCCAGATTATTAACACGTTCCAGCAAGCAAGCTCACATTACTCCTATTGTACATTCTTTACATTGGTTCCCAATCAATTTAAGAATTCGTTTCAAAGTTCTTATATTTACATACAGAGCACTCAACAGCCAGGCTTCAGACTGTATTTCTCAACTTTTTACAAAATATATGGCTTCTTCTTGGGGGTGGGGGTGTGGGGGGTGGATTTTGTGACTGTCTGTGACAAGTGCTCAATAAATAAACTTTACTTACTTCTTGAAGGACATTCAAAGCTCTTCTTTGGATGTTTGTTGCCTTTTGTTCGATTTTCTGTGAAGATGGTCCCACGCTGCTTCAATAATGGTGAGGTCCTAGCTCTGGGGAGTCCAATGCATAATTGATAATGCTTCATTGTGTGTTTTTCTGTCCAGGTATGCGTTTGCTGCATTGCGTTTGGGATCATTGTCATGCTGAAAATTGAATCAGATGCTTTCCAGATGGTATTGTATGGTGGATCAAAATCTGATGCTACTTTTCAATGTTTATAATTGCATAAATTTTGACAAGATCTCCAACACCACTGGCTGAAATGAAGTCCCAAATCATGACAGAGCCTCCATCATGTTTTACAGAGAGCTGTAGACACTCCCTGTTCTAGCTTGCTCCTGATCTCTTCTATACATGTTTGACACTTTGGACCAAAAATTTCAAATTTGAATTAATCACTCCATGAGACCCGTTGCTGCTGAAGGGCCAAATGCATCTTTCAGTTCCTGTGTCAGGTCTTTTTTTTTCTTGCATTTTTTCTTATGTCTTAAAGATATGACTTTCAGATGCTGTTCATTTGTATATAGTTTTTAGGCCACCACTTTTTCTTTTGTGTGCCACTTGTTCACTTTCCTCAAAGTTTTAAAGTCACATTGCACCCAATGCCAAGTTATGCCCACTTTTCTGCTAATAGCTCTTTGGGAATCATTTTGTTGATGCATCTTTGGCATTTTTTTTTAGATTAATAGCATTAGACCTTTGCACAGTACTGTATATAAACATGTCACATACTAGTAATATTTGTGTAACAATAATATTTCCACATTAATATAGCACACACTTCTATATAGTAGCATGTTGTGTTGTTTTGTGGTATTGATTGTGATAATGATTCATAAATCCGTATCACAAAAGTGTCTTCGTAAATAGTTAATCACCAATGTTACCTGTTTACACTAAAATGTAAGCTTGCACCTCTTGATAGCGAGTGTGTTAACTGTCCTTCAAGCATAGGCTCTGGCTTTAACATGTCTCTGAATCTTTACCAGCAGCAGGGCTGCTCTCCCATTACTGGCCCTGCACTTAGGCCTTGCATTGAAGAGAAAATTTTTCTACTGGGATCAATACAGTGTCACATTAGCACAGTAGTGCACAGCAGGGTAGTAAAGCAAGACTTGAATTAGCTGTACAAATTGCAGGGCCACGGTAATCATGCCTTTGATTTATGAGGATGTCAAACAGACGATAATGAGTCACTTCACTCAGCAGTACCGCCTGTAATACAATGTGGACTAAAGCAGCTGACTATATTTTATTTTTATGTTGTAACGGCCCTGTTTCTGAAAAATATTGTTCCCACTCAAGTAAAATCTATTCTTCTTTACAGTACGACTGGGGTTAGGTAATTACATGAACACCCATTTGTAGGAAAATTTAACATAACAGACAACTCTAGTAGACATTAGCCACAAACAAGTATTTCAGGCTATTTTTTTCACTGTTTTTGTTCAGGTCCAGGTCCTGAACTAATTGCTTTGGTTTAGGAACAGATCAACTTTTTCTTTTCACAACATTTACCACTTGGGAAGTTTTTCTGTTACCAGGGTAACAAGTCCCACCATTGAATATACGATTGATTGCTTGAAAAATAGAAGATTTAGCAAATTAAGTTGCATTTTAAGACATCACCTGGGAAAGTCCTGCATTTGGTTAAACTGCAAGAGAACTGAGTGGAAGACAAAGAACTAAACTCAGGTTACTTAGGTTAGAGTCTTTTCCTGTTGCTGCGCTCAACTTAGGCCGGATCCTTCAGCAATACTGTCGGTGGTTGTGGGTGGGTGGGAGGGCCAAAATGTCAATTAATAATTCAAGTAGTTGGACATGTATGGGAAGGGATAAGGACCAACAAGGTCATCACAACCATCTGATCCTGACTCTCTTCCATGCCTATCTCTTTGAAGATTTATATAAATGATTTCATTAAGTACAATCCCTCATGGCATTTCAGACTCTACACATCTTGCTTAAACGCTAAAAACTTTATACACACTTTTATTGCTAATTAAATAATAAACTTCTTTTCACACTTTTACTCATATATGCTCCATATCTGACTCCTAAATACATGTTAAAATGGCATTCTATAATTAGGATATTTTAAAATATAGATTCAGCCTATGTAATGGCATGTCTGTCAGGTGTTAATTATTGATCAGCTCATTTCTCTGCCTAAGGTAAAGATAGACATTGAAATATAAGGTGTGTTAAACATGGACCTCACTGAAGTTTCAATTTAACCATGACCAGGTGTATGGTAGCTTATTCCAGAGGGACTTTTCTCCTCAAAATCTTTACAGCACTGCAATAGTTTTGAGGTTTTAAGAATCAGGAGGCATCTTCTTACTTGGATTTTTTTTTTTTTTATTATATAAAAGTATTAAATGTTTATTATGAAATGAAATTTTTTTTTTCCACCAAATTTACAGGTTAAAACTGAACTAACAAGAGGCACTCTGAGAGCACAAGCCTCCACCAAAGCAGCTCGCTCACTGAGCGGTGTTTATTTTTAAGGAAATAGTATTGTTTTTTGTATATATTTTTTTCTTTGTCCTTTTTAAATATACTTTAAGAGGTTTATAGTGCAGTAAAAATCAGATAAGAGTAGCATGAGAGATGGTTACTTTGATTACGCAAACTTTATGTAGGAGTAGTTAATGGATAATAGGTATTGATTTGTAATTAACTGGACATGAATAACTTGAGCTTTTATATAATATTATACTACAGTAGATACCTAACTAGGAAACTCATTCTCTTTCTCTTGGCAATACTTCCTTTAAAGATATAACACATTTTGGGGTCTACTTGAAAGAAAGGCAGAAGTGAAATGTTAAAGTGAGGTCATTAGATTCCCCATATACCAGCATCATTTCCTAAATGTTGCCAGTACAAACAAAGGCAGCATCATTTTAAGTATAGTTTTAAAGATAAAGGCATTTATGAAAGTTTGACCTTATTTGACCTTGAAGAGGTCAGAGGTTCAAAGTAATGTGATATTTAGAATCCCCATATATCATTCCCTATATGCCTTTGACCTTCAGATCAGTCTAATGACCTTGAAGGACAGGTCAGAGGTCAAATGTGGCATGTGTGTGGTAATTTTTTTATATGGTACTTTCTATATGTTGACAATACATTCCACATTTTAAAGAATCATTTTCTCAATCAGTTTCTAAATTATAAAACTTTTTGTCAATTTTTGACCAATAAATCATCAAGTTGACCTTGAAGATCTTGGTGGATGTAAACCAAATTTTAATGGATTGTTAACAGGACCACACTACACACCCCTACAAAGTTTAATCCGAATTTATTCAAAACTTTTCAAGCTATCATGTTTACAGACAGAATGACACTCACGCACGCACACACATGCAAACTGGAGCCTATCCCAGCTGTCACAGGGCGAGAGGCAGGGTGCACTCTGCACAGGTCGCCAGCCTGTTGCAGGGCTAACACAGTGAGACAGACAGCCATTCTCACTCACACCTATGGGCACTTTAGAATCACCAATTAACGTAACCCCAGTAACTGCATGACTTTGGTCTGTGGGGGGAAACTGGAGTACCTGGAGCAAACCCGCGCAGACATGGAGAGAACATGCAAACTCCACACAGAAAGGCCTGGGCCAAGGTGGATTCGAACCCAGACCTTCTAGCTGTTCACGTAAGACTCCAAATGATTGAAAATGGCTTGGTGTGTAACTAGGCAGCTGTTTATTGGCACATGCCCTATATTCACTTTTTAGGGTAGTCAAATGACTGGGATTCAAACTTTTTATGATACAAAAGCTATTGTTTTGATTTACTAAAGAGCAGAGCTGGCCCAAGGTGCTATGAGGCCCTAAGCATAATTTGATTTAGAGCCCCCACCCCCAGCTAAAGCCATCTCCTACCACCCATCTCAGCAGCGCCAGTATTAACTATATATTGTCCATGCTTGAATGTTTGTGCATTGTAACCTAAGGTCACCATACACTGACTGAAATGAAGGCTTGTTTGGTGCCTCTGTTTAACTAACATCATTGTCAGTGAATATTTACGATAAAATGCTTTAATTACTTGTTAGAAACACACCTTTAGCCTGATGATTTTTTTCCCTGTTTTTCTTTTTTGCTTCCCCCACTCCAGTGGGATAAATCCTTTTTGGGGGCATACTTGTTGCAATCTACTTAGAAACAATTATAATGTATGAACCTGACGCCACAGGCAGTGAAAATGATTAAACCAATAGTGTTGTTAGATCGTCAACATATGTATCAAAATATTTCACTTTGTCTTGTATATTACCATTGAAACATCACAAACAATAAATATGCATTTATCAACCTTTCCATGACTTTCAAGTGCTCTTGAGTGCCCCCTCCTGGTGTGAGGGCCCTAAGTAGCTGCTTGGTCTGCTTGTCCCTGGGCCAGTGCTGCTAAAGAGTTTTTCAGTGACTCATATAATGAGGTGTCCTGACCAATCAGGGCTTAGTCATCCAGACTTGTCCAGGAAACTTCAAGCTGCATGGTGCAGGGAACAGCTGTGATAGGTACTTTCAGGAGCTGGTCAGGTGCTGATTGAGCGAATGTTTGAGTTGCTTTTCCTTGGCATTCAATTGTTGGAGCACACATTTTCAATATCATTCGATCATGTTCATTTACTTATGGGAAGCCAAAATTGTGACCAAGATTAAAATTAATTGTGCAGCCCTGATGGAGGACACCAACTTGTCTGCAAACACTTGCCAATGACTCGCTAAGTGGTAGTGAAACTTGAAAAAGTGCAATGCGAGACCAGAAACAGAGACCGTTTGCCTTCAAAGTAAGATTTGCACCTTTTAAAAGCTGTTATGGAAGCGGTAAAGCATGATTTTTACGCTGAAGACAAATTTGTGTGGCACTTTTCCAGTTTCACTAGCGTTAGGCTAGTAGTTATCTCCTATCTCCTGTCAACCAAAGCAATCACAAGGAAGTTTATATTCTGCACCCTCTTTGCGTCCAGTTTCACCTAGCGACAGCCAACAACCACTCGCCAGCTGGCGGGGGTATACACTTTTCACCTAGCAACTGGAGATTGCCAGGGAGCCGCTGACTGGTCTCAGTCACTGAGGCCTTAAGGCCTTGATATGCATTACTTTGCTGTCTCCTTGCAGAAACACATGCAAAATCTACACTTTCACTGCATTGTGTTTTTGAGATTACAGCAAGTTGAGCCTGCTTTGTTGGTAAATTGCTCATTTGTAACCCAAAAATCTGCACTGGCTCTTGGTGGATTGCTTTGGCCATTATTAACTAGCCACAGAACTTTCCACTCTTTATCGGTGCTTTTTTTTTGTGG
Organism: Archocentrus centrarchus; assembly: GCF_007364275.1. NCBI lineage: Eukaryota > Metazoa > Chordata > Actinopteri > Cichliformes > Cichlidae > Archocentrus > Archocentrus centrarchus. The sequence continues at coordinate 20,957,051 of NC_044358.1, read as the reverse complement.
CCTCACACTAATTTGCCCTGTTTACGAATTCTGGCCTAAAGTTTACTGTGGCTCAAATGGTCACAACAGTAGATTAAAGTCTGTTAAAAGCACATATTCTGAAGGCGGTAGATGTGAAGGCAGACATGCTTTTAAAAGGCTCAGTCAATGAAAGACCCCTGCTGATTATATTGATTAGGAACCTCAAAGTCAGTTATAAAGACTAAACTTAAAAAAAACCCATGTCTGAGTTTTGGCACTTGCCCCAAGTCTGTCTGGCTAAAGTTGAATTCAGGCCATCTGCTTTTGTGACTATAGCATGGCCTTCTGAGCCTTAAATCCTGCTTTCAGGTTGACACCTTAAGCAGCAGAAGAATTTAAAAACCAGTCCTTTGGTGTCTCAGGGCGCTGAGCAGTTTCTTGGCAACTAGTATAGTCTTGTTATGCTCAGTCAAGAAATTTTCTGGTCATACTTATCTGTAATAACGTGTTAATAAATCTTTTTACTTTGGATAAGAGCTACACTGATAAACTTCCATACTGAAATATCTGTACTGGTGTTTATTTCAGCTGATAGGTTTAGATTGATTTCTTGATACTTATCTAAATTAGGTCAATTTAATATACAAGAAAGTGTAGCAGTAAAAAAAAAAAAATTAAACTGTTCCTTTAAAAACAAGACGACTGTTCCAGTTTCCAGCAAGTGAAACAAGCATCTAATTTACTTCTCACCCTGCACTTCTCCCACGATGAACTTGGGAGGCATCTGATGTTGTATACAGATTATGAGCCTCATCCTGTAATTCTTCTCTGCCGAGTGCTCAGTGGAAATCTGAAATCAGATCACTCAGCTCCTTAATTACAGTCTGACTGCATTAAGCCCTCCCTGTGTCCCACAGGCAGTAAAGTGGCAAGAGGGGGCCTGAGCCGTCATGTTCGACCCTGGACTTGTTCAGCAGAGGCCCTTTCAGCCCTCACCCTGTCACTCTTGTCAGCACAGCTCGCCTTGTGCATGGTAACACATGACAGATCTGGGAGATAGAACAGCCAAGCCTCACCCTGCTGCCACACTAATGGTTTATAAATATCGCCTTCAAAGAGCCGAGCTGGTGTGAGGGGTAGCATGGTGGTTATGGGCTCTGTTGTGGTGTAACATTGCAGACCCATTTAAGCTCTCAGCTTGCCTTTCATTCCTTGCCATGAGGACCCAAGAGCTGGCTTGAAGAGGAGTTAGGAAGTGCACTGCAGGACTCGTGATGGACAGCTGGGATGAAAAGGCTTCTGGCGGGCATTCGCTAACTAAGTCAACGAAAGAAAGAGCTCAGCTACTGTGGTCGTATTCAGTTGATTGTTGTCCAGTTTAGAACATTTATCTTGTATAAATTACATTAATACCAACATCTATGGATGTAACCCTTTTTTTATCCAACTTGCATGAGTCGCAGAAGTTGTCCTACAATAGAAGTCTTTGTTTTCCCGTGTAAACACCTTTATCCCCTGTGTACATGGTATTTGCATGTGATCAAAGCCTCAGCCCACTGCACCCTCTGTCTTTCTCTGGCTATAGAAAACTGTTCCTCTGCTTCCCAATTTCCTGTATTGTGCTGTATTCACCTAAAAGGGCATTGCGATTACATTTTTTCTGTGTCAGGGTTGTAAGAAGACATGTAAGGCTTTAAGAGTCAGAGGACAAAATAGCATGTAAAAAGGTTCAAAGGGTCTCTGACTGAACTGTTATTACAGTCCATATGAGAGCAGGGGAAAGAAGAGTAGTAGTAATGCAGTGAAATTTTCTGTTCTTTGGTTTTCAGTGATGTGGGCTTTCTGAATGAAAATGATTTTCAAAAGTTGTAATAGTAGCAATCTCATTTTGGATGATTTAATGTTCATTAAGTTACTGTTATAAATAGTTTCCACTGTGAGCAGGTACAGGGTGTGTTATCATTGACTCTGATTGAGGTGTACATTGTATCATGCAGCATTTGCCTCAGTCCTTTAGATCACAACTGAGCCTCATTTCTACCTTTGTGTTGGCAGACAATATGATGCACGCTGATGTGTCAGAGAGAACATGTAGGGCCATGGTTTTTAGGGTTTTTTTTATTGCTTCCTACCCTGTTCCTATCTTCCAGTCATGTTTAAAGGTGGTTTTGTCAATTGATATAACTCAGTGGCCACTTTATTAGGTACAATTAGCTACACTATATGGCTAAAATTCCTTGGCTACCTACACATTACACCTACAGGAGCTGCCATGAAGCTCCAGGTGCACAGGTGGCGATTTTTATGCACTATGCACCTCAACACACACTGATCCTGCTCTGTAACTTTGTGGTTCAGTTGCTGTGGTTCCTAAACACTTCCACTTTGCAATAATACCAGTACCACGCTCAAATTCAGTGAGCTGTTTAGAATGCCTTTCACAAGTGTTTGTAAAGACACACTGAAAGGCTAGGTACTTGATTTTATACACCTGTGGAAACAGGGCTGAAAACACCTGAATTCAAAGCTTAGAAGGTATAGCTCAATACTTCTTGCCATATAGTGTAATTATTATATTGTTCCAGGAGGAACCCAGGATGCACTCCACCAGCATAGGGTCTGACAGTAGGTCCAAGGATGTCATCCCATTACCAAATGGCAGTCACGCTGCCACTGCCTACCCTGTAGAGGTCTGTGCGTCCCCCCATGGATGTGCCTCCCAACACTAGTGGAACAAATCAGAGCCGGGCCGGGGTGGGGCAAATGACCGGGCTCTTTATACCCAAATAATCCTCTAACACAATTAATAATTCTGTGTACAGGGACCAGAATCAAAATTTCACTTGTGACCTCGTCTGCACATTGCGAGTTGTCCGACGTATTGGACATGAAACTGTATATTACCTGACCAGACGCCAAGGCTCTTGGCTGTCACTAGGTGAAATTGATCACAAAGAGGGTGCTGCACCAAAACCTTCCTTTTCATTGCTTTGGTCACTAGCAGATTCCCTGAGTGCTGCAGCCAACTAAATGGTGCAACTTTTACTTTCAAGGCAAACAGTCTTGGTTTCTGGTTTCCATCATACTTTTCATTGATTTTCCTAACCACTGGGCAAATGCAGTTTTTTCCTTATGGTTGCCAGATTGTTGCAAACTGGTTTCCAGGCCTGTATGACTGAGGTCTTAGTCACTTAACCATATAATGTCACAGACAAGTTAACGTCACACAGTAAGTGGTCACGTGACTGTAAAATCTCAGTACGTGTGAGGGCAGACTGATGAAAAGCTGTGCTCAGGGACATGAAAATAATAATAGATTCATTTCATGAACTGCCATAAAACTGCATTGGCACCTGGAAATGTCCTGAACCATTTATATGACGTCCACTTTTAAAATTCTGTGAACTTTTTAAAAACCCTGAAAGAAATAATTCCCTCCATTCATCCTCAATTCTGAGGCTGACAACCTGGATATTAATGTTTACTTCCAAAATATTTCCGCACTCAGACTGAATCTAGTCCAGTGAGTGTAAACAGTACTACATAAACGATTGTGTTTTTAGCAGTCACCTTTCTATGGTGACTGGACTGCTGCATCTGCTACAAGCTCAAGGTGATAATGTAAAAACAACCTCAGTTGTGTGTGTGTGTGTGTGTGTCTGTGTGTGTGTGTGTCTGTGTGTATTTGTTTATGTGCATGACTCCACGTGTCTGTTTGTGCATGGGAGAATGAAATCGTGTGACTTTGCTGAGAGAACCAGAGGGAGGTTGTGGGAGTTGGGAGCCATGTGTGCGAGGAGAATCAATTTAAACACAATCAAAAGTTAAGAGGGATTAAAGCTACTGTGATGAGATAGCACACTCAAAATGGTTTAAAATAGCTGCAGAGATTACACTAATGTAATCCAATTTAAAGGAGCCTTCCCCAAATATTTATTATTGAAGCACCATCTGCTTGAAGCCTGTAGGGTCAGTCCAGTATGCAGTTTTACACCAACAAGGCTATTTTGTTGTCCTACATTTCTGCTGGTCCTGTCTATCAAAAAAAAAATCAGAGAATAACCCATTTTTTTTCTGGCTTAGTTTTAATCTTTGTTCACGTTTGTCCTTGTTTGACTTCGGAAAAAATCTGGAAACTCTCTTTGCAGTGAATTCCTCACTTGCTAAACTCCTCAGTGAAAGTAAAACTCAAGGTCGTCGAGATCTCTTAATCAGCCAGACTAATGAAAGATTGTAATGAGAAAAAGGAATCTGGTGTTTAAATTATTTATGTTCATACTGTCTTATTCTGCATGGCTAAACATTTACGGGGTCATTCTAAGACTTTATCGCCTCTCTGACACAGATCCAAAGCTCAGCACAGACAGAACATGCTATCGAGCTCACATGAGCAATGCTTCCTCCACAGCAGATATCCTTTTTGATTAATCAGGTGGCATAAAATTTATAATGCTATACATTATGGGAGATAACAGGAATCTGTCAGCTGGCACAGATTTTTTTTTCTGTTTGTCCAGTATTCACAAAAGCACAAATCTTAAGTAGGTTTCCAGAAAAGTTTGCATGTTATATTATTAGTATAATATCCGTATGGCGACATAAAACTGCATACATAAAAATGAAAGAATAATTTCAATCTCATTTCTCTTTTCAGGTTTTATCAGTTATGAAAAGAGTCATTAGTATTTTCCTATTTCAGACAGACACCTCAAAACCCATATGATGGATTGCTGTGAAATTTTACACAGACATTATAGAAACTGTAAAGACTGCAGCAGGTGGATGTAGTGGATGAATTGCTGTGATATTTGGTCTCTAGTAATGGTAGTAACTTTGATGAGCCGCTGACATTTCAGCTCATGCATTCCAAATTTCTCTTAGTCCTTTTCATTAGATGATACCAGTACCAGTGAAATCCCATCATTCTTACACCAAAAAATAAAACAGTCACACATGGTACTGAGGTGTTACACATGACCACTAACCAGTTTGGATGTGTGACAGTCATGGTAGCAGTGTAGGATGAAGTGCATAAGGCCCCAGTCACACAGGCCTAGAGACTGGTCTGCAACCATCTGGCAACCACTGGCTGTGAAGGAAAAAATGAGTATCCCACAATCAGTTGGAAGTCGTTGCTGGAGGTCGATCACAGTTGCAGGGAAAATAATTGCCTACAGACTGTTCAGTAACTCCCTGGCAACCACCCATTGCTAGGGAAAAACGTGCATTCCCCAACTGGGAGGCAAAAACCTCCTTGGAATTTCTTGATCGCTAGGTTGTAGTTTGGGTGGAAGTGACAGACTTGTCTATAAACGCTGTCCAGCTGTAGCGAAGCTGTGAAAATTGCTGCACAAACTGGAAATGGAAACCAGTTACTTTCAAAGTAAAAGTTGCACCATTTAAAACATGTTGGCTGCAGTGGTAAGGCACAACTTTTACTACTGCTCGGCCAGTAGTTAGCAAGTATTTGAGAATACAAAATTACAGACAAACTATGGCAATCTGCTAGCAACCAAAGCAATAACAAGGTGTTTTTTTGGTGCAGCCCCTTCTTTCCGATTTCATCCAGCAACAGCCGGCCACCTTCATGATTGTTCATTTGTTTTGTGAATGTTGTGTACGTAGCATTGAGATTTAGCCCTTGCAGTTAATAAACAATCATGAATAAGAGTATTTAGTTAAGTTTGAGATGTTTCTTCTGGTAGCTTAAAAAAATCTATAGTTTTGAGCTAATTAATTTCCTTTGTAGTTGAGCCCATAGAGAACTCCTGCTGTCTTAACTTCCTCTTGATTCCTTGCCATGAGTTGAAATAAATAATCATACAGCTCTTGAAGACTTCCCAAACATTGTTGAACCACATGGATTAAATTGTGAAAATCAGTTCACAGGCTTCTAACTAACTAACTACAGTCGTTCTTTTTTGGATAATCATGCAGAAAAATTATAGCAATATATCACATAAAAAACTGATAGATTATAATGCAGTTTGACCATTACCTTAACTTGGCCACATACACTTACCAGTCACATTATTAGGTACACCTTGGTAGTTCTGAGGGTTGTACCACCTTTTGCCTTCAGATCTACCTTAATTCTCCAGCATAGATTCAACAAGGTGCTGGAAACTTTCTTCACATGCCCAAACCATCTCAACCTTGCCTTTCTAACTTTGTCTCCAAATCTGAGCTGTCTCTCTGATATACTAATTTCTAATCTTGTCCATCCTAGTCTTCAGCTCTGTTACCTCCATCTTGGCCTCCTGTCTTTTTGTCAGCACATCTCCAAACCATACATCATAGCAGGTCGCACTATCATCTTCTAAACCTTCCCTTTCACTCTTGCTGCTATCCTTCTGTCACAAATCACCCCTGACACTCTTCTCCACCCACTCCACCCTGTCTGCGCTCCCTTCTTCATCTCTCTTATGCACTTGTGCATTCCTTTGGATGGTTGACCCCAGGTATTTAAACTCATCCACCTTCTTTGCATTGTACTCCTCCCAGCTTCACCTTTTTCCCTGCCTCCCTCTCATTTACACACTAATCTCAGCTGCTACCTGCTCGCAGATTCTATAGCATAAAAATGTGCTGATTTTCTCTGTTTTGTGTTGGTTCAGCGTATTTTAGGTGTTTTTTAAAACGTTATTGAATGTGAATCAGACTAACAGCTAATTAAACTAAATATGTAAGGTCGGTGATCACTGGCCCCTCCTGTGTCATCAGATACTGACCTCCAGATTGTGAAATAGATGTGCGATAGATAAAGAGTTTTAGATATAAACAAGTGGTGTGTAAATTAATGGGTGAATGTAAATTATACCACAAAAATTGCTTTGAATAGTCAATAAAACTGGAAAAATGATATATAAATATCATGAGAATGTGAGAATATGCCATTTACAGTCAAATTAAGATTCAATAATATAGTTTATCCAGTTATTTTAAGGTAAAAGGGCCCACCACGGCTGAAATAATTGGAAGAAAAAGGGGGAAGAGGTGGAAATGGAGAGTAAATCTTAGCCTCAGCTAAACCTTTAGTTCCAGAGAGAGACTCACATGAGAGAAAGACATGGGTGGAAGCAGAGATTACTCGGGGAGATAGAGTAAGGCTGGTTAAAGAGGATCAGTTTATCTTCACACAGGCCTACATGGCTCCCTGAGGGCTTTGAGTGAGAGACTGACTTTTTATCCTTCACTTGATCATAACACAGCAATAATAGGTCTGGATGCCCCATTAGACATGCTAATTACATGTATTTCAGTAAGTGAGGCACCAGTTTGTTTATTTTTAGACACATGCTGAGGCTGTTTTTTCAAAATTTCACTTTTATATAAGTCTGTGATTACTTACTTACTGTGTTGCATCTGTTTACATTTATTTATTCATCTGCTGAGACTTAAATTTAGCTGCTCTGGTGAAATGATGGTTTCCACTGGGGTTTTTATCAAATGATCAGAGGATCACTGTTTTCATATGAAAGTGCTTCCCCCTATGGATGATGCTCAGTACTACAGGAAACAAATTTGGACTCCTAATTGTGACTGGACTTCAGTTGTTCCGTTGTGGTTTGTAGAGTTCGGTTTCGTTACCATCTTAAATGATTTTACAGCTGAGAATCCACCAATATCTCACAGCCTGGATGCCCTGCAGAAAAAATAATCATCATCATAATAATATTTTTTTTTAAAAATGTTGTTTATTCAAAAAGAAAAGAATCCAATTAGCAGAAGGAAAGCGTATCTATGCTGAACAATAGCCTTTAGCAAAATATAATTAGGACAAGGTTAACTCAGGCTAGCTAGTACAATTTCCTCTAGTATCCTCTTTTATTAGTAGCTTTCCTCTTTTTTTTACTTCTGGTGAGGGATTTAAGTTGAGTTATTATCCATATCCACATGTTGAACAGCCTCTGTGTATCTGAGTCTACAGCCGTACACACACATACACACATACACACTCATCCCAGATGGAGAGAGGCATGGATTAGTGAAGATTTTACTTCATTTAATAAACAATTGAATGACACAGTTCTGAGGATAAACCTGCTCAAAGAAGCACAAGAATAGTCTGGAGTTAGGAGACTACAGGTTATTATTCTGCTTCATCACAAAATATCCGTGCATCATTCAGAAATACAGTTTGCATGCACTGCTGCAGACTCTCTGCAGCCTGCGCTCAAGCACAGCAAGAAGCGACCTGCAGAAAAAGCAGGTCCGTTCTAATTGGGTCTCTTTTGTACACAGCGTATATTGATCAATTGAATGTGTGGCACTTTAGAGAAGGAGAGATACACCACACAGCTGCATCACAAACGAGACCCTTTATGGAATAATATTACACAATTGTTACAGTACATACATATTGCTTTATTGATGGGCATTACAGTAAAGACGATAACTGGTGGAAATGAAATCGGAGCGCTAACAAGATTTGTGAGGGGAAATATCTATGTTTCAAATCTGAAAATAGATGATTTCTCTGTACCCTGGGCTGCTGTACATTACCAATCAAAAACAGGCTGATTTGATGGCAGATGCAGGGATGGTGATGATGATGATAAAGATATTAATCTCATGCATACATGCCCAATAGATGGCTTTACTCCTTGGGATGGCTGGCACGAGCAAATGAGGAATAAGAAGACGTGCTTTCTGATTAAAGGAACTTTTTTTTTTTGTTCACATGTGACAGTATACATCACAAGGTTTGACATCTTTTCATGTACTGATGAATAAAAGCACTTTCATGGACTCTGCTCTGGGTAGATCTCCCATTGTTTGACATCCAATCACTGTGCCCACATTTTAATATCCAGTATTTATACAGTTAAATGCCACTAGAAAATGATGTTCTCATCAGCCCCAGTTTGAGTACGAATGAGCAACTCTGATTAACATGGGAAATAGTACATCTGTTAATTCTTAGCGTGCTAGCGTGCAGTTGACAAATGTAAGACTCTTTTCATTTTCAGTGCGACCTACTTAAAGGTCAAGGTTCACCTTCCTCTCAATTTTCATGTTCGCCCACTAAAATCAGTGATGCGATGTGAATAACTAAAGGGAGATACTAGCAAATGCTACACTACTGGTTTACAAGCACCATCACTCGCATGCATCATGTGATCGCGCTCCTAAAAATCCACCTAACATCAGAGGTATTGGGTTTGAGTGCAGGAGTCAAGTTGCTTTCTGCCTTTATAACACATTTTTATATAATTTTCCTTTATCAAATATTCCTGACTGCATCGTTTGCAGGATACACAAACAGGTTCATCCAAGATCGGATGACATGACAGAACGTACATGCTGCTGCGATGATCGTGGCCGGCGTGACCCCGGCGTCAGTGGGAGAAATGACCGCTTGTTACATCATATCTCTGTGCAGCTGAGCTCTTTTGCTCACATGAGGTGAGAGGATTGAGCCTGAGATTGTTGAGGGATTAGCAGGACTTACCAGATTCAGAGACTGAGAAATTAAGGGATAGGAGCATCACATTTGCGGGGTCACATTGTCCCAGGAGGAGTGAGAAAGCACTGAGTCACTGCAGCAAAACTGCACGGGGGGAAAAGAAGTTCTCTATCAGGTTTTTTTTTGTGCTTTACAAACACATGCTGCATACACATTTTCCTCCTTTTCATCTGTGCCCCAGTCAGCCCACATCACACCAACCCCCACTGCCTAATTCTCCTGCCCCTACATGGTTTCATTCTGGGAAAGAAGGAAGGCGTGTCCACATGAACAGATGTGGGGATCTCAGCTGGATGTCTATGGATCATAATGCTGCCTCTCACTCCTCTCTCCTATGCCTGTCCATCCATTTGAGCATACGAGGGACACTTTTCACTGTTTTGTTTTCAGCAGTTAAAGGATTTAGTAGCAGGGGTTCTTTTTTATGTCCTTGGCTTTAGCTTTTTAACCAAGCTCCAAACTGGAGACTCAGACGGAGACCAGTTGCTGGGATCGGTTGATCCAGCTTCAGCTGTCTGGTTCAGGTGACTGGGCACCCTGTGAGTTCCACAAGATCTCTGTTTTTTTTTTATATAATTTCCCAGTATCTGTCTTCTTCTCTGTCATCAGTTACCACTATGATTACTTTATTGTCATAATAGCCATCATTCCATCTCCTTAACAGCTTTCTTTGGCTTGTTTTGTATGTGAAACTGTATTTAAGAGTTTAAGAAGAAGCACTTTCCAGCCACAGCAGCTTCATTTGAATGTTTACAGTAGTAAGATGATAGCCCAGACATTTTGCAGTTTGACAATTACTTTGAGATCACCTAAAATTTATTTTTCTTTACCTCTTAAATCAGTTATAGTAACTTAATTTGCATCAAAATGTTGAGGAAAAAAGTCACAAAAATTAAAAAAAAGTCTCCAATAACCCTCTCGGGATGAAATTTTGAATTTTTCAGTGTTTCAATGAGTGCCAAATAAAGGGTTAAGATTTGTTTTCTTGGACGCCTTTTGCTTATTTGCCCAGATTGATTGCAGTTTAACCAATTTTACAAATGACATTTTTGCATGCAGAACAGTATAATGAGGGTTCGGTATGTGGAGATTTAGATCCTCGTTGATCTGGCAACACTGATGTCCCCTTGCTATGCCATAGATAATAACTTAAGAGATACTGATTTAAATAAAAATCTTCAAGAGTGCTCAGTGTCAGCAACAGTAGCTACTTTAGTTGGAACAGCATTATTCAGGATTAGAGGAACTATGTCACTGATGTTTTGGTTTCCTGAGTAGTTCTTTTAATATAGCAGATCAGATCAGACCAGTTAAAGCAAAGAAAGATGTTTAAAGCCACTCAACTCCCATGACACTGTGTGTGATGATAGATATTTGCAGCACAAGAAAAAATCTGATTAACTGATGTTCAACCAACAAAAATAGACTGACAGTGATATTAAAAAATATGTATTTGCTCATTTCAACTTTGTAAATCAGTGAGGATATGCTTTTTATTCTCTCCTAAAGATCATTAGCTAAATATCTTTGAGTTTGGGGCTGTCAGTCAGACAAAACAGTTTTTGAAACTTTTTTCCATCATATCTTTTAGCTGATAGTTTTATGACCTGCAAAAAGCATGGATTTAACCAAGACCTTCGAGTGAAGTTAAAAAAAAAAACAAACTATAACTTTAATATAATACTGACACTAGAAGTTAAAGTGACTTATTACCATAGTACCCTGGCTTTGCCTAAATAAGCAGTCAAGACTGCTGCTCTTCTGCTAATATGAAGGTCATGATAAGAAGTGATGCATTCAGAATGAACTGTGTTGTTGTTGCTGTTGTTGTTGTTTCAGGTGACACAAAGAAGGTGGAGTTCCCCAGAAAAGAGATGGAGGTGGTACAGGGCCAGATGGTGGTGTTGCAGGCGTGGTACAGCCCTAGCACAGACATTTCCAAAAACTCTGTCATTTGGTACTTCTCTGGGAACGAGTCCAAACAGGTAGGAATGCCAAAGCAGTGTAACGTTGTGGTGACCTTTTGGTGCAATAGACAGTGGAGAGCCTCTTTAAAGGGATTACAGTAAAGTACAGTTTGTTGGTTGATACTCTAGCTAGTGCTGCAGAAGCTTTACATCTAATGCAGACATATTAGAGCTCAAACGATGAACTGAACTACTTTGTGTAGATTATATTATATCATACAATGTCAGTTCAAAAATGTCATATAAAGCTGTGTTTAGATCTTCTTATCTTTAAATGTGAGCAAGAGGAAAAGAGTAATTTTACATTGCATGACAATGTTATATTCTGACTAACCCATCTAGTGATTTGTAAGGTGAAAACATGGTGATGAGCAGAGATTAGGATTATTGCTAAAACCGCTGATGGTGTCTAATTCATAGTGGAAGGAATGAAAAGAAGGGATGGGTGTTGTTAAGGAAAATATGCCACTAATGACACTTGAGCCCCACATTGTGCTGCACGAGCTCTGTGTTTGTGTGCGTTTGCATGATTTAATATAATCTAAACAGTTTCCGATGCCTGTGAGATTATCTCAAATGGAAAATCAGGCTAAAATTCAACATCCACCATGTGTACATGCTAGGATTATCTTTATGAAGGACATGGTAATCTGCAGATCTTAATATCAAATATCATTCAAAATATTTTCTTTAAAAGAAAGAATCCATTCATTTCATATATTCATACTGGCGCGATGATGTCTGTGCTTTCGTTGATGACCAGTTGGACCGGTGCGATGATGTCTGTTGTGTCGTACGTGTCTTCTCTGCACAGGTGATAAACTTTAGCTCAGGTGAGGTAGGGCATGGTCAGAACGAGTTCACAAAAAGAGTGGGCTTCAGTGTGGCCATGCCCTCGGCCAACCTCTCAATCTACATCAACAACACCCAGGAGTCCGACTCTGGTCGCTACATGTGTATTGTCATCATCCCTGGAGCTCCTGGCATTTCTGGAGAGATGAGCCTTAATGTCAAAGGTAATGGTCCACAGCGTCAGAGAAATTTCAAAGGTTAGATGTAATCAGAAAGTCTGCAGTGCAGCTCACATATTTCCTCGGATTTGGAAGTTCAGGCAAAGTAAATGCTAAGCATATTTTAAAGGATTTAGGATTAGACCAGTCTGTCAAAAATCATATATTTATATGAGAAAGTACTGTCCACATAAAACTCATCTGCTGTTCAGGGATTCACTGGGCTCTGAGGTTGTTATGTCATCTTCCAGCAGCAGATTGAAAATTATTTTTATGCAGTGCGGCTACCGCCCTGAGATATTTCCACATCACTGACACTGCATTACAACTACCATAGATATTTGGTAAAGTGGCTGCCGGTATAGCTTCTTATCTCACATGTTTTAAATCTCTAACATTGTCTGTCCCTCTGCCCAGTCCCTCCTTCTCCCCCAGTGTGCACCATGACAGGGAACCCAGTGGTGAAAGGCAATGTGACTCTGAGCTGTAAGTCGAGCCATGGAAAGCCTGTCCCTCAGTACAAATGGACCAAAGCTGCACCCATGTCTGAGGTCTTCTTCTCCCCGATGCAGAGTGAGTATTTTCTGAACACATAACAAAGACACAATCCCTACACTTAAATGACTCGTACACTTCACACTTCATCCTGTTAAGTCTGTCAGCAGTCAGCATCTTCAATAAATACTAGTAACCGGTTCCACTGGCAGCCATACATGCCCATGCCGCAACATTACCTCTACCACGTTTGGCAGATAATGTGGTATGCTTCAGATCATGAGCTGTTTAAGCTGTTACAAGTTAATCTTTTTAATTAATTTTTTTTTTTTAGAACTCTTTTAGATGTTTTCTTGAAAACTCTAATCTGGCTAGAGTAAGCCCTATAAACCCTTTAATTAAAGCTGAAAGTCTGCATTTCAATCTTATATTGATTGTTTGATTTTAAATCCTCTGTGGTGGTGTACAGAGGCAAAACTACAAAAATTGTGTAGTCAGTTATGGACCTATCATTATCAAGGGTCAACAGTACAAAATACATACCACTTCTAGTTTTTTATGTTAAAGTACTGTTATTATAGGAAAAAACAAAACAAAACAAAAAATCCCAAACTATATCTAATGGTGATAATGGTCACATACTATAATCAAGTCCCAGATGCACCCAGTGGACTTTATCATATTTGCTGCTGATAAAGTTGGAATCAGAGTTGTTCAATAATGCTAAGCATTTAAGAGTTTGCACATTAGAGGCTTTCTGATAGGAGGTTTTATGAATTTTCTTTGCATCTTGCAAATGAGAAGAAAATATTTCATTGCACAAACAAGGCAATGATTTGAAGAAAAAAAAAGATTTTAAGTTTCAGGGGTTAATGTTGGCAAAAACTAACAGTACAGCAGCAGCAAACTATCCTGCATGTCTTAGAAAGACCAAAGTTTGCCTTAAGAGAATCAGACAGCTGAAAACAACAACTAGGAAGAAATAACTTGCGAGCACCAGTAGAAACCTTGCTGCTGTCAGTCTTTCTACAAAAAGCACATAGACATCGACTTGAATATGCACAAACCAAATCACATAATCCTACTCAATTCAGAGAATTGTTTTATTGAAGTGATGAGAGTGAATTGGACCCATGAGGACAATTGGATCAGCAGTATGTCAAGGGTCAGATGGTCAAAGCCCGCCCAAAAGACCATAAACCGTGGATTTGGTACTGTGTTGAGGAGGAAGGCTTCTTGGATCCTCTGAAGAATATAATTCCTTTGTTGTGCAGGGAAGACAGTGAGCCCAGTTTACTTCCAAATGGACCAAAGGTTGGTTCAGGAAACATGTCCCCGGATTCAAATCCCACTTAAAGTCATGTGAGATTTAAGCAAAGCAGCTGCAGCACAAAAAGCATGAGGAATAGGATACACAAGAAAGGAATCAGAAGTTTGTCAGAAATTATCAGAAATATTTATTAATCATTAAGTCAAAATACACTGCTCAAAAATAATATATATATTGAAGGATCAATTGAGCATCACAGTGTAACAAACGGTCAGATACATGAGAGGCAACAACAAGACAAACCCCCAAAACTGAATGGTTTTACACGTGGTGGCCAACAGACCTTTGCTCTCTCCTTATCTCTCCTGATTGATTTTCCTCTAGTTTTGTTTTGCATTAGTGTCCTTGTCACTACTGATAGACATGACACGCAGCTCATTTAGATTAAACAGGTAGTCCAGCATCTCCAGGAGCGTCCATATGTGCGCGCACAAGAAGGTTTGCTGTGTCTCCCGGCACAGTCTCAAGAGGATATACCAGGATACCAGCCATTACATGAGGACTCCTGGAGAGAGCCATAGAAGTGCATCAACCCAGCAGCAGGACTGGTATCTGCACTTTTGTGCAAAGAGGAGCAGAAAGAACACTAACAAAAAGCAAAACTAGAGAAAAATCAGTCAGGAGGGATGAAGAGAGAGCAATGATTTGTGGCCACCACAAGCAAAACCATTCCCCTTTTGGGGGCCTCTCCAGCACACCTGTTGTCACTTTGCTTTGCACCAAAGCTTCCTAACTGGACAGGTTGATACTCCTGAAGTTTAACTGACTGTGTGTTATATTGTGATGACTGAATGTTCCCTTAATTCTTTTTTTGAGCAGTGTATTAATAAATACTAACTTTAAGGGTGAAATATGTTTTTTGTTTTTTTAATAAGCTTTATGTTCTGAAAAAATATCTAAATATCAATCTTTCTTTGTTCACCAAAGTTTTTAACTGACATAATTTAATAGTAATAAACTTTATTCACATAGGACATTTCATAACAAAGTTACAAAGCACTTCACAGAAATGAAAAGAAATTAGATCATCTGATTAGAACGAATTAAAAAAATTTTAAAAAAATGTTTTCATTAATTTTCATTCTTTACACCAGCAGGATAAGGGGGTTTGAATAATTCTGATAGAATCTGTAAATGTTCCAAATGGACCTCAGAGGAAGACCCTCGATTGTGTCATAACACGCTGTGTGAAATCCTCTTTACTGAGTCAGACACACAGCATCCTCCTCTCAAAGTGCTGCCCAGGCCCAAGAGAGAAGACAGAATTTCCTGCATTATCTTCTGATATCTGTTACCAGGAAAAAAAAAAAAAAATGAAAGGGAAAAATGCCATCTGTTTCTGAGCAGTAGGACTTTGGCTGATTGATTGAGTATTGACTTAACTGCTCTGATCTCTGGCCTTCATCTCTTTAAGTCCTCAAACTCATAACATGAAAACTACTCCCTCTGATTGTGCACCCTCTCACATGCTTTCAACACTCAAGCTCCAACCCTGCGCTCATCTTTTTATGCACACTGATATATGCTAACTCTATGACACTTGAACTTTACTCTGCCATCACTGCTTATCCCTTTAAGTAGTCTCTCTCTGTTTTTTTTCTCTTTCTGCTGATCCTCTCACCGCACTTCTCATTTCCTGTTGGCCTAGGTGCCTAATCTAACAAGCCCCATGTTATTACTTGATCAGCCCCTCTAAGAAGCATAAGTTGGATTTGGGACAGAGAGTGCAGCACATCTTGCTACTCCACCTTCCTCCCCTTCAATTTGTACCATTCCTTCCCCACATTTCATTCATGCTCACTCTCTTTTCCATCTTTTTGAAAAAAAAAAAAAAAAGAGTGGAGAGCCTGCCCCCAGACCATGCTTGTCCTTGGGTTCATGGGTAAGGGTTTTCGTATGTTCTTCAGTTATTCCTCCTACTCTTTCCCACCTTTACATGCAAGTGGTGACATCCTGAGTAATCGTGTTTGTAGAGTCAACATAGCATTCCTTAAGCTCTTAAAAAAAAAAAAAAAAACTTTAAAGGAAAACAAAATCAACCTTTGTAATAATGCTCATAGGATAGTATTTCCAAACATTGTTAAGCAAGGGTTAAAGTGGGCCAGAATGATCTGGAACAACGTTCCAACACCTTCAGTTAATGACTGATTAATTCTTTGTGCTGCAGCCTGCCGTTGCTCAGTAATAAGAACATAATGACATCTCAGGGCTCACACCTTCAACACATCTCTTTTTACTTCTCATGATGCATTCATGGTGCAGACATAAAGTTACGGTTGCGGTACCTAAGCATCTAGCTAGCAAGAGGATCATAAACCTTTTTAAGTGGCAGGGAATTCCAAATGCAACTTTTCAAACCGCTGAGCAAATATCACCAAATGCACAACCTGTTTCTGCGCAGTTTGCCACAAAATATGCCAGTGAGCTAAATATACAACTGATGTACATTTAGTTTTCCCAGGGAGAGAAAACAAATGCTAATGTGTGACACTGATAGATGGAGAAAGATGTAAGAAAGGGAAGGAAAGGAGAGGAGAGGAAGATGAGAGATTATCTTTAAAGGTAAGCACCACTCAGCAAGTGGCATTTTTATAAACTGGAAATTTAAATCTTACAAATCTAATGCCCTGATTCATTTTAGAGTTTTTAAATCAAATGTTGGATCTATACTTTTTATGCTTTTGAATTATGTTTTGGTGAAATGTCCTGCAAAACAAATTGAAGTATACAGATTTGATGTTATTCAAAGGTAGCGTGAAAAAAGCAGGCACTTTAGTGGAGGATCCACTGCTTATTTTGCAGTGTTGTAATAAAGTGATGTACTGCTTTGGACTGGTTACATCCAGGGTACTGTTACATCGAGGTATAAACCTTTTATACTAGCTTTATTGTATCTAGGGGATTTCCATCCCTGGCATAAGCTGACAGATAATATAGCATAAATATAGCTGGAGTAACATCTGCCTATATCTTGTTGAATTCAGCTGGCTAAATCCTCAAAGAGCAGTGAATAGCAGAGTAGGTCAGCAGGTCACAGCCTGTACACAAAGAAAGATCTACTGGAGCTGGCAAAACAAATTATGATATGACTTATTTCTAAGTAATTACTTTCCCCCACACTGCACCTGATCTTGAGGTTCCCCTACCTGCCAGGTCCCACTTTAACCCCTGATAGATTTTCAAACTTAAAAGCGGCATTAATATTAAGTGAAAGGGTTGACTTTGTCCTTTAAATCTTTGCAGTATATTTGTTGTGTTAGATTTAACAGTCATCCTGTTGCATTCATTTATTTTTATTTAACTATGTGTTATATTCACACATATAAAATTATGCAAATGTATTATTCTGAACTAAACGTGTTTGCTTACATTGCTATGAAAACTAATCCTGCATGGAAGGTCACATGCCATGTGAAGTATCGAACAAACAACATTAGCTGCAGAGTCTCCCAGTTTCCAGGAATCACGTCATGTGTCAAGGCTTTGACAAAAGCTGCTCATTGACCTTGCAGTGATGGCAGCGTAACATGAGTAATGGTCCCATCTTGACATGAAGCCGCACTTACTGTAACGTCAGATCCCCTGCAGCTCTGCCACAACCAGGAACCGTGCTCACTGTGCAGGCTTGAAATCGCTCCAAGCCTGGAGTCAGCTGACACGCGGCTAATCTGTTACAATTAGGTTGGGTCCTTCACAGCTGGTTTTCAGGCCCAGGGATTAAATAATCACAGCAGGACAGGTGCATATCAGCCTCCTCTAAAACTGTTTTACTTGGAAATTAGGATTATTTTGATGTTAATATGCAGGTCTAAAGATTAATAAGTGTTGGTATGCTTTATTTGATTGTAATGATTTTTATTTGAGACCTAAGTGGTGTTTGTCAGCAGCTTCTTCGTAGAAAATTTATTTATTGAAATAACAGATTTAGACGTGTGTGCATCTGCCCATCATAGCCCTCCTTCTGGTAGTGAAACAGGAGTCCAGTCCAACCTTCGCTTGACGAAACTTTGGGATTAGAGCAGTTTGAGCACAATTATCAGGCAGTTTCAACCTTGATTTTTCATCTAAGTTGATTTGAATGAGCCTCTGGGTTGCGGTGCTTGCCTCTCCCTTTGAGACCGACTGGGTGCGGAGGCTACGAGACGTTCACACTCACTTTTTCAGGGTTTCCAGAAAAAAAAAAAAAAACGCACGTACTGTCATACGTTGCCCCGAAGCAAAATCACATCAGATGAAGACATGCTGCGATATGACGTCTCAGATTGGATTTCAGAGGATTTGCTGTGATAATTCCAGCGTGAAGCTTGTTTATTTTTGCAACATAGTATTTTCAGATCAGATGTGCTAAGAGAAACAGATTGTGTGGCTGATGCATATGCTCTCGCTGCATGTGTGAGAAAATATTGAAACAAAAAATAATGTCCAGCACCCATATATTGCAAGACTGCAGAATGGTTAATGGAGCTATCTGGGATTGCACCAATGGAATATATATATATATATATATATATATATATATATATATATATATATATATATATATATATATATATATATATATAAAATACACACACATTTTTCCCCAGTAAGTAATGGAAATAGGCCAAAAGGGGATTATACTGCTATGGTGTGTTGAACACATTAGTCTTAGCGTGATATAATGATGATTGCATGTAAATAAAGAGGAAATCATACTAGCATTATAATCAAAATAGCAGGAATTACTGTTTTTGTGAGCCACTATGCTAATTTTCTTGATAATAATAAGAAAATATATAAAAATATATAAAGAATACAAGGTTAAATTTAGATGAGAAAACTGGCCAATTTGCAAGTTGCTGCTCAATAAAGGGGAAAATGACCTGAAAACTATTTGATTTTAATAACTATAAACCTCCATATAGTCTATTGTGTATGTACTGTAGTAAGTCTGTGTGACTATGTACTGTAATAAGCCCATGTGTGTAGTTCCTGTTTTTTTTTCCCACTGGCACAGATCACATGACTATATGATTGTGAAGAGTTTGTAACTGTGGTTCTTTTTCAGATGAGAGACATGGTACCCTCAGGCTGAGCAACCTCACTAAAAGCATGTCAGGGAAGTACATCTGCCGAGCCAGCAACACCGCCGGCGCTGACAGCTGCTCCATTAACCTGGAGGTTTTCGCCTGTATGTACGCCACGCTTTTACACTGCTTCACTCCAGAGTATTCAACACTTTGTTTGAAAAATCACCACCACGTCTGTATCACGTTTCCCAGCTTCCAATGCAGGTGTGATCGCAGCAGCTACTCTGGGGTCGGTGGTGGGGCTGGTGGCCATGGTGCTGTTTCTCATATTCATACTGAGAAGGCGAAGGGAGACCGAGGAGGAGATAGCCAACGAAATCAAGTGAGTTTCACTGCCTGCTAAGTGGGCATTTTATTAGGCACACCTGTCAAGCTTATAAGTTCATAATGCTTTGGAAAATATATTCAAGTACAAAAATGTCCATTATTTAGGTCCTAATTAAGCACTGTTTTTGCACATTATATTAAGAGATATTTATACTTTTGTCCTGATTGATACACGTGTAACAGGCAGAATATTAAAAACACCTGTGTGATGCTCAAGCATAATTAAATCTTCTACAACAGTGTAATTAAAAAAAACCTTACAGGTATAGAAATGTAGTTATGTTAGATTAGATGTGTTGGATTGTATAGGTGTGCCTAATAATCTGCACCCAAACTATGACAGTATTTGCAAAAGTACATTATCTCAAGTATTTAAGTATTTAAGAGTTTGCACTTGACTTGAGTGCTATATTTTTGGTGTTTTTCTGGGTAAAAAGGAAGAGGATGTGAGGTGCAGGGGTTTTTAGTTGAGTAAGAAACCTCACAGCTACATTATTTTTAGTTAAAAGGGGGTGAATGGTTAGAAGGTAGAGAGATATCTTCAAATGCAGCATGTTTTAGTTTTTTTTTTTTTTTAGTTGATACTGAGCCGTCCAGAACCTGTCTGTTGTCCGTCTGTTAACTTTTTTGCTAAATTAGCTACTCCTCAGTTGTCTATATTTAAAATCTTCTGAAATTTGGCAAAATACTCTTTGCCCTCTACAAAATAGGGGAGACAGATTTTTGATTTTTTTTTATGAATTTAAAAAATTTTCAAGAAATACTGTACCTTGATGTTCACCTTTAATCCCTACTCCCTTATTCCTAGGCTGACTCTTTTGAAACATGGTATGGTATTCAATGTGCAAAGCTTGACAAAATGCTACAGACAAATTTTCTTATTTTTAAATGATTTCTACTTTTTTTTAGGATTAGTCATTGGACAGTGGTCAACAGAATATTGCAGATAATTTCAGATTTTTCACAAATTTTCTAAAATTTACTGTATACTGTACATTGATGTTTAACATCAATCACTTCTCCTTTATTATTTATGGGCAAAATCTTCTGATAGTGCAGGTATTCATTGGGCAAAGGTCTACAAAATGTTGCAGACAGATTTAGTTTTTTACAAATTTTCAAAATTTGTAAAAAATAAAAAATTAAGTATCAGCTCAGAGATGGCTGACCTACAGCCAAATTACTTTCTGTTGCAATAGTAAAACATTTGACAGTGGAGCTCTATAGGCTAATGGATCTCTTGGTAAGTTTCTGTATTATATAATAATCCTAGGGAGAAGAATGTTTTCAAAAACATCCATTGTGTTTTTAGCACCATCAGCAAAACATCTCTGCACATGGAGTTGCTTAAAGATTAAACTAAACAATGCTCTACATCCATAAACCGTATGAAAGATGGAGATATGTAGCTTCCGGGTCTGAAAAGTGAAGCAATCGTGCTTTGAGGGCTTTGAACTTGTATTCAGTTCCTCTGGCCACCAGGGGGCGATAGCTGTGGTTGTGGCCCTATAGACCAGGGGTATTCAACTACATTTTTCTATGGGCCAAATTGTCATGAGGCTATTTGCCAGTGGGCCACACATTCCTCGGGACTCTTACGCTTGTGCATACTTATCGGTCCAGTTGTTGTTAAATTTTCTATCTTCGCTGTCCACCTTGCATCTCTTCTCTTTTGAATGCGACATGTTTGCATCAGAAACTGCGGTCTGGCCTCTCGCCAACGTTGTAAACAGCAGTGCTGCATGTCATAAAAAAATGTAAAGTGCCGTTCTTCTTCTTCTTGAGTTTAATGGCGGTTGGTAATCTATGGTGCGTTACCGCCACCACATGTAAGGAGTGTGAACTACATTCTGTTAAAATTTTTATTTAATAATAGAAGTAAATGGGCAGTGGGCCGGTCCAAAATGACTGATGGGCCAGTTCTGGCCCTTGGGCCGCCAGTTGAATACCCCTGCTATAGACGTTTAGGGTGACCCTCTGACTTGGCCTCAGTACATACTTTCCTGATGACTACAATGTGTCAGTTTCTCATTTCGGGCCATGCTGAATAATTATGACCATTTTGTAAATTCATGCCATGTCTCAGAAAGAATTATCCAGAATATGCTATTTGGCTAATGACTTGTGATTGAGAGGTCATCACCCAATAAGCATGCCGTTTCACAGTCAGCTCCAGGTCTTTCATCCAGTTTCAAAACACCAAATAATGGTGAAAATGCTCATCTCAAGGCTTCAAAACGGGACCTCGCAAACAAATGGGTGACATCACGATAGCGAAATCCATCTTTTTATACAGTCTGTCTACACCAAACATGTTTTTGACAGCTGTCAAAGTGTGGAGTCATGAGACCTGTAATTTCCCTTTCTCAAAAATGGAGAAGATACCTGTGGAAAGTTAAATGTGCTGTTCTCTGTGTACTACGTGATAGTTAAGTCATACCATTCATCATACAGAGGCCATGTGTTGAAGTGGGTAGATCCTAGTTTTTCTCATTATCACGGGTCCAGTAGCTTGGAGCAGATCTTTGCTCAGTCATCCAGAGCCCCTGTACTCAAATATGGTAAGCACCTTAATGTCTGCCCTTCATCTCACAATGTAATGCACCTACAAACTTTCTAACAAACTAACAAGCCTCCTACTTGCCTTTTATCCATTAACATTAATGCAAAGCAGTGATTCAATAAGTATGTGGTCCCGTAGATGACAAAGTGATGCTGCTGTTTTGCTGTCCATGGATTTAATTATTGTTGTTGCTGTTTTAAGTATCTTAACATGGTTTACACCCCTTGATACGCCTATATAATTAGATTTTGAATAGTGTGATCCCCAGTGAGGGTTAAGGATTTAAATTTAAATTCACAAATAACTTCTCACATTTTTCCTTTCAAAAATAAAATGAAATACCCCCCCCCCCCCCCCCCCCCCCCCCCCCAATTTAACATTTGTAATTAATACTGCACAAGTAGAGTATATGTTACATTAGAGGTCATTCAAATCTGTGAAACCTGGTAAATTTTACAAGCAATTCACTGTAAGGAGATAATGTGAGTGTAAAATACTGGAGCTGAGCGTGTTTTGCTGATGGTATTGCAGATGAAATGTAAAGCATTCCTCTTCTGTTTTGTTGTCTGTCTCTTTTATATGATGTTTCTCTCTTTTTCTTCATACCCTCGTTGCCACAGGGAGGACGCTCAGGCACCAAAGCGAGTGTCATGGGCAAAGAGCAACACGGGCTCTGACGTTATGTCCAAGAATGGCACCTTATCCTCCATAGCAACACGCCCCCGACCACGAGACCCCCACCAGCCCAACTTCCACTATCCGTACTCCCCGATATCAGTGTCAGACACAGGCTCAGTGATCAACGCCTACCAGCTGCGGCCTGGAGAAGCAAACACCTTACAAGGTCTTCCGGGCTACAACATCGGAGGAACGCCCTCACGTAAACACAGGCGGCCTCCGAGTGCAAACGGGGCTCCTTCGCAGGTTCTCAGGAGCCCCAAAAGAACTGAGGGGGCGCAGCCTCAGACGGCGCCTCCACTCACTGTGTCCCCAACAGTGAGCTCCTCCACTCTGACACGCATGGGAGCCGTTGCTGTCATGGTGCCTGCTCAAAGCCAAGCTGGCTCACTGGTGTAGCCGGATGGGAAACAAAGGACAGAGATCTTTCTCTATGAAGGCCTGATAGGTTGTGAGAGAAGAAAAAAAAAAAACATGCTTCATCAGCACAAACTCTTCATTCAGTTTATTATTGAAACTCTGTCTCAGTAAACTGTTCATTTCAGTTCCTTTTGTATGCTGCATTCAGGCTCATTAAAGAGAAATATATTTTTATTTACACGCTTAGAAAGAAGAGAAACAGCATCCAGCAGTGTCCTGATTTTTAGTAGCAGCACACACTGATACTGTAAACCATAAACAGATCGGTTTACTCAGTTTTACAAATCTTGTGCAATGTTTTGGCTACATTTCTACAACTTCATTGTAAAGAGATTTTTTTCTAATTTCATTGTTATTTTTCCTGGCTGTGTTAGGATCACTTTCTCAGGCTAACTGCACTAGTTCACAGCAAAAACTCACAATTCAGGCACTGAAAATAGTTTCTAGGATTTCACTTCTTTTGGCCGACATGCACGTTCACATCAGGGTTGTTGATTTAACCGACTAACAGTTTTGGTGTGGTTTAAAGAGATTGAGAAGGATTTAATACCTGAGGACTTTGCCTGTTATGGTAGCTGGAATGTAACCAAAGTAGTTAATATAACGGTGTTAAGGTTGATGGCTTTTGACTATTTTGTTTAAACTTGATTACTGCAAACATACGAGGACCATTAGTGGAGCTTGGTCAAGAAAACACCCGTCCCCGATATCTGACCAATGTTTTCTGCTTCTGTTTGTTTTCATGTAGTTAGACTGGCGATAACGTGGCAGTGATGTTTTGATGTTGAAAGGCTACATGTAGCACTGCTAATGCAGTTCTGACTGTTGACAGTTTATTTTCAATAAAATGTTCTGCAGTGTTTGACTAAATAATGATCAATTCCACATGTAAATATAATTTAATACAAACAGTAACCAGAAAAGGCAAAAATTCAGGGTGTTAAACTACAAGTGGAGTCTTTTTAAGAAAGCTGAGATCCTTTTATTTGGAGGGTCACATTTCATTACGCCAACCACATAATTCAGGAGACTTCAGAGCACAGAATAGTGTGAAATACAGTAACAATGCAGTAACCATGAAAGCAGTAATGCTGAAGAACCATATTCTCTTGTTAACACCAAAGTTGATGAACAATTTTTAAATACAGAATCAAATCTCTTCTCACTATAAATTCCACAATATATTTTTTTCCTTACTGCTACTGGAGGTTTAGCCAGAGAAAAGAGAAAACTGCTCTCGTGGCCATAATTTGATTTCTTATATTTATATTCAGACATCACTAGTGTTAATCGATTGCATTCTCTCCTGAGATAAAAAATTCTGTCTACTTATTTGTTCGTTAGATTTTCACCACCTGTGAAAAAACTATGATGTGCAGGGCACCTCCAGTCATACTGTAACAAACCAGATATGAAGACCACAACAATATGGTCAGTTAAATTCCAGAGGGTAAGACTCATCACAGGTCCGACAGCAGATTTCGAGAAATTATCATCCTCATCACTTCGTTGGTTCCTTTAGGGGAAACAAAAACAGAAAACAGCATCACAGCCTCTTTACGTGTAACCAAAGGATGTAAATGTCAGAAGAGACACAAAGGTTTAAAAAATAAAGCGCACCTTCTAAGATCTGATGGACTCTGATGTCCCGCACAAACTGCTGCACTGCATAGTCTTTAAGGTAACCATACCCACCGTGCATCTGAAGAGCCTGGTTGCAGATCTGTTGAATAGAGCAGGTAATAACATAAAAGACAGAAATAGAAAAAAAAATTATGTTTTTGCCCAAATATGGTTAATCTTCCTTAGCATTACTCACATTAAAACACTCATCTGTGGCGAAGAGCTTAGCCATAGAGCAGAGGAAAACAGCATCGGGGCGGTTCTCCTGTAATGCCTTCGCTGCTTCATGTATCATAAGGCGCGAAGCAACCAACTTGGTGGCCATTTCTGCCAGTTTGAACTGAAGAAACTGCCACATGAAGAGAGAGAGGAATGGATGACCTTATATCAGTGGCAAGATTAGTATTCTGATTCACTGAAAATGCAGGGGACCTGCTTACCTGGTTGTTTGAGAGTGTCTCTCCAAACTGCTTGCGCACTAACAGGTGGTCCCTCGCTAGCTGCACAGACGCATGTGCTGCTCCAAGAGAACAGGAAGCTGGTGGCGGAGAGTTTAGACAAAAACTGGTGAGTGATTTGCTTTGCTTCAAGCACCTTTTTCTCAACACCAACCACTGTGACTACAAATGGCAAAAAAACAACGGTTTAAACTGCACAACCAGAAGAGTTACTGCTGAGCAAACCAAACAGGTCATAACCAAGTGCGAGCTTCACAGCTTTTGAAGTCTGTTCATTTATAAAAGAAGAGTGTGTTAATCCAAATCTTCTGAAACCATTTGCTGTGCCTTAACCACCTCGGGACTTCTTTAACAACACGCTGCACATAATTTATGCACAAATCTGATGCCTGGAGGCTCGTTCAAACCTAATTATGAAGCTGATTAGATACCATTACTTCCAGCTTTATAAAATCTAGATTTACACTAGATTGTAAGCATAATGGACACCCAGTTTTTAGACACTTCGCTACTTGGGTGGTGTTTTCCTCCTCACCAATATTAATCCTGCCTCCGTTCAGGCCTTTCATGGCGATGCTGAAGCCCTGACCTTCCTCACCGAGCCGGTTTGCCACTGGAACCGCACAGTCCTCAAATATCACCGCCCTGGTCGGCTGAGAGTTCCAGCCCACCTGGGAAGCAGATTTTATAACAGCTGAGTGACTTAATTCTGCCATCTAGTGGTTGAACAGTTAAGTGGTGCAGCTGTGGACTCTTACTTTCTTTTCTTTTTTGCCAAAGCTGAGGCCGGGAGCCCCCTTCTCTACCACCAGACATGAAATACCTTTAGGGCCTTTACCTCCTGTTCTGCACATCACAACATAGATATCTGTGTCTCCTCCTCCACTGATGAAGGCCTAAAAAAGTCACAAAGAAATTAGAAGAGCTTAAAACAAACTCCTCACATTTCTGCAGACCTCAAACCTCGAGTATACAGACAGGTGTGAATTACCTTTGAGCCATTCAAGATGTAATGGTCACCTTTCCGCTGTGCAGAGGTCAGAAGAGAAGCAGCATCACTGCCACTGCCTAAAACAAAGATAACAGGCTGAACCTTAACTGTAGTACTCGCATTTCTGGAACAACATACATGTGAGGCAAATTTCTCACATATACAACTATGAATAATTTTACACATAGAAAATGTTTGTGTTTTTGCATAACAGACTAACCTGGTTCAGTGAGACAATAGGAGGCAAACTTTTCCATAGAACAGAGATCAGGACAAAACTTTTCCCTCTGCTCTTCATTGCCAAAGCTGTCTATCATCCAGGCACACATGCTGCAAGGAAAAGGATAAGAGTGCAGATTAAGATGCAAAAAAAAAAAAAAAAAAAAACTCAATACACACTCATTGGCCACTTCATTAGGTACACCAGTTAAACTGCTTGTTAACACAATATCTGACCAGCCAATCATATGGCAGACACAGTCACGACGACATGCTGAAGTTCAAACTGAGCATCACAAAGAAAAGTCCTTTAAGTGACTTTGAACACTGCACGGTTGTCATTGCCAGATGTGCTGGTCTACTGGGGATCTCCCATCCTCTGATGGCTGCTTCCAGCAGGATAATGTACCATGTCACAAAGGTTATATCATCTCAAATTGGTTTCTTAAACATGTGCTAAAATGGCCTCTACAGTCACCAGAGCTCAGTCCAATAGCACGCCTTTAGGATGTAGTGAAATGGAAGATTCACATCAAGGATGTGCAGCTGATAAATCTGCAGCAAATATGTGATGCTATCATGTCAATATGGACCAGCATCTCTGAGAAATGTTTCCAGCCCCTTGTTGAATCTATGCCACAAATAAATCATTCCTCACAGCAAAAGGGGGTCCAATGCGCTACCAGCAAAGTATACCTAATGAAGTGGCAGATGAGTACATAAGGAAGAAATCAAACAAAGTATTAATAAACACAGTGGTAAAGAAAAAATGCAACAACCAGGTTGGTAAGTTTGTTAATTTCATGAATTTATCATCCAGACAAACAGACTCCTACTATACATACGTCAACTGTAAGAAGCAAAATACCCTTTCAGCTACATGTCATTATTCATACTTGTGGATACTGATGTAGGCTGTGGTGCTCACACATCCTGTGGACAACGCCTCAAAGATGATCGTTGTGTCCAGCCGAGACAGGCCTGATCCTCCAACGTCTGGCTGAACGTAAATCCCACCGAACCCCAGCTGGGCCGCTTTACGCATCGTCTCCACTGGAAAGATTTCCTGAGGGGGGACAGTTACTGGCTAGGCTAATTTTCACCTCATTAGGACTGTGGCATCTACAAAAGTCTGCCTTTATATGGGCAAATATCGGTTTGAACCCCTTACATCTGTTGCCTTTACATTTAATTAATAACAGCATTTTAAGCCTCCCTGTCTCATACCTTCTGGTCCCACTCTGCCATGTGTGGAGCCATTTCATTGGCTGCAAAGTCAAAGGCCACTTTTTGAAACTCTTTCTGTTCATCTGTGAGTCCATAGGAAGCTGCAGACAAAGAGCAGAGGACACTGAGTACAGAGAGACTGCTCTGTGTGCTCTTTGACCCTTACATACTGTTCATATTTTATGGTGTGTGTGGTGACAATCATATTAAAACAGAATAATATCATTACATAACACATACTATCAGTGTTATGCAGGTAGCATCATATTTGATTGTATTTTTAAACAGTTGAATTATGACTACTAGAAACTATTAAACGACTACTGAAGATCCTACTAGCGTAAATACTCTAAATAGGGATGCACAGATCAATATTTGTTTCAGATATTGTACTATTAACAGACACAAATAGCTGGATCAGGCATGTGTGTCAAAGAGGTACATGTACATTTTGCTCTAAGGAGTTTATTGCAGTTGTTGTCAATTTGGTTGATGTTATCGTCACTTGACCTTTCATATATAATTTAGGTCAGATACATCATTAAAATAGTTTGGGTTTTTTTAAGATTTAATTTTATTCAGATGGGTGGCTGTAGCTCAGGAGGTAGAGCAGGCCACCTATTAATATCGGAAGGTTGGGGGTTCGATCCCTGGCTGCTCTAGTCTGGATGCCCACGTAACCCTGAGTTGCCATCCGATGCATCCATTGGAGTGTGAATGTGTGTGAATGCTAGATAAAAACGTGATAAAAAGCACTTTGAAGAAAGTGCATTTATGAATGGGTGTGCTCCAGCAGAGTAGAAAAGCACTATAAGAACCAGTCCATTTACCCTTCAAAGCACTTCTAACTACACACTCACACAGCACTTGATCTACCCCACGTCCAGTTTAGAGTCACCAACATGTACGTCTTGGGACTTTGGGAGGAAACGTACTCAGGGTCAAACATACAAAGCTTATTTATGTCTATGCTAATTCAGATGTTGAATGCTGAGGGAAAAGAGGGGCGGTGTTAGGGAGAGGCGTGCAGCCTCCTCTGCCTTCCGACTGATGGAGTATATAAACGCGTTGAATGTGCTTCAGAGTTATTTTATCTTCTTTTTGAGTCGTGGCTGGGCTCTACAGAGCAGTGTGATTCACTAACCTGATAGCTGACAAAAGTTACCGGTGCAGGTCACAGCTAGCAAATCTCTCATTTGTGGCACTTACGGTCGATACATGCAGCTATCCCTCGTCTCTGCGAGCATCCGCTTAACATTAAACGGTGGTTCCTACATACGGTGGAGCCCAGCCGGGATATTCTTGATAGGGCTCCGACAGCAGCCATGTTTACCTCCACAGTAGTGAGTTATATCACACTCTGCAGCAGCTAGTGCTGCTGGATATTGTAGTTTTATTAATGTGGGAAACGCACGTCCGGTGCTGCCGCCAACGGGGTTATGTCTGTGATCGTGAACGTAAACATTTAAAAATGTTTATGTTTGTAAATCGGCAGCATTAGTAGAAATAATGTTTATAGCTTTAAGAATCCTTTTAATTTCTTATTTTTAAATAAACTCCAATTATCGTATATAGGCTTTAATATATCTTGTGTAATTCATAGTTTTATACTTTGAGCCTTCGTATTTATTTTCTGCATCTCATATTCTTATAGCGCTCTGTTTTATTTATTTTATTCATTGTAGTTGCACACCGTGGTTTTTGTAATTAAAACCGAACTAAAGCAAGCAAAAACAAAAATAAACAGACAAGAAAAAGTGACGCAAACTGTGGCACATAACACGTCACTGCTAACAAACCAAAAAGCCTGAAAACGGTCACGTGTTCCCCGCGCCAAAATAGCTGCAGTGTTGATGTAGTGACCAGTGAGGCGTCCTTGGGCACTGATAAGAAACAGTGAGCTAACGGTAATAGCTGGTGAATAAATCAAGTGCACCTCTGCGCTTTCTTTCTTTTTCTTTTTTTTTTTTTTTAGGTCACGTGTCACAGATTTATCCGCGGGTTTGATGGTTGGAGCTCTGCTGAGGTGAAGGTACGGCTACATGAGTTTATCTCCGGACCCTGCTTTAAAACACTTATTGCATTCCTGTTGCTTCTGTCTTTCTGCTGCAAGATGCTCGTTAGTGTTTAAGAGCAGTTTACATATTTAAATATGGAACTAAAAACACTTATTTAGAAAACAGTTAATAGTATTAACTAGTGTACTATGGGAGTTTATCTTTAGTTACAGCAAGCAGTTGAACTACACAAAATAAAAACTTTTAATCAACCGCCACTGATGTAAATGGTGTGGTACTGAAAATGCTTCTCAAATTAAAGCCTCCAACATGATCACGAGTCATTTCAAGAAAACTAACTAACGTAACTTTACAGCCTTCATATAAAAGCAGGATCTATTGTAGGACTATTAGTTGTAGCTGGATGTAACTAAGAAATAAGCCTAATTTGCATGACCTTGGAACCGTTTTGAAGAATTTGATAGTCAAAATATTTAACCGGATAGCTGTGGAACAGTCAGTTTGGGATTACACGAGGAGAGACGCTTTGGATTAACTTTAGAAAAGTATAAATGGATATAAATATAACGGATTAAAGTGCTTAGGTACACTGAGATTTTAAAGGGAGAACTACCAGAGTACAAATTATACAACAAAACCTCTGTTGAGTTCTTGCCAAATTCTCTCAAGCTTTATAGTAACAAATCATCCAAACCTGTTGTGGATCTTCACAGAGTTAAAGAGATGCCACCAAAGAAAAAGGCCAGAGTGAGTAAAAGAGCTGCAGCTTCAGGTAGGTAAATGAAATCATGGAGAAAAACCTCCTGTCTGATTTTATTACAGTTGTCAGAAATTTACATACACTCATCATGGGCATGAATGACATGGGAATTTAGAGCTTTTAAGGATTTCTTTGAACTGTTTTGTTTTTTTTTTCTGGGGTGGAATGATTGCACTCCATACATCTTTACTGACTTTACAATACTAGAATTCGGTGCACAAGTTTGAATATATTTTGGATTTTCTTTGATCCTTACAGGGTGAAAATTGTACATACAGGCTCAAATATATACATACACCCCCCACTAATATTTGGTTAAATGTCCCTTAGCAAGTTGCACCTCGAGCTGATGCTTTTGGTAGCCATCAACAAGCTTCTGGCACAGTTCTAGCTGGATATTTGACCACTCTTCTTGGCAGAATTGGTCGAATTCATTTAAATTGGTTGGCTTCCTGACACAGACCCGACTTTTAAGTGTAGTCCTCAAATTTTCAATGGGGTTGAGGTCGCAGCTTTGGAAAGGCCATGCCAGAAGCTTAATGTTAGCCTGCTTTATCAATTATTCTTCCATCCACTTTGTGGAATGTACCAGTACCACAGGAAGCAAAACAGTCATGATGCTGCCACCACCATGCTTGACAGTTGGTACAGTATGCTTAGGTTTGAAAGCTTCACCTTTACTCCTCCAAACATACCTCTTGTCATTGTAGACAAATAGCTCAATCTTTGTCTCCTATGACCATAAAACTTTTCTCCAGAAGGCATTTGGCTTGTCCAAATTTCAGTCAAGCTTCAATTCATTGATTTTGGAACAGGGGCTTCTTTCTTGGTCGGCACCCTCTCAGTGCACGGTGATGTAAAACTTGCTTCACTGTGGACCGTAATGGTGGAGTTCCAGCAGTTTCCAGTTCATAGCAGGCTTGAGCTTTGGTGGTTCCTGGGTTGTTCCTGAACATCTTAACCAATTTCCTCTCATCTGAGGGTGACAGTTTGGGTCTTCTTCAAGACCTCGGCAAAGTGGTGACACATCTGAATAACTTGTACTTGTGTGCAGTTGTTTAAACTGATGATCCTGGAACGGTTATTTAGAAAAGGCTCCAAGAGACCTGTGGAAATAGAGATCTTCACTGAGTTCAGAGTATCCGTTAATCCAGTGTGCTGTCAAACAAATCCTTTTTATGCAGTCAATCATGATCGCTAATGAGAAGTTAATAAGCCTGGGCTTTGCCAAGTTAAAAGACACTGTAGAACCTTCAGCACCACTTATTAAAAGATTTTAGTGAGTGTATGCATATATTTGAGCCTGTATGTATAATTTTGACCCTGTGTGGATTAGAGAAAATCATAAATAAATTCAAACTTGTGCATCCAATTCTCATTCCACCAGGAAAAGGAACAGTTCAAAGAACTCATTAAAAGCCCAAAATCCCCATAACATTCATGCCGTGATGAGTATATGTAACTACAACTGTAACTAAAGAGCACCTCCAAACCACAGTCAAAGACGACGACAGGGAGCCACTGTCCCCAGCTGGGAAGAAGAGGAAAGCTGCAACTTCTGGTGGAAAAAATGAGGAGAGCTCAAAGTCTTCTGGTGCTCCACAGTACAGTCACTGGCTGATGAAGTCTGAGCCCGAGAGCCGCTTTGAGAACGGCATCGACGTGAAGGTAAGGAACAGCACCATCTTTGTCGGTGCATGTTAAAAAGTGAGTTGGTCTCACTTGTCTGTTGCTTCCTGCTCATTCTGCAGTTTGGCATCGAGGATCTGAAGGCTCTGCCTGATCAGACCAGCTGCTGGGATGGCGTCCGCAATTACCAGGTAGAGCTGCAGCACCGACTCCTGTAATAAGATGCTTATCTGAAATAAGGGAGCAACACGCTGCTGCCCCTGGAGAGGCTTTTCTGTCTCTTTTCGCAGCACCGCTGTGCAAATGATTTTTGAATTTGTTCTGCCTGTCTTCTGCAGGCGCGCAATTTCATGAGGCAGATGAAAGAAGGGCAGCTTGCTTTCTTTTACCACAGCAACTGCAAGGAGCCAGGGATAGCAGGAATCATAAAAGTGAGTCACTCTTCTCTCTTTAGGTAAAGCTTGAAATGGGCCCAATGTTCAGTTTTATTTCCTTTCTAGATTGTGAAGGAAGCTTATGTGGACCACACTCAATTTGACAAGAAAGATGTGCATTATGATGCAACCAGCAAACCAGACAACCCCAAGTGGAGCATGGTAAGCTAAACACATTAAGCACAGCTAATGATAAGACTCATGCATGAAGGCTGAGCTCAATTCCTTCTCTCTCAGGTAGACGTCCAGTATCAAAGGATGATGAAGCGTTTTCTTCCTCTGTCGGAGCTTAAAAAGCACCACCTGCAGCATCGCACTGTGGGAGGGCCCCTCAAGGACATGGCGCTTTTTACAAGGGCCAGGCTCTCTGTGCAACCCCTCTCCACTGGTATGAAAGAACCAGCACACAAAAAAAACATTTTTAATGTATCTGTGGGCTGGCTGTGGACGTGATTTCTTTCTCTGCAGATGAGTTTGATTTCATCCTGAGTCTGGAGGACAAAGAGCCGCTCTGAGGATTTGCTTTATGATGCAGCAAAATCATCACGAGTACCATCACTCCACTGTAACTGTTATAGTCTATTAGAAATATTAAATGTGTTTATTAGAAATTATAGTCCAGATTCAATCTATGAGCTTCCTTTTGTTGGAAAACTGAAACATCTGCATATGACTCGAGTTTCTAGGAACTTGGTGGGAAGCAGAGGCCCTTGATGAAGTATGAAGTGTGCAATGTTAGTTATGGCTGGCCTTTGCTCCCAGAATGGTGTGAAGCATTATTTTATTGCTGTTATTTAACACACAATTTTTATGCAGCAGCATATTTTACAACACCAGATGCCCTTTCAGCACTAGTTTTATCACATAAAAATAACATTCTGTGCTCAACTGCTTCCCGGTGATGATGGAGTAGGAAAATAAAACCTGCAAACAACCTGAATTCTTTCGGCACCGTGGGTAGCAGTATTATCATCTAGTTATACAGAGGAAACAGTGCACTATAAAGCTCCCTTATGAGCTTTCATGACCACTACAGAAAGACCTCAGTAAACTTCAGGTGGCATCTCTAAAATGTGCCTTTTACCTCTCGTGCTGTTGACTAAAATTAATGTTTGATGCTCAGAGTGAGGCAGGAGATGCTGGTTTTAAAGCATTAAAGGTGTTGCTGTCAGGTCTGTTATTTTTACAGTGCCTGAGCTAAGCTCCAGCTTCACAGGTTCTTATTAGAAGTGACAAGTATTGATTAATTCAAAGGGACAACGTGCTGAAGCTGCTTTTTACTGTAACAGCACAGGCACACATTTAAGTTGTAATTACCTTATGATTTTTTATCAACAGTTCTATTTTAAAGAAGCCAGTTTCTGATTTGTTTTAATCAATTTTGGCTTCTATTAAAATGCTCATGAGTGCCCATGGTGTACTTTAATGTCTGCCTTCTTTATGCAATGCCTGCATAAAGAAGAGTGTGAATGGCCAGAAAAAATGATTTGCCATGCCAGGTTTCCGTCTTGAACTTGAGATTGGCTTTAAGCCTTACATCAGTCAAGTTCAAGGTCATCTTCTTGGACACCTCCAAATATTTTCCGAGTGGGACTCTCTGAAAGTCCCTTTCTGACCACTTAAACTGTGCCCTTACTAAGGGCCTCATGGATCAAACCAGTTTGTCTGTTTTTCCTGACTGAACTGAATTTGTGCAGATAATTGCTATAAATGAGAGCTAGATATCCAGCAGGTGACTGAGGAGTTTGAAGTTAATGAAGTCCACAGTTTCCGAGCCCAAAGGCAGCTCGTCAGGTTAGGAGACCACTTTTCACCGTAAATTTGTTCACCACAGCAGTGCTGAGTTCTGCTGTGACTTCCCGAGGCACCTGAATGACAGTGTTCAGAGAAAAAGATCTGACCTCCTGCCGGCTCAGAGCTCACAGACAACTACACTAGCACAATCTTCCCCCGGACCACTCGTCAAGTCTGGCTCAATCTTGAATTGTCCACTTTCCAAAAATGAAAATCAAGTTGAAGGATCAATATTTTTACACACTGGAGGAGATTCAGTAGCCATTGCTGAGGCTCACACATCTGGATCGTGCTGTGAACCGTCCAGAGGTGGACAAGACCATGGCCTTGAGTAAGAGATAAACCAAATTTAAATCAGATAAGGCTTTTGATTTTCACTGGCCTGTTCTTGGAATCTTTGGATCACACTTCCCGTTAGGCCCCAGCTGCTGCCTGGGATCTACCGGGGATCTCTCTTTAACATCCCACTACTGAATGGTAAAAACCCTCCAAACACAACTGTTTGAACATCTGTGTGCAGCGCAGAGAGAGTGTCACAGACAGCGATTACGAGCAAGACGACAGCTAGTTTGCGGTGCTGGAACAGAACCCGTTTTTCAGCCGAGCACCGAGTGAGATCACTGTGGAAAAAGCGCTGAACGGTTCCAGCACCGTGTCAGAGGAAAAGGAGCTACAGAAACCAGCTAAACCAAAGCACAGGGTATCTCTCCCCTGTGGCAACTATATAATAAACACTAGGGATGTAAAAAATGAATATGTGATCCAGCAGAAGTTGCTACAGCTTGCAGTGAAAGAATTTTTCAATGAGGCTGGTGCATTTCACTTGGTAAGCGTTTGCTCTTGGATCCGTGTGCTTGAAGCACACTATGATGATGTCAGACTTTGTCGTGCATCCTCCGTTACCTGGACTGCTTAAACATCAGCTCCACAGCAAGTCACAAAGGTTGTTATTCATCATATAAACAGCTCGCAAGTCAGTTTATTCTATGCCGTTGAGATAGCTGCTCTTTTTTGATACATGCACCCAACATTTCTTCTGATTTTCTTTTCATAAATTCTCCTATAATAAAATACAAACCCACTCAATTTGATATTTAAAAAAAATAAGTTCATCCCATGATTCAGTACCTTGTAGAACCAAGAAAACCACATCAGAGGTTTTTATTCATTTGGCATCAATTTATTTGACTTTTGGGAACAAGAAGTAATCGAGTAGCATTTTGCAAAAGATAGTTCTACTGTAACTTTCTCTGGTTAAAAGACTAAAATTATGTTAGAGGCAGGAGGATTCAATTAGCTTGATACACGTAGGCACAACTTTTTTAAGTCTCTAATAAAGAGGATACAGAAGATTTCATACTATCAGACCTCAACACAAACACTTTGACACCCTTTCCTAACACCACTGGAATGCTGAGGTAAAGCTTATGGACATGAAACATCATTTTGTCGCACTGTCTACCGGATAGTCAGTGTACACGAGCTGGAACAGGATAACAGGTTTAACTGGCCTTATTTACAGATTTAAAAATAAACGTGTGGATTAATACTTTAGCTCTCTCGCTCAAACAGCAGCAAGAGATTAGAGCTTCCACTTCCATCCTTTTTCTCTCTTTTTTTTTTTTTTTTGTGGAAACACAAAATGAGAAAAATGTGTTCAGCAAGGTAAAGCAGTGCAAAGTTATCTCAGATTTCTTGACCTTACAACAATGTTAGGAATGCATTCATTAACTGTGGAATGTCAAGATATACTTCGTGATCATTCATTTGAAATAATAAGAGATTAGAAATCAATTGATCCCAAAAGTGTTAGAACGTAACGAACAGAAGGCTTAAAAATTCAGTTTCACATGGTTTTACCCAGTGAACTTTGAGACACGTGTTTACTTTGAAAAAAAACAAAATGCATGAATGAGGAAGGACAGGACCAGCAGCCTGAAGCCCCTCTGAATGCCTCATGCAAACTGTTTCATAGTTCACACAGTTTTACCGTACGTCGGTCTCCCTTCTTCCTCCCTTTACCAGCAACAGCAGCTACAAATGAAACCGCTGCCTCTCCAGATGTTGTACAGTTGACACGTACCTCCCACCACCCCAGTGCAGACCCCTTGTGAGTCTTGTGAGAGGAGGGAGGCAGTTCTACCCGCTCTCCTCCTTTGCAGCCTGTTCCAGTGCGCTCTCCGAAGCAGCCGATCCCTCGAACCTCTGAGAGGCGATGGCAGCCTGGTGAGACATGCTCTTCCTCACCACATCCCCTTTCCTCCACAGTGTGATTTCCTACAGGGGAGAGAAATGAAAACATTTCAACATTTAGGCTTACTGATGTAAAATAAAGACAAGTGTAAGAGTGGCTCAGCCCGCAACTGCTAAAAGAAGGAGAAAGCTGAAGAAACAAGCACAGAGTTTCTAATTCTCAAACACGAGGTATAAATAATTTTAGCTTTTTGGCACAAATGAGACATAAACCACTAAAACTGACATTTACTCATTATCCTATTTAGTGAAAGACTGAAATGAAATTGCAACAAGAACATGAGTATTATGCGTACACAACTTCTTATATCAGTTCCTGTTGGCACACTGAATTTGAAGATTGCTTTTTAATTACATGCAGAGTTGAGTTCTCAAGGAGGAAGAGTATAAAATTAACATAATGAATTGCCAAAAATTGTATGAACATATGAAGCCTCTGAAAGATCACAGTGGGACTTTTTTTTCCCCAGAGCAAAAACATATGCAGTTCCTCAAACACACACAAAAAAGGCAGAGCTCTACAATGATACCGCATCATGTACTGCATTTAAGAATGGATATTGATAAGATTTTACTGATAGCTTTGTGTCCAGGTCTGATTCTTTATTGACTCCTGATCAATTTTCACCTACACAGGTTTTTGGCACCAGTGCAGCAGGTCTATTATCTCTTCAGCTCCACTACCAGGAGTCTGATGCAGTTATTTTGCGAAACAGAGAGGGAAGGAAAAAAAAAACATGTTAGCACTGGTAAAAAGGTACTGATATATGATTTGGATGGAATTTAGAACAGAACCAGCTGGAGCCCGCTCTCAATTCCCACCTCTCATTATGCAGTAGCTGGTTGTGACTTACAGTCAGAATCACTACACCCTCAGCTGTATCTGTCAGACCCGCATTTAGAAAACGAACTACAGGAGCAGGATCACCAGCTTTCATAGTGAAACAGGCTGCAGCTGTGATTAAAATGGCAGCCTTGGAACCACACTGACACCGTGGCTGTCAGAACGCTTAGGTTATTACAATCATGGCTGTGACACGTTTGTTTTAATGGCTGTAGCACAGATTGACTGCATGCAGTAGTTTTGTGTTCGCAGTGACAGCTGGAGGCTGAGCTTTGTCTTGCTGGAAACAACATTGACACAAGTGAACTACAGAAGCAGTCGCAATCAGAAGCACATCCATCCACAGCTGCACTAATGTCAGCCAGGCAGAGCAACTGCAGCTGTGCCCACATCCAGCAGCTGGATACTGTTTGAGAGCGGCCTTTCATAATGACTAATAAGCACCAAAAAAAAAAAAATCACATTTATGTGGATGTTTTTAAACTACTAATGTAGAAGATTCAGAAAGATTTAAAAACGCTGACATTTTACTTCCATTCGTACCTGCTGTTTGAAGTAGCGTCTCTCCTCCTCATCGATCAACACCAGGTTCAGGTAGTAGCGCACGGAGAACTTCTTGTTGATGTCTCGCATGGTGGGGGTCAAATCATAACCAGCCAGAAATAATCGGATGGGAATGGACTCTCCTGAAATATTAAACACACTCTTAGAGACTAACCAGTGTTTGCTTTGTGTGACTTGTTGAAAATACAAATAAGTTTTGTTTACCTCTGACCGGCGCTCCATCCATGATCTCGTACTTGGCAATAGTGTCATTTTCATGGTAAACGCTCGGGCCTGTACCCGTCGTCTCACGTTTGATGATGTCAATCTCCATGTGTTTTATTTTAATCCTCACCAGCAGGAAATAAATTTTTCCCACAATTACATCTTTCAGATGGTACCTGAAAAAAAAAAAAAAAAGAAAGAAAGAAAAACAGAGACACAAAATGAGAACAAGGTCTGGATCACACTTTTAGTTTGACAGTTTCATTTCATTAAATTTGATAATAAATTAATCACCTTTGGCAAAAAAGAAAATCACTGGTTCAGTTTTTAAAATGCAAATATATCTGTGATTTTAACAAGGATGTTCATACTGATACTGTATAAATCTTTTTCACTCTTATATAATATTACACAGCATTTCACAGCAATTCACTCAGGAGAAAAAAAAAAGTGAATGACAATGGTTTGTTGCTGCCCTGCAACAGCCCCTTACTTCGATTTGTTATACTCAAACTCAATGTGGAGGCAGTCCTCAATTCCAACTTCCATTTTAATAGAGGAGTTGAGCTCAGGGTAGGTGCTCAGCGTGTGGACCACAATGTCCATCTCTTTAGTGATGTCGTTTAGTCTTCTTATCACTGTGGCACGCAGAAAATATCTGAAAATTGAGTAAACACTGAATAAAAAATAGTGCAGTTTCCACCTTATTAGAAAGCCACAAATATACACTAATCGGCCACAATATCAAATCCACCCGCCTATCCTATCGTCTGCTGCATCCACCTCGTGACACGGACTCAACAGGACTTTTGAAGTGTCCTGTATTTTGCAGTGGATTGGATATTTTTCCAGCACAGCTAAAGCTGGAATATGGGGGCCTTAAAAGGTTCCGAGTATTCGTGAATAATTCACTCTGACAGAGTGTATTATCCTGGTGGAAGGGGACAACAGTGGAATGCCATAAAGGCAGAATGGTTGATGAACAATGAAATAATGCCAGGACCCAGGAATTCATTGCTCAGCTCATCACACTTCCTCTGCCTGTCTGCCTTCTTCCCAAAGTTCATCCTGCTGCCACCTCTTACCTAGGTAAATGCCCACCATCGTCCATTGCTCTTCCGACTGTGATGCTGCCACATTCATTTGCAGGCATCTTTGGTGGTCTACAGGGCTCAACATGGTTACTCTGATCAGTCTTGACACATTCCAATTATGGAGGGGATTAAAGTTTCCAGCATTTTCTGTTCATTCTCCATAACCATTAACAAAGCCTGACCCTGTCGCTCATTCGCAGTTTTGATAGGTACTCATCACTGCATACAAGGAAAACCCCACAGTACCCATTGTTTGGCCAGAGTTTGGCCCTTGTCAAATGTCTGCAACACATCTCAAATAGTCACAGCTAACTTGTCACTCCTTGATGGGTGTCACTGTAATGAGACAATGTTATTCACTTCTGCTGTCAGTGGTCTAAATGTTTTGGCTGAGGAGTATTCATGTACTGCAAGTCAAATGTGGGCAACAAAAAGCTTAAAAAATGCTCAGTTTAAGTGTAACTACATGACACACAGGTTAACAAGTAACCCGCTCACTTTCCTGCCTACAAATGACAGTAAATGTTCAAACTTACCTTAGCTTGACATTCTGGCCTGTGTAGGACTCGTAAGGTTTCTCAACATGAGTGAATTCAAAGTCAAAGGTCTGGGACTGAGTTATTTCACCAGGTCTTGCGAGATCTTTCACCAGGGAAACAAATTCATGATGGTTTCCTCTGTCGTAATACAGCTCTAGAAAAACAGGAAATAAATTATTTAAAAAAAAAAAAAAAAAAAAAAAACGGCTGCATTGAGAAAAATATACTGCGTGATTTTGGATAAAATGTGACCCTTAATAAGAAGATTTGATATTTGATTTTTAGTGGCCAGAATGACATGCTCTGTGATTTTTACCACTCAAGTGAGTTATATGAAATTTCCTTCTTAAAAGCCCTTTCACAAATGTAACACTCAACTGGAGACTGTCCCTGTTACTTACAATCTCACTGCAGGAGCTAGTCCTTTTAGAAAAACTCCAGCTGCTGCTGATTGAAGACACTAGAGAGTAGATCTCAGGCGATCTAGAACAGCTCTGCACAGGTGTAATATATGGCCACATGTTTCTCCTGTATTAATGCCTTTCATGTCTAATATAAAGCACTGTGTACCGTCTCCTGCACAAATGAATGTGAGGTTTATTTCAAAGTTAAAAACTGAAACTGTGTCTTGTTTTATTGTTGAGAGATGTCCCCATGCTTCTTCGACCCAACGGGTAGAAGGTAGAAACCTGTTTCCACAGAGTATGAGCCGCTGCTATTTTTACATACCTATTTGTCCCACAAATTCAATTTTGATACCGTGGTGCTCCAGCCTCTTCCCGGGGTTCTTCAGCGTCACATTCACCTTTCCGCTGACAGTCTCACCGTCGTAGAAAAGAAAGTATTTATCTTTCTTGCCATCTTCAGTTTTGTGTTCAACCTTCTTCCTCGTTTCGGCGTCATTCAGGACAACATCGATTTCTGCGCTTTGTCCAAAACTGAAGAAACTCATTATAACGCTCCGTCCGCGCTCTTATCTCAGCGCAAGTTAAACGTACTTG
The DNA here is from genome assembly GCF_007364275.1 of Archocentrus centrarchus. Taxonomy (NCBI): domain Eukaryota; kingdom Metazoa; phylum Chordata; class Actinopteri; order Cichliformes; family Cichlidae; genus Archocentrus; species Archocentrus centrarchus. Next base: position 20,916,110 of record NC_044358.1, on the reverse strand, counting down.
TTAGCACCCTGTGAACCTGCTAATGTTTCAAAGTAGAAAACAAGGGCACGATAAGGCCTGCAGGGGTGCGCGAACTCGGCTGCTTCTCAGGGTACAAATCTGATTTCTGTTAGACATCAAAAAAGTCTCAAGATATGTCACAGAAATCTCCACACGAGCTACATGTCAAGCAAAACTAGCAATTCGATGGCAAAACGCACAGTGATATAAAAGGCCGTTTCTTTCTGCTCTCCGCTGCTGAACCTTAATGTTATCGATAAACAGGCTGCGGCAGCGCCGGATCAGTCTGCCGTTCACACAGAGCTCGCCGCGTAAATGTATCTTACATGTTTGTTTTCTGTGGAGAAAACGGTAAACGCTGTCAAACAACCAGGATGTAACATCAGCTTCTGCTACCTGCGTTAGCTGAACTACTTCCGGGTGGCGTTTTTTCACAGTAAAAGCGGGGTGGGGTGGGGGGGCCAGTCGCTTTGGTCGCGGAGGGTAAAACTAAACTGCAGCGACCTGAGTGTTTAAAGAAAAGGAATACAAATAAATTACAATAAAATATTAGACTCGTGCATTTAAATTGTACAAAAGCTTGTAAATGTTTTCCAAACATGTTTCAAGTAACAATTGACAAAACATTTAAATAATCAAAAGTAAATGTATGCAGTTGAGCTTTTTTTCCTTTGTAAAATCTTATGTATCTGCTTCTCATCATTATTATTATTATTATTATTATTATTATTATTATTATTATTATTATTAATTAGTATGCAGTGTAGTTAAGTGATTTTGTGTGTGTGAGAGATAATCTATGGGTACATATTAACTGTATTTAGATTAGATGAATGGATATGTGTAACTGTATATGTCTGTTTGCATACATATGCAGGTAAAGGCATGAATGTACATGGAAGATGAATACTGCAATCATTCATTAGACAGGAAAGAGGGATAGGATCATATAATTTTATACTTTTTCCTACTTCTATTAGAGCATAAAATCTGAGTCTCACGCACAATCAATGAATATATTGGCTATCATATTTTGGTTTGTTTTTGTTTGTGTTTACCAACTACAGATTGTAGGTTTTTTTAATGTTTGAAAAACATTTATCTATCTATGGAGCGAGTGGAGACGAGTGTTGGAGTGACTGGTGACAGAAGGATAGCAGCAAGAGTGATAGGGAAGATTTACAAGATGGTAGTGGGACCTGCTGTGATGTATGATTTGGAGATGGTGGCACTGACAAAAAACACCGGAGGCTGAGCTGAAGGTGGCAGAGCTGAAGATACTCAGATTTTCACTGGGAGTGACCAGGATGGACAAGTTTAGGAGTAGGTACAGTACCAGTCAAAAGTTTAAACACACCTTCTAATTCAGTGGTTTTTCATTATTTAAAAATTGTCTGCATTGCAGATTAATACTAAAGTCATCCAGACTATGAAGAAATACGTATGGAATTATTTAGTAAACAAAAAAGTGTTAAACAAACCAGAATATGTTTTATATTTTAGATTCTTCAAATTAGGCACCTCTTGCTTAGATTTCTCAGTCAGATTTATGAGGTAGTCACCTGGAATGGCTTTCAGTTCACAGCTGTGCCCTCTTAATGTGTTTAAGACCATCAGTTGTGTTGTGAAGAGATAGAGTTGGTATACAGTGAACAGCTCTATTTGAGTAATGTTCTAATCCATATTATGGCAAGAACTACTCACCTAAGTAAAGAAAACAACAGTCCATCATTACTTCAAGAAATGAAGGTCAGTCAATCTGAAAAATTTCAAGAACTTTGAAAGTATCCTCAAGTGCAGTTTCAAACGTTAAGATGAAACTGGCTCTCATCAGGATCGCCCCAGGAAAAGAAGACCAAGAGTTGCCTCTGTTCCAGCACCCCAGGTAAGAGCCCACCTAAACGCTTCACAGAGTTCAAGTAGCACACACATCTAAACATCAACTATTCAGAGAAGACTGCACGAATCTGGACTTTATGGTCGAATTGCTGCAAAGAAGCCATTTCTAAGGAGGAGAAGAATGGCTTGGGCCAAAGAACACAAAAAATGTACATTAGACCAGTGGAAATCTAAATTTGAGATTTTGGTTCCAAACGCCCTGTCTTTGTAAGACACAGAAAAGGTGAGTGGATGGTTCCTACATGTGTAGTTCCCACCGTGAAGTACGGTGGAGGAAGTGTGATGGTATGGGGGTGCTTTGCTGGAGGCAATGCTGGTGATTCAAAAGCATTCTGCAGCAACATGCCATCCCATCTGGTTTGTGCTTAGTGGGACCATCATTTGATTTTCAAGAGGACAATGACTCCAAACACACCTCCAGGCTATGTAAGGGCTATTTGACCAAGAAAGAGGGTGATGGAGTGTTGCGTCAGATGACCTGGCCTCCACAGTTACCTGATCTAAACTCAGTTGAGATGGTTTGGGATGAGCTGGATGGCAGAGTGAAGGCAAAGCAGCCATCAAGTACTCAGCACCTCTGGGAACACCTTCAAGACTGTTGGAAAACCATCTATATATCATTATCAGCAGTAGTAGTACTGAATTGTACTTTTATAAAATTGTCACAAAATAAAACAAGATCTTAATGTATTTATTAACTGTCATAAATGTACTGCAGTATAGTTCCCTCTAAAATATCGTAGAATTTAAAGTGTAAAGCAGCAATGAAGAGAGAGAAACTTAGTAAATGCATTCGTTTCACTGCTTTTAAATACAATTCAAACACTTCCTTTTGATCTACTCAACTGTTTTGAAGGAGAAAAGTACTCACAAATACCCTATAAGCTACTCTTAAGAAGGAGATTAAACAACAAAAATCCTTCTAGAAGCAACATCATAATGTCTCTGACAAAGTATAAATAGCTAATCTCAGCCATGCTTAGCCAGCAACATTTGAAGTACTGCTTACACTTTATGATAGATACAAATACAATTTGCCACTAATATGTACACTATTGAATGCACAACCTTTTCTGTATTAAAAGTATTTTTACAGTGTGGTATTGCTACTTGTCAATGAGCAAAACATCGAAATACTTTTATTGTGAAACACATAAACAAGCTGTGCCAAAACCACTGTGTGAATGTTTGGTATTCTTCAGATTTTCACTCCTGCACTTGTTTTTACAGAAACATTTTTTCTTCTTTAGTGTTTTAGTTTGTGCATGATTTTCCCTTTACTACACAGAAATCATGTTTATGTACGTAACACTTCCATCTGTATACTTTTCCATTAATCATCCCGATATCTCATTCAAAGAAAATATTTGAGACTCCAAAATTACAGTTGAAATATATTTAATAGTAACAAAATAACATTAATATATAACATTAATATCAAATGAACAGTGGACATTGTACAACAGTTCCTGAGTTGTTACACAAATCATTGACACTAATGTCTGAAATGACACACTGTTGTTACTGACAGGCTCAACACCGCGAGTACACACTGAACAGTGAATGCTGTAAATTGATTTCCAACAAACAGTTTATTGCAAATTTACAATAAGGTATGGAGTGCTATGCATTCAAAATAAAAGATCGAAAAGGTATATTTATATATGTTTGTATGTACATTTATAATACTGAGTCAAACCTGGACAATATGTCCAATGCTCACAAAATAATTCTTAAAGCACAAAAGGTCACTTATACACAGAAACAGCACTCCAAGAAATCATCAACACCACCTTTATAGTACATATTGAGTTTGCAGCATAGTGGAATATATGGTGTTAAAATTCACGCTATAATCTGTACTTGTACATGTTTTTTTTTCATTTGTAAATATAGTCAAAGGCTGTTGAATTGTGCCTATAATCAGCCTTTTGCAGTCTGCTACTTATTGCCTGTTTAACTACAGTATGTACAAAAACCTGTTTCGACTCCTCTGCGTGTGAAACAAACTAAGAACATGTTTGTTTATCCCGTGAACAAAGATGGAGTAAACAATTTACGCACACTGTAAAAAATTCAAGAGCTATAAAAGAGGACTTGTCCAAAAACAGTGAGGGAATGTAGTTTACAGTAACTCTCGTGATGACACTGTGATATAAACATCAACGTCCACAGCTCTTAAATGGTTTTATTGTACAGGAGCTTTATGAGTATAAAATGAGGAGAAAATGTAAAAAAAAAAAACCAAATACTTTAATGTAATTTAATACCAATAGAGAAAAAAAATCTGTGGCATTATAAAACTCAACAAAGTGCCACAAAATGATATTAAAATTACTTTGGCAAGTTGGCTGATTTGATTTTGATGTGCATCAGAGAATAATGTGCCATGTTAGACTCCAAACCTTACCAACTGGAGCATCATTGTTGCAAGTTAACTTAAGTTGTTGCTGTTACATCACATCCTCCGCCTCAGCTGTCAAATAACGAAGGAAGACTTGTGGCGGAAATGACCCTGCCAAAAACAGGAAGCAGAAAATTACTATAAAGAGCCTTTTTTATTGCATATGACATTCAATAAAAGCTGCGTGCTTTGCAGGTTTACCTCGTCTGCATCTCCATATTCAACACTATTGTTCTGTGCAGGCCAGTTATAGCTGAAATAAAGTGAAATACAGAATAAATAATTAAAAAAAAAAGATGCAGAATTCAGGATTTTATATTAGTCCTGCTGTCCTTCTCCAGAGCTGCAGACTGTACTCACTTTTCATTGTGGCCTTTTTTGTGGAAGCATCCACGTCTGAAGGAATGACAAATGGAAACAGCCAAGCATAAGAATGCAACCACAGCACCAAAAACCTTGAGGAAAATCCCCAGGATGTCAACGTCGTCTGCAACAGGATGCGGAGAAGAGCTCGTAAGAGAGTTATGTGACCTGAAACATATCGTTGCCTAAAACCATGTAATGTATTACCATTTTTATGTATATTTTGTGTATTATCCAAAGTGTTAAAATCATCACTTAACTGTTATTGGCTTAGATGATGATAAGAAGAAGAATTTAACATTCATTAAATAAATCAACTTAAGATACCAGACACTTTCTCTGTCAGCCGATCACATTAAGAGAGCTTCAGATGGATAGACAGTATATGCTCTTGGTTATGAATGGAACAAAGTAACTAATTTTGACATTTCATCACAAAAATAAAAAGAACAAATTAGATTTTTATATATGAATTACATTGAATTATTTGTGCTTTTTCCCTTTTTGCTATGTTTACTACAAAAAAATTATAAAAAATGATCAACTCATGCAACAAAATGAATCCCTATAGTGTAATAAAATCTTGAAACTGTGTGGGCAGCTGCTACATCCTTTCTGCTTCATGTTCTGGCTGCAGAATATGCTGTCACGGGCACGTTAGCATATCAGGGACATTGGTGTCTAACACTGTTGCTTCACAGCAAAGTGCTGGGTTCAAACTGACCTGGACGGCTGGAGCTTTCCTGTGTCCACTTTGCTTGCAAAGGGATGATGCTTGGTAGGGTGAATTAGTTTCTCTCTGCTGCCTCCAAATGGCAGTTATAAACATAAAGTATGCTTGGCCTTCAAATACATTATATTGCCAAAAGTATTCACTCACCCTGAGTTGCTGTTGGGAACAACAGCAACTCAGCCATGAAGTGGTAGGCCACAGTGGCGGTTTCTGATATGGGCGACATGGGCAGCCGCCCAGGGCGGCATTTCATCTAGGGCGGCATGAGCGCCCCCCTCCCCCCAACGCATTGCGCTCGCCGCAGCAACGCCTACCGCACTACGCCACTTGTGGGGTAATGGGCGCCCTCTGCTTGCTGTGTATTGCATGTAGCTTTCTGCCATGGTCAGACAGGTTGTAACAGAAGAAAAAGGGCAGGCGGGGGATTCTCTCTCTGTCTCGCTGTCACTGCTTCACTCGATCGTCACACACACAGCGCTGCCCCGCCCCCTTCTCCTCTCAGCCTGGGGTGCGAGTCGAGTGAAGCGGTGATGGCGTGAGAGTGAGACTGTCAGCCGGGTTCATTCATTCATGCCTGTACAGTTTGGGCCTGGTTACAGCCAACAGTAACCGCTGAATTATAAATAAAGGTGACTTTTGCTGGCAGTCTCTCGCCAAACCTTTCATCCTCACGGACACTGCCATATCAAGATTAACGCGAAGTGTATGTCCTAATATTGAAAAGTTTTGCGAGATCTCGCAAAAGTAACTCAGGATCTCGCAAAACTTTTGCGAGATATGCAAAACTGACTCTTTTTTTTTTTTTTTTCCTCCCATGTTCCACAGAATGAATCTGTGCGTCTAATAAAATTAGATGCACACAACTGATAGAACACAAAGCCCATTTCATTTATAATACTGTAAATATGGTCATTAAATCACAGTATTTGTGTGAACCCGAATCCTGATAAAAAAAATAACACAAATACGAATCTAGACAGTTTGGACAAATGTTGGTGGATGGCGCAGTGTTGCCAGATTGGGCAGCTTGTGAACACATTGGGGTGGAATATTATATAGATATTTCTATATAATTATAAAATTATATAGATATATAATTTTACAATAAAAACTTCCTAAAAACCTACCAAATATGGTGAAAAGCAGCCAAAATTTTAACAAGTTACCCAAAGCTTGTATATTTAAATATATATCACACCTGGTGCTATTAACATGAGTTTCAGTGGAGGTTTTGTTGTGTTGGGCTGGCAACTGTCAGTCAGATCTGACAACCCTGGGGATGGGCGGTGGTGGTGGCGAATTGTGGCAGATGGAAAGGAAAAGGTCAAAGCCATCAGGTGCACAGTTTAGGAAAAAGAGAAAAGAAGAAGAGGAGAAACAAGCAAAGATAAAGGTAAGCAGAAGCTGTGTAATATTTCAGTTTCTTCCATGTTTTTTCAAATAAAAATTTAAAAGAAATTCTGAGTGTGCCTGTGATGGTGGGGGGACCTTCTGTTAAAGCCTGTCTGTCAGACCATGGCAGAAAGCTACATACACCACACAGCAGTCGCTCATTACCCCCCCAAGTGTAGTAGTGCGGCGATCGCTATTGTGTGTGTGTGTGTGTGGGGGGGGGGGGGGGGGGGGGGGGGGGGGCGCCGGCAGGGATGCTCGCCCAGGGCGCCAAACAGGCTAGGACCGCCACTGGTAGGCCACATACACACAGTACACAGTGGTCTCCAACTTTCTGCAGAGTCAGTCGCTACAGACCTCCAAACTTGATGTGGCCTTCAGATTAGCTCAAGAACAGCATGTAGAGAGCTTCATGGAATGGCCATGTCTGAGCAGTTGCATCCAAGCCATGTGCAATACAAAGTGTCAGTTGTAGTGGTGTAAAGCACGCCACCACTGGACTTTAGAGCAATGGAGATGTGTTCTCTGGAGTGATGAATCACGCTTCTCTGTCTGGCAGTCTGATGGACGAGTCTGGGTTTGGTGGTTGCCAGGAGAACAGTACTTGTCTGACTGCATTGTGCCAAGTGAAAGTTTGGTGGAGGGGGGATTATGGTGTGGGGCTGTTTTTCAGGAGTTGGGCTCGGCCCCTTAGTTCCAGTGAAAGGAACTCTTAATGCTTCAGCATACCAAGACATTTTGGACAATTTCATGCTCCCAACTTTGTGGGAGCAGTTTGGGGATGGCCCCTTCCTGTTCCAACATGACTGCACACCAGTGCACAAAGCAGCTCCATAAAGACATGGATGAGCAAGTTTGGTGTGGAAGAACTTGATTGGCCTGCACAGAGTCCTGACTTCAACCTGACAGAACACCTTTGGAATGAATTAGAGTGGAGACTGCGAGCCAGGCCTTCTCGTCCAACATCAGCGTCTGACCTCAAAAAAGTGCTTCTGGAAAAATAGCCAAAAATTCCTATAAACACACTCCTAAACCTTGTGGAGCGCCTTCCCAGAAGAGTTGAAGCTCTTATAGCTGCATAGGTGGGCTGACATCATATTAAACCTTATGGATTAAGAGTGGGATGTCACTCAAGCTCATATGTGTGTGAAGGCAGACAAGTGAATACTTCTGGCTATATAGTGCAGTTTATATAATACTTTTGTGGGAACACTGGTGCTTGGGGAAAAATACAAAATTACTGTCATGTTTGCTTTTTGTTTCACAAAAATGTTGTATGGTTTTGTTGTTTCTCTTGTTTGATTTAAAATGTGCCTATTACTGTGTGTATATTCCTTCCTGTATGTGTGATTCATGCAAGTGAGTTTCCAGGTCTTCATGCCTGCAGGAAGGTCATGTGGCTTAGAACCTGTCTGTCTGGTGACGTCTGGGATGCTGCTTCGGCCGTCTATCCTGTCTGTGTTCATATGTCTTAGCTTCCACCTGTATTGTCTGTATTACCCGTTTACCCAACTTGTTTCTAAGATCTAACCACCAAATTCAAGAGTCATCCTGTCTGATTTTGCTTTTAAGTTAAAGTGCTGTCTACAAAGCTGCTTTGCTAGTGTGAATGTCACTCACAGACTTCCATTATTTGTGGGGGACACTGTGCATGTCCTGCATCATTCTTTGCCTGGCAGTAGTACTCCCCCGCGTCCTCCTTCCTGACCCTTCGAAATTTCTGTGAAGACATTTTTAGAAAGCTGTCAGTGCACTGACACACAGCTGAACTGTCAACAAAAGGATGTCTGGCTGTGGATAAATATTATGACATTTTGGCCTTCAGATGGATATACAAGCTGCCTTTAATACTGCTGTAACATTTTAGATTGGAGGCCATCGCATTACGTTTCATAACATGGTTACATTTCTGGCAAATGTTAAACGTTTACCTCGGAACACATCAGCTTGGGTTTAAATGCAGCATTATCCTCGTTCCATATGCCAGGTTTTGGTTAAGTGCCCTTACTGGCTGTCTTAAAACACAGGGATTAATCCTGCTATAAGTCATCCGATGCTTAAGGTTTTATTTAGATTAAGCGGGTAACATTTACATTAGATAAGCTCTGACAGAGAATATTTGCACTAATGAGCCCTGTCTACAAACAGAACAGCCAGCCAAGGAGAATAAGTTCATATCTACTAATTCAATTTCAATTCAATTCAATTCAATTTTATTTATATAGCGCCAAATCACAACAAACAGTCGCCTCAAGGCACTTTGTATTGTGGGTAAAGACCCTACAATAATACTAATGTAATAATAATTAATACTGAGTGCTGCCAAGCTTCTAGAGATATTTTGCACAGACAATAAAAACTGAAACCATCAAGTTATAAATTTAGCAGTAACAGATAAGGCTGTGCTTGTCTCTTTTGTACCAGGCCTCCGGTGTCGGGGTTGATGCTGTAGGAAGAGTTGGCAAGTTTCGCACTGTTTTTGGGATCCTGAGGAAGCTCTTCATTGTTGTGGAACCAGCGGTAGTGAGGAGCGGGAAAGCCCTCATTCTCCAGACATCGCAGCTCTGTTGATGTTCCCACCGTGACGGCCTCTGGAACACTGCACCGTGGTACAACAGGTTTCACTGCACACAAGCACAGACTCACATCAGTCTACTAACGTATAGCATTTACACAGCCTACTGCTGAAAATGATACTGTTATTTACTTCATTTCTCCAGAAACTTTAGACAGTTCTATTTTTGTAGAGTATTTAATGAATCATTTAGTCCATAAAATACTGAAATATGCAAGTAGGTGGCTCTTGTGTAACAGACAAAAATAATAGTCTGGCGTTGCAGACTATATGTTTTTTCTTTCTTGCAGAGAGCTGAGAAGACTGATACTACTGTAGCAGGACAGAGGTGCATCATCTCATTGTGGGTGATTGTGTGTGTGGGCCAAATGCTGTGATTTTTGTGGGTTGACTGAATGCAGGTGTGTGTGCTGCCACTGTGTGGTGTATTTATGTCCACAGACTCAACATAAAAGATGGACATTTGATGGGTATCACCTATACTGACTTCTTCACCTTAACATCTTGGTGTTTTGAAACTGGTTGTAATGAGCGAGGGATCTGAGAAACCGGGGAATGATTCACACTCACTTTTCAATCACAGTTTAGCCAAGACCTAAATTATATCCTGCTTTATTGTCTATTTTAGTCTTAACGAGATCATAATTTACAGAATTAACAACATGTTGTGTTAGCTAGGATTTAAAAGTAGTAATTTAAGTCCATAAACCCATCAGGAAATTGTTTACTGAGCTCATAGATCAAGTGAACAGTAGGTGATTTTTTCATAGACTCCAAAACAATTTCCTGGCAACTCAAAGAGTCGCAACCAGCTGGTCACTAGAAAGAATACAGGTTTAAAGTGCATCCACACTGGCTTCACTTTCAATACCCACAGGATATGTCCATAGAGTCTATGGTGCAGTTTATTCAATTCAGTTTTATTTATACAGTGCCAAATCACAACAAACACTTTCCTCAAGGTGCTTTATATTGTACTGTAAAGACCCTACAATAATGCAGAGAAAACCCCAACAATCAAAACGACCCCCTATGAACAAGCATTTGGCGATAGTGGGATGTAAAAACTCCCTTTTAACAGGAAGAAACCTCCAGCAGAACCAGGCTTAGGGAGGGGCAGCCACCTGCTGTGACCAGCCTATTGCAGCGTAGCTAAGGGAGGGTTCACAGTCACCTGATCCAGCCCTAACTATAAGCTTGATCAAAAAGTTAAGTTCTAAGCCTAATTTTAAGAGTAGAGAGGGTATCTTTCTCCTGAATCCAAATTGGGAGCTGGTTCCACAGATGAGGGGCCTGAAAGCTGAAGGGCCACAGGTCGGATGGTAACCTGCACCACAGCCATGTGCTGTGCATGGACACCTGCTCACCCACCAAGCCACCCTGGCACCCCCATTCTAGTTTTAAGTAACTAACCATTTGACACACAGAGCAGGAAAGTGTGGGAGGGATAGAAGAAGCCATGCTGTTAGTGAGTTGGCAGAGAGCGAAACTAATAGCTACGCTAAGCTAGTAAATGCCTAAAGATACCAAGAAAGCAGAGAGTGTGCTTTGAATAAAGCACGTGAAGATTACACTATGAAATAAGTAGTTATTTAGAGATTTATAATTAATCAAGCGACACAAAAACACCAGTGTGTGCTGTAACAAGAAGTGGTACAATACTGCAGTGAGAGTGCCACCAAATGACCAGGACCACTGCAGTGTATATACAGGCAGTAGTTCTACCAGTTTTTTGTGTGTTTCTCTGTGTTCAGCCTGGGGTCTGCTCCAGGCTCTGTCTAAAGACAAGTCTGTGGCTCCCTGAGGTGAAGTGTGTTCTCAGCCATTGTATGGTGGCAATGAGAACTGTCATCAAGTGATACGTAAAGTTAAAGCTGGAATTGTTATAACATCGCCACAAGCCCCAGATATCCCAAGTGATTTATGCAAGTGGGTGTTAAATGGTTCTGATTGTTGTCCCAGCAGGCCACTAGCTTAATCTACCAGCACCTCAAAGGCAACAGCTAGATGAATGGCAACCTCACAGTGACAGCAGTCATGAGTGTAGCTTTATATTTCAGGAGTAATTGCGTGTAACACATAAAACCATTCTATTGTAACAACTGCCACATATTCTAAATATTATTATGTATGTTGTATAGATATGCAGTGACTTTTAGCCAGTAATGGGCAAATCAGTGATGTAGTATCTCTGTTTTCCATACCTCTTACTGCAAGACTAATAAGTATTTCATCAAAGTCCCTTTGATCATCGATGGCGGCCACCTCGCAGCGGTACTCCGCAGTGTCTGATCGGGTGGCGTTGAAGATCAGAATGTTGGCTGGCTCTCTGAGCTGTGCTCTGTTCTCCAGGTCCCCTTTTGGAGAGAGAGAAAAACACTTTACAATTGCTCATTCAAATACACAGCGTGACTTCACGGCTTGAAAACAGAACTCTGAGCCAAGGTCTTTCAAGGTAGCATTCATTCAACTGAGCCTTGAGTACTGAGACTTTGCTTTGAAACGCTGGGCTCTACTGGCTGACGGGTTTCTCTAAAAGACAGTCTCCAAGAAGTTTACCTGCTATCTTGTTTTGAAAGTACACATAACTGGGGACACCGTTTTTAATCTTTTTCCACTCAATCCTTGGGTTGTTTGTTGAGATGGACTCAATTAAGCAAGTCAGTTCGATGGCTGGGAAGAAAACAGAGCACACGAGAGCGTGAGAGAGAGGCAGGCAAAATCTGGAAAAAGAAATGGTACTTTGGTTAAATAGGTTAGAGTGATTTTCAAGCAACTTACGCTCAAACTCATTTGCCCACACAATTTTGTCCGTGGTCCGGAGGATTACCCCGAGTGATGATGGAATGTGACCTTCAAAAAAAAAAAGAAGAGAGGCACTAAACGCTGAGTAACCCTGATTGCACATGCAAGCATTTTCATTAGTAGACATTATCAACTGGGCACGCTGCCCGATAAACAATGGATTAAGCCGACAAATACAAGGGACATGTGTGCAGCACACATGTTTATTGGACTCCTAGTAGAAATATCCTGGCATCAACATTTAACTTGAATCCTTTGTGGGGTTTTATTGGATAATAATGGGACTTGTGATGAATCGTTGAAAGAGAAAGCTAGATGTAAATGATAATGAAAGAAAGCAGAGACTTAAAACAGAGGACTCTGGAAATATTTGGATAGTGACCCATTTTTTTGTTGTTGCAGTTGTTGTCAGTTTTAATCCTGCGCAAGATGAAATCCAGACTGAGAATGCAGACAAGAGCCAAAGTCACTTTAGCTCACTTACTAAGGACCAGCAAAGCTCTTGTAATAATTTGCAGGACAGAACAAAAGGATTTGTGTTTAGTACTGCAGTGCAGCCGTGTCTGGCAAAGTAAATGACGCATAGGCTTTAGTCACTAGTAAACATGACAGTTGCTGGTTGACTTTAGATCACATTGGTTATATTAGAGCATTGGTAGAGCGGTTAGCACAGGCCAGTTCACAGCAGGAAGGCTCCACATTCAAAACATTACCTGTATATAAAAGATGGATGTAGCCATGGAAACCTCCCTTGAAGCTTGAAGGCTCAAGCTCAGTATTTCAGAAAACCCTCAAAAAACATTCAGAACTGAACTGAGGCACAGCCTTACTGCAAGAGTTGCAGCCCTGGTTAGCGACCGGTAGCGTCACAGCATCTCTGAACTGGGAGGTGCCGTTGTTCATTAATAAAAAACTAATAATTCACTTAACCAACTAATATCTGTGGTGCCAACTAGCAAGAAGAGGAATGTTTAAACGTCTAGGCAAATAGCTGCATGCATCTCTAGTAGCAACTTCAGAAGCAAGTATAACTTGTTGTTTTCAAAAAGACATGAAACTAAGGACTGAAAACGTGAATTCTTCAGGAAAATGTTTACTGAGATCATAGACAAAGAGCAGTTTTCCCACAAACTTCTATACGCTCTGACTTCTTTTTGCAACCAGGAGAAAATAATGGAAAAAGAATGGATGGAGATTTGAGGTTGACAATGTTAAGATCTGTCCAGGGACAACAGATGAAAAATAGCCTTTTGGCTAATTCTGGTGCATTTACTATAATGTTAATTAATGTACACTGTCCCTGTCAAATAAAATAATTAAATAAAAATAAAGCAGATGCAGATTTCCCACTGGCTACACTTTTCAGGCCTGGCTGGAGATTATCTTCAACTTTTATATACAGTCTATGGGCTCCAAACTTCTGTGCGGGCTTTTCCTACACACTCCACCGACGTGCATGTCAGGTTAATTCTTAACTGGCTGTAGGTTTGAGAGTAAACCGTTCAACTGGGGTTGGCCCTGTAATTGTACACCGCAACTCCCCTCCAGTGACAGCTGGGATATCCTCTAGCCTTTACAGCATCAAATTGGTTATAGTTAATGGATGTATGGTCATATTAGTTAAACATAATAAGATATGACACAAAAAAAATGTTTTAATTTCTTTTAAGTAGTGATCTTTATACTGGAAACCATTCTGGGGACATAAACTACTTTAAAACATTAAGTTAAAAAGAATAAATCTTTGTACAAGGCAGTTTGGGATGATTGATTTCTGACAAAAAGCACAGTTGCTAGAGAGTGTTTGCATCACTAGTTCACTATGTGTCACATTAATGTAGATGACGATGTGCCTCTGAGGAATAGCTGGAAATGGTCAATGATGTGTCACCCAGTAGACCAGAAAGCCCCCAAGCTGTTTCAGTATTTGGTACAGTGTACTATTAAACATTTCCTCACTGAAAAAAAAACTGGTTACTGGTTTGGAGAAGGGATGTGCAGTTCATCTACTTAGCTGTAATAACACTTGTTTAAAAGACATGCACATTAAAAGATTACTAGATATCAATTTTTTAGTTTTTTTCCCGGGGTTAGGGCTACACTAATTTATACTGAGGTTGCAAAATAAATAATTTAGCAAAATCCCCAAACAAATCAAATCAGAAGCACAAGAATAACTTCACAGTGGGAATGAGCTTATATTTGAACCATACTTAATCAACCATCTTCACTCCCCTCTGGCACAAACACAACACATGAGACGCACTTATTTTAAGTTCAGTGCTTGAGTGAAATGCTGAAAGCAATCAGTGTTATTTTGCAAATGTCAGATTACAATGGCGAGAGGCAAAATTCACAAGTTTTGCTCAGTTTGGGCCAGCCGAATGCCAATTTAAGTGGAAAATACATTAATTTGGGGAAGAGACGGGTGTGCGGTGTGACATCAAATTAAGAAAATGTGAAAATTACTGCTCATTATACACAAATAATTCAGTGTGTCTTTGCTAAGGATAAATAAGTAGTTTTCTACCTTCCACTGGTACCCTATAGTCAACATTTTTTGTTCCAAATGCAGTAATTGCTGGGTATGCACACAGCGAACAGCACCCATGCTGAGTAATGAAGGCATTCATGCTCCCAGTGGGGGCAGCAGTTAGGGCTTCAGATGGAGGCCCACATTAGACAATAATAATCTGAGCCGCCCCTGAACACGACAAGACATCCCTCCTGTTTTCCTGAGGCATTGTGCACTCTGACTAACTCCGAGGGATTTAAGCAGCCTTGTTAGGACACGACTGTCCCCGAATTGTGACTTGGAGCCAAAGGGAGAGCAAGCATATAGCCTGGAAGTGATGAAAACATGGGTCCCACCAAAGCATCCGGTCTTATAAGCACAGCTGCGGACAGTGATGAGATCTGACTCCCAGGTCTCAGCTTCCGTCTCTGCTGCTGACTTTCCCACCCTGTACATCAAGGGCTATTTTTACCACAGCTGTGACTGGACATCCCGAGAGACACGAGGAAGGCCTGTGCAACCAAAGCTCCCTCGACATACGCATGTACCGACCCTTCAAAACGCCCTTTGAACTGCTTCTTCCAGAGCAGCGAGAGAGATACTTTCAGGAACAATATTAAAAAACAAAAAACCTCCTGCTCTTACTGAACTTTTAATTAAATCTGCAGCTGCGATCACACTCCAGACTCAAAGTATCACGTAACAAAAAAAAACAAGCACTTTGACCGTGTTATGGGTTGCAGCATAGCCGTGTGTGATGTGCTTTTCAAAGTTTACAGAAAACAGATTTGCGTGAGTTCATCTGTTTTCACAAGCATTGTGTAATGCTGACAAAATCCTCCTTGGACCCGCCTCCCACGGTCATCTGAACCAAAAATGAAAAACAAGTTTTTAGTTCTTATTTGCATTATACAACTGGGGTGAACAAAATTTAAAAATCAGTGTACCAGTTGTATAAGCAGGCACAGTGTTATTAAAGGTTTTTCTCATCTCTCTCACAAATAATACAAAATGTAGGACGTGGGAAAGAATAACCACAGTCAATTAACATGACAATGTATAACTAATTACTAATGCGAGCTTAAAATAAAAGCACACAGGCAACAATGTTTAGTGCCCCCCCTCCCGCCATCACACAATGCGGTCTGAAGAGAAGACAATATTTCTGAATTATGAAAATAATCTCAGCGCTTGCTGGAAAGCAAACAGGGGCTCATTTTTAATCCCTCTGTTATTGTAATGCAAAGACAAAGTAGGTCTATAGTCAGTTCTGAGAGAAACTGGCTTTTAAATAGCCACATTCAGCAATCCTCTTATGCTCTAAATATGAAAACAACCACCCGTCCCTGTCCCTGCAACAAAAGTTGTTGATCCAGTGAATCTATAAAAAGCTTTTTCCCAGACATTCCAGTGCAGTCGCAGCAAATATGCCAAAGACAGTGGATGGAGCGAGGAGGACCACTGGGGTTCGCAGCATACTGGAGTGACTGTGTAATGTAACAATTCAACACTCCAGTAGATTAGATTAAGGCAGTTATGTTGTTATAAGCACTGGAGGGAAATTAACTGTTCATTCAAGCTATAAGTGTGACACAATGATTGCAGCCCCCCCCCCGACAGATAAAATTCAGTGTCCTGATGAGGTACCAGACGGATAAAATATAAACTAAAAATATAGTTTATTTATCTCAACCTATAACAACACAGCTTGGATGAAGAAGACTAGCTCAGGAAATTAAATGTAATATTATAAAATATATCAATAAGGTAAAAACTAGACAAAAGGAGAACAATTAAATAGAAAATAAAGAATGAGCTCAGTGAGTAAAAATCTAAATAAAATACAATCAGGAGCTTAATAAGCTAAAAGTCTAACAAATAAATAAAGGTATTGTGGTATGTGGTGACAAAAATTTTTATTAATGGGAAAATATGAATGTTGTCAGCATTCCCATTTGATGAGGAACACGGATTCTGCTTCTCATATGTGAATATGGTGTGAATGTGGTTGTGTGTTTGGTGGTGGTGGTCAGAGGGGCCGTAGGTGCAAATTGGCAGCCACGCCTCTGTCAGACTGCCCCAGGGCAGCTGTGGCTACATCAGTAGCTTACCACCACCAGGTATGATTGAGGTGTGAATGAATAGTGCATGAAATTGTAAAGCGTCTTTGAGTGTCTAGAAAAGCGCTATATAAGACTAATGCATTATTATTATTAATATATGATTGTATATATATTAATATAATTGGGAACAAAACAAACAATCTGAGTGCATTTCTGCGCTCTGTGGGAAGTGTGAATGGATCATTTTGTTTTTAAGTCTATAGACAGAAAAATATAATAATTGTTCATGGATCAGTCATTCAAGAAAATAATCATTCAGTGCAGTTCTACCACAACAATTCACCAGCCACTTTATTAGGTACACCTTGCTAGCACCAGGTTGAACACCCTTTTGCATTCAGAATTGACTTAACTCTTCATGGCACAGACTCAACAAGCCTGTGCGAACTGTAGCCTCAGTTTCCTGTTCTTATCTGACAAACTGCTGCTGTAGCCCATCTGCTTCAAGATACATGTTTTGTGTTCAGAAATGCTCTTCTGCATACCTTGGCTGTAATTAGTGTTTATCCAAGTTACATTTGCCTTCTTATTAACTCGAAGCAGTCTGGCCATTCTCCTTTGACCTCTGACAACAAGGCATTTTCACCCAGAGAACTGCTGCTCACTGGATATTTTCTCTTTTTCTGACCATTTTTCTGTAAAACCTAGAGTGATGTGACACTGTGGGAAAAGCCCAGTAGATCAGTAGTTTCTGAAATACTCAGACCAGCACGTCTGGCGCCAAAAACCACGCCACGATTAGTAACTTAAATCACATTTCTTCCCCACCTTTCTGATGCTTGGGTTGAACTTCAGGAGGTCATCTTGACCATGTCTGCATGCCCAAATGCACTGAGTTGCTGCCATTTGATTGGCTGATTAGATATTTGAGTTAACTGGTGGACCTAACAAAGTAGCTGGTTAATGTATATATTACATGTTCCTGGTAAAGGTTCATTTTCTTGAGCATAAATCTCTTTTTTAAAAATTAAATGGCCAGAAATATCAGGGAAATGCATCAATTTATATTAAGTAAGGTAACAGAGATTCATTTGCTACCCAATGTTTTTTGTTTTTTCAATTTTTAAGCAACATATAGGAAAGAAAATGAAGGATGTAAGGATTAAACCCAATTTTCTCTACATCAGAACGAGGAGGAATCTATTTTTATCCTAACTTAAAATAATTCAGCTTTATGCATCAGTGTGCTCCAGTTATATGCATCATGAATCACAATATGCTAAATGCAAAACGTTCGAATAATGATTTGTTTTCATTATTCAAACATGACAGCAGCCTAAAGCTCAAGGTCAGAACATAAACTAAGTCGTGAGCTACAGTTACACACGGCATCAAAGAATCAGAAACAAAACTGGAGAGCATAACAAATGAATCTCTGCCTGTCATCTCTGCTTAGTCATTTGATTTAATGCTTGCAGAGCACCTGGGTGAAAAGTTCAACACTTAGTGGTGCACCCACCCGCAGCCAATTAGCCAACACCACCACCCAGCATCAGATGATCACCACAAATCTCTGGCTATTGCTGCTGCACATCAACTTCATTAACACAACCTCAACCGCTGACACCGATGCCCTCGACCTGCCTCACTAATGGCACCGTCATCAATCAGTCAATCACCACGTCATCAGGAGAGGTCAAACTCAAATAAAGCAGCCTTAGATATATGCTATGACTTATGGACAAAGCATTTTAAATGTAAATTATTCATAGGCCTGTGTTTCTCTCACCTCATGTCTCCACCATGTGGCTGCCGCTTTCTTTTATACTAAAGTAATATTTGCATTGTTTTATTCTGGAAATTTTCTGAGAGATAGTCGACAAGTAAACACACAATCTGTATGATTTCTACAATAAAGTACAAAAAAAAAAATCGTTAAATTCAAAACGCCAAGGATGCTCTGATATCTACGTCATTTTTCAGCTCGGATGTAAGGTTTGCTTAAGCGTTAAAAAAATATCCCACCGTTAATGAACTGACTGTACACACAGTAACGCTTTCTTAACGATTCCCAGCCTGTTTATATGTCAAGCTAACGTTAAAACGTCTGGTCCGGTCGCAGCGCTAACAGGACCTTCACAGCTCGGATTTAACTTAACGGTAGTCGCACCTCGCTGAGTGCGATTTGATAATAGCTTCGTGAATAGGGAGTGGAAAAAAAACTCACCTATGCTGCTGTAAAGCACAAAACAGGCTATGAGTCGCGCAATCGCCATCTTGCAGCGTATCATTTATCGGTCACAGCTGCACACACTCAGCACCTCTGAGAGGTAAGAGGAGGATGAGGGCACAAAAGACTGGTGGATGTTGCCATCGACGAGTTTCCATAGCTACAAGGGCTCCGTGTGGGGTTGCGCCCTGAACGCAGTCTGGCAGTCGGTAGGCGGAGCCAAACACGTCCTCCTCCTCCTCCTCCTCCATATACAATCAAACGCCACTCAATCCTGACCGTATGTTCTCGTGGGAAAAATGGCGACCTGCGCCCTCTAGTGGTTACATTTCTTTGTGGAACTGGACCGTAGGAAGGATTTGTTGCTTTAAAAAAAAGAATTATTCAAGTTCCACCTCATCAGCTAAAGTCCTGCAGAAACGCGTCTTAGAGTGTAAAAACAGGATTTTATAATTGCAGCTGTTGAAAATACAGATTTAAACATTGAGATCGAGATCACTTTTTCAGACTGGCAAACAGACACGTTGTCCATCCATCCATCTAAGCATGTGCCAGGGTAGATGCAGATTCATAGCCTAAATATAATCTTTTACAAATGGGGAAAAAAGAGAATGTGGCTTCACACTGTAGCTTTGTTTTGTTTTCCCCAGTTCAGTGTGAATAAGAGGTGCTGCTAATGTTAAAATCTCCCGTGAGCCGAGACTGTAATTACTGTGATTAAACTAAATCAGAGAGCAGAAGTAGGCAATCTTTGCAGCAGAGCCTTGTAAATAAACATGCAATGCTGCTCCCTTCTGTTCACTAGTGAATGAGAAACAGGATTTATTTCTATACAAAAATCTAATTTCTGTCTTTAATTTCCTTGATAGGTGTTCCACATGGGTCTTAAAATTGAGTCTAGCATCCAGGCAGAGCTCCTGAGTATTTATAACAATCAGATGACTGAAGGAGTTGAAGATGTAGGCTGGATATTTATGTGCAGTTACAGAGTAAACTGTACTAACAGTGGAGATGAACTGGTTCTTTTGTTTTTATGCTTTTGAATTTGACATGAAAACACTGCAATGAGACAAAACTCCCCATCTATCTATCTATCTATCTATCTATCTATCTATCTATCTATCTATCTATCTATCTATCTATCTATCTATCTATCTATCTATCTATCTA